>NW_012114555.1:4522679-4602355 GCF_000951035.1 Colobus angolensis palliatus | reverse complement strand
AAAGAAAGAAAGAAAGAAAAGAAACTATCATCAGAGTGAACAGGCAAACTTCAGAATGGAAGAAATTTTTTGCAATCTATCCATCTGACAAAGGACTAATATCCAGAATCTACAAGGAACTTAAACAAATCTACAAGAAAAAAAACAGCCCCATCAAAAAGTGGGCAAAGGATATGAACAGACACTTCTCAAAAAAGACAATTATGCAGCCAATAAACATGAAAGAAAAGCTCATCATCAATGATCATTAGAGAAATGTAAATCAAAACTGTAATGAGATACCATCTCACGCCAGTTAGAATGGCAATCATTAAAAAGTCAGGAAACAACAGATGCTGGAGAGGATGTGGAGTAATAGGAACACTTTTACATTGTTGGTGGGAGTGTAAATTAGTTCAACCATTGTGGAAGACAGTGTGGTGATTCCTTAAGGATCTCGAACCAGAAATACCATTTGACCAAGCAATCCCATAACTGGGTATATACCCAAAGGATTATAAACCATTCTACTATAAAGACACATGCACATGTATGTTTATTGCAGCACTGTTCACAATAGCAAAGACTCGGAACCAACCCAATGCTCATCAATGATAGACTCGATAAAGAAAACGTGGCACATATACACCATGGAATACTATGCAGCCATAAAAAAGATGAGTTCATGTCCTTTGCAAGGACATGGATGAAGCTGGAAGCCATCATTCTCAGCAAACTAACACAGGAACAGAAAACGAAACACTGCATGTCCTCACTCATAAGTGGGAGTTGAACAATGAGAACACATGGACACAGGGAGGGGAACATCACACACTGGAGCCTGTCAGGGGGTGGGGGACTAGGGGAGGGATAGCATTAGGAGAAATACCTAATGTAGATGACAGGTTGATGGGTGCAGCAAACCACCATGGTACGTGTATACCTATGTAACAAACCTGCACGTTCTGCACATGTATCCCAGAACTTAAAGTGTAATAATAATTTTTTAAAAAGAAATACTGTTTTCTCCAATTTTCCTGAAAACAAAGAAATCAAGATGGCCAACAGTTCTAGTATGAAGTGTTATTGAAGTGCTAAATTAGCAAGTTTCCCTGCATTTTTAGTTGTATACTATTTACAGTAGTAAATAAAATAAAATAAACAATTTTGTTTTTAAAATATTTTCAGTAAAATTTTGAATATGCTCAAATAGCACTACCACTGAGGTAGAGTTGGATCAGTCTGTTGTTAACAGGCCTTGGTTTCATTTTAAGTTTAACTAAGACTGTTTCCCCAACATTTCCATGGGAACGGAACTTCTTAGCATCTATAATAATGTGTCCCCTCATATAACAATAATTTATTTTGCTTACTACTATAAAGGCTTATAATGGTTAGAAGGAGGCTCCAGAGTCAGAGGGGTTCAAATTCAAGCTCCACATTATTAGCTTGGAGACCCTCAATAAGTTACAGAAAAGCTCTGTGCCTCTGGTTCCTCATTTGCAATATGGATATAACAGTATTTATCTCATGAGGTCTTCCAAATATTAAGTGAGATTAATGTATGTAGAGTACTTAGAGATAGACCCGGAGCATAATAAACACATAGCTAATGTTAGCCATTATTAATATTAGATGTTGCAGGGATACAAGAAGAATCAGAGTTCTGGCCTTGAGGGAGGCTGGCTTAATGACTATTAATAATGATAACAGAAATAAGGATAGTATTATGCCTTTTGCATGCATAGCATCTTTGCATGCATTAACTTTTCTGATTGCGCTACAACTCTGTGAGACAGAGCTCAGACCCACTAGATAGCTCAAGAAACTGAGGTCCAGAACAATTCAAATGACAGGATTCCCCACTATAGAGATTTTAGCTAAGGGCTAAAGGAGGTTTTGTTCTAAAGCTACAAATTAGAGGAAAAGGTCTAAATAGCATCAGTCCTCACAGTATGATCCGATGGGGAAAAGCTAGTTGAGAGTTTATGACCTCCTTTTTAGTTGACAAAGTAATTTAGATGGGTTTGGAGTTTTTAATGGTATAGTAAAACTTGAGTAATCATTAATCAAGACATGAATTGTAAGTAACTTATTTTTTTTTTTTCAGAGAAAATGACTGAAAGAAAATTTCAAAAAGCAGCACTGTGCAAACTGTTTTAGCAGCTACATCCTAAGAGTTCATGAAACATGATTATTCCTCAGACGAGTCTATGTTTCCAGCTTCAAAATGAAATTAGAGTCCCAAGACAGGAAGTTAGCACTTTTTCCCCCTCAAATACAAATTAAGAGAAGATCACTATTTGAAAATACTATGCTTGTAACAAAAATGGTAGAATTTTTAGCAATTTATGTAATAAATCCTGGCCCCTTTTATGTATTATCATACAGAAATATTATTAAATAGATATATTTTTATTAGTTTTTTGGAACTATATAAAAACATTATTATTGTGGAAAATCATGAAAAAGAAAATGAAAAACCACCCTAAATTCCACAACCCCAAAATAAACAGTCAATACTGTAATGTTTTTTATATGCATGTTATGCATATGTGCACGTACACTTATGTACATTACCTCCACTTAAAATGTCATTTCACTTTCTGCAAATTATTTTATAACAATATTTTTTACATCATCATGAACCGCTTTCTCTCATCAGTGGAATACTGTGTACGCTGTTTTGTCCTGCTTGCTTTTCATTTAATATTCCGGGCCGGGCGCGGTGGCTCAAGCCTGTAATCCCAGCACTTTGGGAGGCCGAGACGGGCGGATCACAAGGTCAGGAGATCGAGACCATCCTGGCTAACACGGTGAAACCCCGTCTCTACTAAAATACAAAAAATTAGCCGGGCGTGTTGGCGGGCGCCTGTAGTCCCAGCTACTCGGGAGGCTGAGGCAGGAGAATGGCGTAAACCCGGGAGGCGGAACTTGCAGTGAGCTGAGATCCGGCCACTGCACTCCAGCCTGGGCGACAGAGCGAGACTCCGTCTCAAAAAAAAAAAAAAAAAAATATTCCATCGGGAGCATTTCCCAGGTTACTAAGTATTGTTTGAAGCAGTATTTTTAGTGGCCTTTGTATTTTGATCTCTCACCTTTTTTGAATAGTAAGTGGATGCAAGAATTTTCTGCCTTTCAAATCTCTCTGATACAATATGGAGATCTACGTTTCATGACTCCCTGATAACTCCAATTAACACACGTAAAATTGTCTCAAGCAACTTAGGAATGTAATTAATATTGCCTTAAAATATCAGAGAAAAGCTTTTAGTTAAGAGTAATTCCTTCTGTTTGCATTTTTAAAGGCCTGTTTTGAGTACTTCAAATCTTTTGGCTATGAAAGTTTTCCTTAGCTTTATGGTTTTCCCTACCTAAAAACTAAAGGTAAAAGTAAAATATGAAGTTCTTACAAAAAATCTAATTGCATCAGACAGTTACTACTTTTTAAAAATATGTTCCTGGGTGCATATTGTCCATAATATTGTATTTTGAAATCATTTTGTAGTTTTATATGCACACAACAGTGATCTCTGCAAAATTTGAGTTCGACTTGGCCATTTCTTGCTCTTAAACCATGTGTTACATATATATTCAATCCGCATACATCTCTGACTACTCATCCAAATAAAGTTGGCTCCTTTTCATCAAGAAATCTTTTCCCCACTGGGGTAAATACACATCTAAACCTACAAAAGTTCTACTTAGTATCAGTTACTCTGTAACATAGCAAGATACACTTCCTTCTAATTTGCTAGCTCCCCAACTGCAAAAGGCTTTGTTGAAAACTAACTTTATTGGTTCTGGTTAGAAATTGAGCTATATGTAGTGGATATGCTGATTTTAAAAAAGAAAGAAAGAACTACAATAATGGCGGTATGGTCCCTTGAGAATACATTTATTTCTGCAGTATAAAACAAAATTAAATTCTTCAATCTCAAAAACTATTAAAAGGTTGTATTTAAAATGCATGAAGCATTAAAAAGACATCAAAATTAAAATAATCTCATAAATCTCTTCATTTAAAGACTTATTAGAATACAGATCGAGGCAGAAAACAGCTGCCCAGTCCTCCAGAGCAGTAAATTATAACTATTTTAACTTTTTTCATTTTCATCATTGAAAATTCTTTTCCAGAATAATTGTATTGCTGTAGCAAGACCAACTGTCCCATATATTTAACATGTTAGTAGTAAATTGCTTTCAATGAACTCTGAAACAGATATGCTGTATATTGTTTTAAAGATCAGCCAACCACAGGGTTATGCCCTGACAAAGGCTACAGAAGGTACAAGCAGAAATTAGTTTTTAATGTAAAATTGATCAAAATAATTAATTATTTCAATTCACTTTGCCAGAGCACCAGGGGAGCCTTAGGAGAAACCTGATAGTTTTCCTATAGAAAACCTGATAGTAAGAATTTTATTGTCATTCCCCTTTTTTCCCGGATTTGCCAGCTAAAACCCAAGGAAAAAAATTATCATGGGAAGGACAGTTAGATGTGTCCAATTGCCGTCAATCATTAAAACCTGAATCTCTTTTGTAAATGACTGACAACTAGGTGAAGGCTTTTTTAAAAAATAATAATAATAAAGATTCCCACTTCATAGACCATCATGTGTCAGTCTTGATTGTACTGGAGCATTCCTTGGAGTACAATTAAACTATCATGTTGATTGCACCTCAGTGCAATTGAATCCTGAAAAGAGGAAAAGAAAAGCCAGATGGCTAACCATGATGCCTCATGCCTGTTGCCCCTCTTCATATTCTTGAAGAATAAATACACTGTGAAATGAGCAGAGCTAATTTTTATAGAAAGCAGCCAGGTATGCTTTGAAAGTCTCATCAGGCGATAAAAGGTGTGTTCCCATAAAGCTGCCTCCCATTTTTATCACCTTCCCTTCTCTAGGCGCACTCTGACATCATTCCTCCTTAACAGAGATAAGATGAGTAAACAGTGGGCTTTATTAGGAGCTACTTAGAACACCATTAATCCAGTTTAATTGATGGTGTAGTGGTACCAGATCTTTTTGTCCTTTCTCTTTCCAGAAGACAACATGGGTAGCAGAATCAGACTTCTTTCCAGAAACAGCATCTATCTTTGGAATTCTGCACACTTTCCCGTTGCCTGAGCTCGTGCAGGCTGAGCAAAGCTCCTTATCTAAGACTCTGAAAAGGATAACAAGACTGCTCGAGTATAAAAACTGCAAGTATTTTATTTATCTCTCTTTCTTTCTGCTTAGATTACCATTATCTTTGGTCACTGAATTTTGTCTCTTAGGCTTCAAATGAAGAGGGAAGTCAACCAGATGGTACAGCTCTAAACCCCGTGGATTACTGCTCCATCAGCACACACACACACACACACCCCTACGTTTTTCTGGCCTTTCTTTGGCTTTACCTTACCTTAGAGTTAACTTGCTCATGAATGGTTTCTGATGATTCTATGACCTTCCTGGCAAAATATTTATGCTGAGGAACAATGCAGGTGCTACAAAGTCCTCAGTAACTACTACTTATGCTGCAGCTGAAATGGAAGTCAAGCAAATGGGCTGTCAAAAACCAAGCTAGAGATCTGCAGGAGGAGGGGAAATTGCATAAAATAATTGCGAACATGAATTTGAATTCCATCCATTCATTCTTTTCTATAGCCACATAGAAGCCATTGAAGAAGCCACAGAGATAGAGAAATGGTCTCTTCCTGTAACAGGCTTCCAATCAAAACAGACACAGGCATATGAATATAACCCTACGATAACTAAGACAAGAATCAAATAACATACCCACCCTTGCACACTGCATGGTAATAGTACTAAATCAATTGTTAAGCGATGTCCTCTGGGCATGCGTGATTAACTCTCACTAGAGGGATCAGGGAAGGCTTCATTAAGGAGGAAGCAAAGGAGTTCCATTATTAGTGAGTAGGGAAAAGGGCACCTAGGATTAAGGAACAGCATGGGCAAACACACAGAGAAGTGAAAACACTTGGAACAGATTCATGCTGCCCCATTTCTGTCGTGAGTACCACATGCACAATTCTTGCCATGCCCTCGTGTCATCTGCACTAGTATTCGCTTAATATTCTTTTTAACTGACTCCATTTTTACTGAAACAGTTTTTCTAAAGAATAATTTATGGCATAAAAAAGAAAATTTGGCCGGGCACGGTGGCTCACGCCTGTAATCACAGCACTTTGGGAGGCTGAGGCAGGCGGATCTCGAGGTCAGGAGATCAAGACCATCCTGGCTAACATGGTGAAACTCCGTCTCTATTTTTAGTCTCTACTAAAAATACAAAAAAAAAAAAAAATTAGCCAGGTGTGGTGGTGGGCACCTGTAGTCCCAGCTACTCAGGAGGCTGAGGCAGGAGAATGGCGTGAACCCAGGAGGCGGAGCTTGCAGTGAGCCGAGATCAAGTCACTGAACTCCAGCCTGGGCGACAGAGCAAGACTTTGTCTCAAAAAAAAAAAAAAAGGAAAGTTTTGGCGAGGCATAGTGGCTCACATCTGTCATCTCAGTGTTTTGGGAGGCCAAGGTAGGAGGATGGCCTGAGGCCAGGAGTTCAAGACCAGCCTGGGCAACATAGCAAGACCCTGTTTCTACAAAAAATACATATGATAAAGAAAAATTTTATGGCACATAGTTTAAATAAAAGCCCAGTGTCACTTCCCCCCAAGTATAAAGTAACCATAAAGATAATAAATAAAAACAAAACCATGGTCCTCCAGCTAAATACTTTGTCTGTGCCTGCTTTCTCTTTGCTACAAAAGGAAGTGAGAATGTCAAGATATTAATGGCTCCCCCATATGCAACTAAGAATTCTTCCTCAAGAGATCCCAAAGGGGTAAGAGAGAATTCTAAACTGCATAAATTGCTCATGTGGCAACTCGGGTTTACTCGTGGTCATGTTAGTGTACCACCTAAGGTCATTTTGAGTCATTATCCACACTCTGGGAAACCCTGAGATCCAAGTCCTTCAGGAGCTGGCTGAGAGAAGGATACAAGGAGAGAGAAGGCAGAAAGCAGATTTGTGACTTGTATGGACCCTGAAGTTCATGTCTAGGGATCCTTAGCATTTCATGCTTAGCATTTCACAACCTTCACATGAGGTGCTAAGAAGTCATTTCAGGTAGGCAAGTCTTTAAGAAGAAAATACTGGTTGTGGTACTAAAGGTAATTGAACAGAGAAAGAGATGAAAAGCTTAGAGATCAGCTCATTTGAGATAAGTCAAGCATCTTAACTAAAGTAACAGGAGAAGGGATGGAGAACAGGTAAATGCTCCTCCCCAATGGTACCACGCTTGCACGCTGTATGTTTCCCATACTTCCCTATCCTTTATGTGAACCAAGTCATTATTACTGCATTTCATCAAATCTAAGATGCTATCAATTGTGAGATGCACCATTATTTTATATGCCACTAAGAAAGAAAAATGCTGCCAATTAAATGATGATACGCCATCACTTGTAAGAAGCATCCAATTTCAGAGATGTTAAAATGTGGGGGGAAAATGCTTGGCTTGGAATCAGTGAGACACATTATTAATCACTATTGCTTAAAAGCAAATAATACAGAGCTTGGGAGTTAATTGGTTTTCAAAAACAATGAAAAAGCATATCTTGTACAATGTCCTTCTTGATGTAACTAGAGCAATAAATTGTCGTCCTCTTGAGATAAGACAACATAAAACAGTGGTTCAGACCTGAGCCAGAGAGGCCTGGGTTCAAGTCCTCCTTCTGCCACTCACCAGCTGTGGCACCTTAGACGAATAACAAACTTACCAAACTTCCGTTGGTTTATCTGTAGCTTCTGCTTTGTATTTTTCAATATGTAAACACCTTCCCAAAGGAAAACTCAAAGTAAGGACCCTGAGCATTTCCCTGCCCAGATTAATCCAAACTGATTTTTAATGAAAGCTAATTATCATTTGTAACTAATATTATCGGTGGTAATACTGTTAGTAAAATAGTTTTTCCTTTTTTCCTTATTATACCCAAAGAACCACAGTGCCCACAGGTCTTAGGCTATCATCATCACATCACTGTATTGATGCTTACTTAAATAATATAGTGTATGAGGACTGATCACTGACAAATAAGTTGGGGTCCATATGGTTGGATTCATTTGGGTTGGTCAATGTACAACCCCGGATGCAAGCTCCATGAGATTTTCTGTTCCAAGGCTCTTCCTGGACATTAATAAGTCTGTAAATGTGAATCATTCTGAAGACAAAATGCGGAATTATCTATCTCCATGCTACTGTGGAAATAGGAAGCTGTTCTTCCAATTGACTTTAATTTGTAGATGACTACACCAGGTGTTTTCAAGCTGGGACATGATCTGAGCCTCAGTTCAACCCTGGGAGTTAAGACAGGCATTGCTGTTCCAAGTCACGGAAGCAGAAGTTGAGGTTCAGGGAGGACACAGTGGAGCTTGTCCCATGTTGCACCATTGTAAGTGGCAGGGCCTGAAAGGAAGCTCAAGTACGGCTCCAAATGTGGTGCTCACCTTGCCCCTCCATGCTTCCACATGATTAAAAAACAGTATTTTTAAAAAAATAATTACACTATTTTTCTCTCCACCTGCATTCTACCTTCTCATTTTTGGTTGGTAACTCACTCTTGATCAGTCTTCCAAGCCTTCACACTGGCCTTCAATCTCTTGCTCACCTCCTTCTAGTGTTCTGAAGATGCAACAAGTGTCCGAGAGACTCAACCTGTCACTGATCCCACATCTCCTGGGCCAGAGCCGGGCAGACACTGGGTCCTTGGTCATCAGGGTGCCAGGGACAGTGCTGTTCTCAGGTAGAGCCACAAGGGAGCAGGGTGATTCCGTATGCAGCCACCCTGCTCCAGAGCAGGTGTGCAGTCCAAACTCTTACAGCAGGTGCAGGACGATGGAGGCGGCTCAGAGGCAGCAGCATGTGAAGGAATATGGTAGTTCAGTTTGTGACTCACACATGCTCCTTCTAGATTTGCTTCTGCAGCTGACGAGCTGGGGAGTGCTAGGCAAATTGCTTCCTTCCCCCAGTCTCTAAGAGAAGGTTTCTAAGAGTTGTTGACTCGTAACCTTTATAGTCCAGCACTAAAGTACTCCCATAGCATCCTTCCTGTGGGTGACCTGCCTAGGCAGATCAAATGCCACAACGTTCACAAAATGCTCACAACTGAAAGAATGCCGACATGGCTGTCTGTGGAGCGTCCTCTAACAGATAGATGGTATCATCAAAATCTTCTCCAGCTAAAGAAGAATTCCTATTTTAGGATGTCTCCTATTTTTTTTCTTCTGAAACCTGAGCAAGCAGGATTCAGAGAACCCTAGCAATCAGTTTAGGGGACAAAGAGCACCGCAGTGCTCCCCACAGCTCACACTTTGAATACACAGCATCTAACCCTTTCCCTGGGACCCCTTCTCCATTCCCGTTCTGCTTTTTTGATTCCTTCATAAAAAGATCCTCTAATTTCTGCAACTAAAACACTAAAGAAGTCTATAGACTCAAACATAGAATTTGCACAAATACTGGTCCCTTTTGGTGTGATGAGGAGAGGTTTTCATCACTCTCCAGTTACAAAATGGTACTCTCATGCATCCTCTATTCCAAGACTCTCAGAAACACAATTTTTCTGCTTTACAATTAACATGATAAAGTGTCAATAACTTTAGACTTAAGTGATCAGCAAACAATTAAGAAAAATAACTAAGCCAAACTGACTCCATGGACATGAGACATGAACCAAAAGTTCACAAAAGATAAAAAATAAATGACTAATAAATTATAGAATAAAATTTCAACACACACTACAAATCAAAGAAGAGTAAATTAAAATATGACACAATTGTAAATGACTGACAATATTGTAAAACTTATTATACCCAGCGTTGATAAGAGTGACATAAATGAGGCCACTGAGTCTACTGGAACTGGCACAATTTTCCTGAAAACAATGTAGAAGAATACATTAAAAGTCCTATGTTTGCACTGAGATGCAAACATGAGGAGGAGGATTTATAATGTACTATAATCCTCCAATATCTACTCTCCTCTTCCTCTTTAGGAATAAATCCCCAATTTTTTAACTGAGTAAATGGCCATTTATAATAAAGATTACATTTTCTAGTCTCTCTTATACCTAGCTGTGGCTTTGTAAATGTGTTCTATCCTAAGGAATGTAAGTGGGAATGATGGGGGCAAATTCCAGGTGATACCCTCAAAAAGAGACATGCTTTCTTCCCCCTCTTGCTCACTCTTTCCTTCTTGCTGGAATGGATGACTAGAGCTCCAGCAGCCATCTTGGTTGTTGAGGTGGTTTTAGAATGAAAGTCAGATGTGGTGGAGCAACAAAGTGGAAAGATCTGCACCTACAACCTCCAACTTTTTGAATTTAGAAGACAAACTTCTATTTTGTTTGAGTCACAGTAATTTGAAGTTTTACTTGCAGCCAAATCGAACTGCAGACAACATAAGTACTAATAGCAAATATAGTGCAAAATATTTTACTTAAAAGAGCGAGATGCAAAACAGTGTATAAAATGTATAAATGTATAAAAAGAGGAAAACTGAAAGGCTATATGGTAACTAGGTCTATACTAACTCAGGCCTCCTTGTGTTCACACCCTTATATAGTCCCTTCCTACACTGAATAAATATGAGCTTGCCATGTGTCTCATCTAAACCAGTAAACTCTGAAGAAAGTGACACTGTGCCAATTCCTAGCCTAACCCTTAACGAGACCTAGCTGCTTCTGTCAAGATGTTCTTTGCAGAATTGTTTATAATAGCAAATAAATAAATCTAACTTTATGAGAACATTTTCATTGTGTAATTTATTTATTAATATATATAGCACAATGATGGGAAATGATTATTATATAGAAAAAAAGATAGCATATAAGATTATATTCATATGGAAGACTATGTCTAACCTGTAAAGCAGATCTATATAATACACAGAAAAGGTCTTTAATTATATATAACAGAATAGATACTATGTAGCATATAAAATTATACTCATATGAAAGATTAACCTGTAAAGCAGATCTATAAAATACACAGAAAAATACTTTACATATAACAGAATAGATTACATTAAAAAATTAACATTTCTGACATCTGAGTGAGAGAATAATAGTTAATTTATGGTGACTCCATTATTCTTTTCAAATTTCTTACAAAGACAATGTTTTACTTTCAATTTTAAAAATTCTATTTTTATTTCTAGATGTTATGTTTGGCCTTTTTTTAAATCTTACCGGTTTTTCTGATATATTTTTGATACATACATTATTTGGGATTAGTTTATTGTTTTATTCATGTTTTCAGTTCTCTTCCTTCATTGAACATTCTAAATTTATTTTCCATGTCCTATTTTCTGTACCATCACAAGTCCATGTACTTGCAGGTCTTTTCTGCTATTTGTTGTTTCCCTTGACTCTTAAATACAAGATGACTACATTCTTCACGTATCTGTAATCCTGGATTGTAAGATCTCATGAGGCTAATCCAAAACTGTGGTATGCCAGAGGGCCTGGGGTTAAAGTGCATTTCTCCAGGGGTTAAAGTGCATTTCTCCACATTTTCTAGACATTCTGAGCACCCCAATCCAGGACCTCTAAAATCAATATATCTACTAGATCTCTCGGGCAGTAGAATTTCAACCTCCCAAGCCAAATGAGGGCAGGGCTGTTGTGAAAATATTGGGAAGGAGACATTTTCCCCACCCAGAGCTAAAGCTAAGATAATTCTCTTGGCCAACAGGAGGATTTATTTTCACTAATCTACTTTTTTATAGAGAATGTAGCCCTGTAAGGGTCCCAGCTGTGTTTTAGGATTTCAACTTCCCACATTGCAAGGGCCCAAAGCCTGGTTTCCAGTCCCCAGTCAAAGCACAAGAATCTAACGGTGTTCTCAGCAAATGCTCTCAGAGCATACCCTCAGCTTTTGCTTCCCACCAAGCTTCCACCTCCCTGTTTGTTTTCAGTCCCTGGAAATTTCACTCACTTTTTTTGCCAATATCATGAAAATATGTTAGTTATATTTTTTCTAGCATTCTTAGGTCCTTTGAGCAAGGTCATTTACCAGAATACCTGGGCAACCCACTATATAGCCACAATTGGAAATTTAGGCTGATGTTACTTTTATAATGAGAAAAAATATATATATTAAGTACAAATGAACCTATCCCTACACAATGGGAGAAATTTCACCTATTAACTGTTCCAAAAATTTCTCTGACAGGTTGCTTTTTCCATAACTAAAAATTATTCAGCACCAAGAGGCAGCTCCAGGAAAAACCTTGCACCTCACTGGGACTGAAATTAACTAATTTATCACCACAGCAAAAGGACATTATGTGTAAGTCAGGAACTTCCACAGGTAAGCAGAGAAAGTGGGATGTGGGAATAACATCCAGGGGCCAGAACATTGTAGGTTTTCATTACATATTTACATTAACAAAATACAAACACTCATTTCCACCAGACAATATTTTGGAAATGGGTACCAGTAGAGTGCCAATATTTTTATGTTCATCATATCCTATTATCTGAAGCATATGAACATTTACACCAAAAGAATCTCTTTTTTTGTTTGTTTTTTTGAGACAGAGTCTCACTCTGTCACCCAGGCTGGAGTGCAGTGGCACGATCTTGGCTCACTGCAACTTCCGCCTCCCGGGTTCAAGCAATTCTCCTGCCTTAGCCTCCTGAGCAGCTGGGATTACAGTCACACACCACCATGCCCGGCTAATTTTTGTATTTTTAGTGGAGTTGGGGTGTTCACCATGTTGGCCAGACTGGTCTTGAGTGATCCACCTGATCTCAAGTAATCCACCCCCCTCAGCCTCCCAAAGTGCTAGAATTACAGGTGTGAGCCACCATGCCTGGCAGAGGAATCTCTTTAAATATTCTATGGAGTAATTTTTAAGTATTCAAAGAGCTGAGATACACTTGTGATGGTTAATACCAAATGTCAACTCGATTGGATTGAGGTGTATACAAAGTATTAGTCCTGGGTGTGTCTGGATGGGTGTTGCCAAAAGAGATTAACATTTGAGTCAGTGGGCTGGGGAAGGCAGACCCACCCTTAATCTGGTGGGCACAATCTAATCAGCTTCCAGCAAATATAAAGCAAGCAGAAGAATGTGAAAAGGAAAGAGACAGGCCTAGCCTCCCAGCCTACATCTTTCTCCCATGCTGGATGCATCCTGCCCTCAAACATTGAACTCCAGGTTATTCAGTTTTGGGACTCAGACTGGTTCTCCTTGCTCCTCAGCTTACAGAAAGCCTATCGTGGGATCTTGTAATTATCTAAGTTAATACTTAATAAACTCCCATATATATATATAGAGTGTGTGTGTGTGTGTATATATAATTAGTTCTGTCCCTCTAAGAGAACCCTGACTAATACAACACTCCTCTCCCCTTTCCTGTGTTGTAACTATTGCCAGCAATGACATTGACACACTTGCTTTAATCTGTAGGTGTCTAATTTGCAGAAACCTTCATTTTATGTTCTAATGTGAGAATTTAATGAGCGGGCCCAGGCAAAGCGCTTAGCACCTAGCTCATCGTAAGACTGTCAGGATGATGGTGGGGAGGACGATGAAAATGGTGATGAAGATGGTGATGATTTTTAAAAGCACCTGTGTAAAATGCGAGGCAGATATGCCAAGTGACTGAAACTAAAATCAATGAAGGACAAATGGAGCATTCTTTGTTTTAAACGTAAAGCTCCAAAGAGGCAGGATTCAAAGTTGTTTACTTGTATCTGGAGCATATGAACCTGTATCAGGTCTAAGTAGGTACCTTAAATATACCATATATTTTCAAAAAATATTAGTATTGTCACGAGGGTATGACAGTAATTATTGTGATGGTTCCACTCACAAACATTAGGTTTCAGACTTCCATTATGGGGCCAATGAACACGTATGCCCATGAATCCAAGGTCCATGAAGAATTCTCCACACTTCATGTTCTAGGGTTCTGCTTGCTTACTGCTCCAGAGAGAAAGAACCATACCCACCTTCAGAGCTGAGGATGATGGTTAATGTGTACTGAGCGTGTACTATGTGCCAAGTTTGATGCTCACTGTTTTTCCCACTTATCTCATCCAATCCTCACAAAAACCCTTTAAGGTAGATTCTTAATATTCCATCCTATTGAGGAAAGAGCATGGCAGAGTTGTTAAAAGCACAGATAGAACTGCAGCTGTCATTTGTCTTGAGCCAAGCTACATATTCACTCTATGCCTCAGTTTCCTAATCTACAAATAAGTATGACAACAGAAGCTAACTCAAGGCTAATGAGAAGTGAGTGGGTTGGTACATGTGAAGTGTCTGGAACATAGTAAATATTAGTAAATACATAAGTCTTGGCTATTATTTACTTTACAGATGAAGAAACTGGGGTTTAAAGAATACAAATTACTTAGCTTGTAAGAAGCAGTGCTGGGACTCAAACCCAGGCACACTGGCTTCAGACCCTTGACATAAACAGGGAAATGGAAATACAGCACCCTCTCCACGGCTGCTCTGAAGCTTCCTCTGCACACGTAAGTGCTCTCACCCAACCCCAGTCAAGGGAAGGGCTGCTGAATAGAACTCTATTTGGTTGAAGTGGCAGCAGAATACAGGAAAGGCCTGGCCTTCTGGCCTGGTTGACTCCATCTTACCCCACTCGGTGACCTGCCTCAGCACAGCACGGTTGCAGAATGGCGGACGTGGACCAATGGCTGAGAAGTGGAAGGAGATACTTCTCAGGGCTCTTGGACTCTGCAGCGGCTGCTACAGCTGTCTCCCCAGCCACAGGAAAGGATCGCCAAGACAGAAGGGGGAGCTGCTGTGTCTTCCCTAACCAACATGGGCACTGTTTGAGAGCCCAAAGGACAACAACAGCCGCCATTTAACAAACACTTCCATTGGCCAGGTGGCGCTAGGCACATTACAGGAACGTCTTAATCGGACACCCATGACAATCCGATGAGGCAAGTGTTTGTCACCATGTGACAATTAAATATGAGAATTAGTGAGGTCGGGTACATTGAACAAGGACAGATAATTAAACACCAGAGCCAGAGCTCAGCCCAGAGCTGGGTCATAATTTGTCCTAAGACAGTACACACCAGAGATGAGGACTGAAACAAAACCGCAGATGTAGCAACAATGAGCTTCCTTTCCCCAGAGGCCTAGTAGACAGAGCCCACCAGCCAAACACCTGGGAGACAGAGGTTCCAAATCTGAGTTGGCTCCTCCCTCTGCTCTGTACTCACCAAGCACCTTGCGGCTGACCATAAATAGCAAGCATCATTTACTGAGGATCTACTATGTGCCCAGCTCTATTCCTGGTGCTAGACTGTATGCCCCACTTGGGCAGGAACAGCATCTGTCTCATTTGCTATTGTATCCCCAGAGCCTAGTATGATACCAGGCTCTCATTAGGGGGCTGAATGAATACTTGGAGAATTAGTGAATGAACAAGTGAAAATATTTGCTCTGATCCTTAACAACGGCCGTAAAGTAAAATTTGAATCCTCTGTATGTAGGAAAAGAAATTAAGTTCAGAGCAGCCAAATCCCCTGTTCAAGGTCACACAGTTAATGAGAGCTACAGCGGGATTCAAACCCAGCCTATCTGGCTCCCAAATCCTACTCTTTCCTCTGTATTTCTCTTCCCCAAAAGGACACAATGCCACTCTCCCACCTCCCACGGCTATCATGAAGATGAAATGAGATAAGGTGAATGAATGGGTTTTGTAATCACTGTATTTGGAAAGGTTGGTAACTGATTTTTAACACAAAATCAAAGCCTAAAGTCAAAACAGCACAACTTCAGTAGAATGTTAAGCACTGAGAAGAAATAGGAGTATTTGGGGCCAAGAAGGTTTTCCCTAGCTTTGAAATCAAATCACACTGCGTACTCGCAGCCACCTTCTCAGGATGTGGGTGAGGAACAGAATCCCCAGATTTAGAATTGCAGAATTGCAGAATTATGCAAAGGCCACCCAGAACAGCATTCTACCCAGTGCGGCACCCTGGACAGATTGTCACCTCATCTCTGATTGAACAGAAATGTGACAGCATAAGACCAGAAAGAGATACCAGAAATGTAGGTCTCAAAACAAAATACCCGCTGGATACAATCACTTCCCCAGAAGATCTCTTTGGCTCATGTTGCTTTTCCATTCCTGGGTGATCCGTCTAACCTGTAACTTCCATGGTTAAATCAAAAGATTTAATTAAGCTTTTGCAGTAAATTAGAATTTAGCAACACTTTATATCTAAGGAATTTTTAAAACTATGATCATCTCTCTCTCTCTTTCTTATAATAGTCTTATCCTCATTTTCCTAATAAGAACAATCTAGATACAGCACAAAAATGTGCCCACAAAATCAGGAAATCAAGGTTCAAATGCAAAACTGAAGGCTAGGTAGAATTCTGCCTTCAAACTCTTCATCCCTTTAAAAGGTGACTGAGGCCAGGTGAGGTCACTCACGCCTGTAATCCCAGCACTCTGGGAGGCTAAGGTGGGCGGATCATGAGGTCAGGAGATCAAGACCATCCTGGCTAACATGGTGAAACTCCATCTCTGCTAAAAACAAAAAAAAATAGCCAGGCATGGTGGCACACACCTGTAATCCCAGCTACTCAGGAGGCTGAGGCAGGAGAGTTGCTTGAACCTGGGAGGCAGAGGTTGCAGTGAGCGGAGATCGTGCCACCACACTCAAGCCTGGATGATCGAGTGAGACTCCATCTCAAAAACAAATAAATAAAAATAATAAATAAATAAAACAGAAGTTCACTGAAAACAGATCAGAAAACAGAAAGCAATTAAAGGAAATAGTCACAAAAGCCTTTTAAAAACACAAGCAGAGTATGAGCGTATAGCGGCTAATAAAGTAAAAATCTTTAGTGAGTCTTCGAATCCTGACTCATCAGGATTGGGAACTCACAAGGGACAATCTTGCCAACTTCTTTTTAAAAGCCGATAAACAAAGACTTGGAAAAACTAAAAGATATATATTAAAAACAGTGCAAGAATGCTGTCCCCAGTATAAGGTACTAACATCCTTATTCTCTCTCAGCAGAGGGGGCAACTCAAGGCCTTCTGGGTCCAAAGTTGGCAAACTAAATGAGTGACTTGTCAGGCATTAGGGCCTGGCAAGTGGTGGTCACTGGCCACTCAGTCTTACCTAGATAGAATACAGGATCAATGTTGCCAGATTTTATGTTTTTCAAGAGAAGCCAAAAGTCCTTTTCTTTGTCAGAGTTGGGATTGAGGAAGGAAGACCTTCTTATTTTTAAATATTGTCAAATTCAAGCAACTTTAGACTGCCAATTTGTGACTGCAGCTTTTTCCCTCCTGAGTGATATCACAGTACTGCACAACAAGCCCAAATAAGACTCTGAAGACCTGGGTTCCAGTTCTGAATCCTTCAATGATCACTTATGCACACTTTCAAAAGGTCACTTACACTTCCCTGGGCTTCAGTCTCCTCATCTGCATAATGGACCTAATGATGCCTGCTTAATTAATTTCATGCAATTTTTGCATGAATCAAATAACATAAGTTATTCAAAAACAAGGGCTTTATGTCCCCAGGGATGAAAAATAAAATAAAAATAAAATAGTCAATCAAAATAAAATGGAAATTAAAAGTTTGTTGAACTGAAAAGCACTTTGAAAATGGTCAAGCATGTATGAAATGCAAAATGTCACACAAACTGCTACTCCTCAAAATCTCTCTAAGTTGTATGAAAAGGTGGTATTTTTTTTTAAGAAAAGAAAAAGTATTTCCCCCAAAAAAAGTTTTTCCAACAAAAGTAATTGACAGTATCTGTTTAGTAACTTGAGAGAGAGAGAGAGAAGAGCGAGCGCTTTTATGCAAATTTGATTTCCCTATAATAATCTAGAGCTATTCTGCTAGAAGGAATTATCTCCGCAGGCTGGCAGCTGTGGTAGGCAGTGAATTAAAAATGGCTCTGTATATGGGAAAATCTGTTCTATAATCAGTGCTATTCTTGGAGAGGACATCAATCTAGCGCAGCTCCCATGGTGCTCCACGCCTGTGAATGACATACAAGCATGAGGTAGAAACTCCCATTACATCACGGCTGGGGATTCTGTCCTGCCTGAGACATTGAACAGCTATCCCAAGGTAAGAATGGTCCCTACGGTAGCCTCCAACCAGCCAGTATGGCCAATCCCCTTAAGTTAGGAAAGTAGACGTCAGAGGACAAAAAAAAATCCTCCAACAATGATTTATTCAACTCAACTCGAACTGCCCAGTCTTAGGGTTATTATAAGGCTTCCACATGTTTTCTTTGCTCTTCCCTTTCTTTTTTCTTCCTTCTTCCATTTCTGTCTTCCTCCTTTCCTTTCTTCTTTCCCTCCTTCCTTCCCTCCTTCTTTCCTTCTTCCTCCCCACTCTCACTTCTCTCTTTCCCTTTCTTCATTTCTTCTTTTTCCTCCCTGCTATCCTGATACAGAATCTAAGGTTCAATTCCTAAGTCACAAGATGCCAGGCAAAGAAATGCTACACAAGGGTTCTTTGTCCATGGGAAAGGCACATGGTACAGAAAAGTATTTTAAGAAGCCAGCAATGACTGCCGTGCTGCACGTAAAATGTCATCACGTTCTTAATGAGGCAATTGTTTGGTCAGTAAAAATACTCTCGCCCTGGATGGTTAGTATGTTGAAGTTAACTTGGACACTGCATGTGGCAGCCACAGCCATCTCCCTATAAGAAGTTAGTCTGCATGTAAATAAAGCCATCACCTACCCCCAAGTGAATCCTATCTCCTTCATTGGACATGGAATTTTCCTGGGAACCTGTGTCCCTGTGCTTCCAGTGAGGTGTCCTCCTTCTTTCCTTAAGTCAAATGCACCATTATGGTGTCTGTTTGGAGTACTGGATATCAAATTAAACTGTGTGAGTGTGTCTGCATATCTCTGTCTGTGTAAAGGGATTTGGACTTATGCTGATTTAAGTCACTCAGCGTCTTTTAAAATAACTAAACGTCGATGCTAGAAATGCCAAGAAATTGCATTTTCGGAATTGGAACTAGTCATCTCTACCTTACAAACATTGTTAAGAAATTGCCTTTGTCCAACATGCCATGTCCTAGAGACCCACAGAGCTGGGCATACACACGCCCACAGTGGAAGGCCAAGGTCTCCAAAATGTTGAGTCTTCTACTGAGGTTAGAGCTAGCTCTATTCAGCTCAAGCAGTGTGGGCATATCTGCATGAAAAGGCAGAGAACAACTTCATGAGATTGACAAGCAGTGAATCTGTTTGAGATCACATTGAGTCTGGACATCCAGCACCAAGATGGCTTGAAATAGCTCTCTGAGAGGCCAGAAATGCTGTATTTCAAACACGTTCCCTGGAGAAAGGGAATTGTTCCTGCCACCAGGGCCCCTCAGGGACCAGTATCCTCTCGCTGCTCATTCTCAGGCAGGAATCTTTCTCTGTGCTCTTCTTGGGTTCTGTTCTTTTGAGCCTTTTCTTTTTCAGTTATGGTGAGCATAGATACATACCAGGCACCACCAGACATGCACGTATTTCTTGAACCACCTCCACTCTCTCTTTGAAGTTCTGGAGGCCTCCAAAGTCTTCACGAAAGGCACAAAAGCTGCCTACATTATCACTTTGGTAGGAAAGCAAAACAGGGTGGCACTGCAGGGTTAATTTAAAAGACAGCTGCATCCATTTTGCTCATTACTCTTCATGTATAAACTGCAAATTGCATTTGAAAATATTTTCTTTAAAATAAAATTGTCATTTCTGATCCTCCTGCAGGCACCCAATTTCTGGGTAAAACAAGTAGCACTAACATGAAACGAGAGCGACATCCCTGCCTCCTTTACAGAGGTAGGAGGCCACACCCTGCTGACCCCACTACACAATGAATAATGCAATGAGTGGGAGGATGTTCTGGTAACATCAATCATTCTCCAACATTGGGAAGCTGGGGCAGAATTTGTCGCACAAGCATCTGCATTCTCCCACATCCAGTCCAGTGACATCGATTTTAAGAGGAGGCAACTAAACGTGTGACTGCCTCATTTCACCCTCCCATTGACCTTGCTCTCTTTAGCTCAGACCTAAGTTGGTTTCCCCCAGGAATCCAGGAAACGAGAACTAATCCCTTTTGGAAATGAGAATTAAACAGAAGGCGTCCGCTGTTTGAATGTTGGACATACGGGGTCTGAGCCTCAGTCTCTTCTTCTATAAAATAGGGATAATTGTAGTACTTCTTTTACTGAGTTGTTATGAAAAATAAATCCATTAATTCATGTAAAGTATCTGAAATGCTGCCTGGCACATAGTTAGCACACAGTAAATGCAGATACAGATATATAAATATAGACCCATTCTAAACTCATTTCCTGATCCTGCAAAATGGGAGACAGCTACTTAAAAGCTTCTACTTAAAAGGCTTGATTGGAGTAAGAAGCTCTGGATTCAACACTTGAACCCACAAATCAATTTTAACGTCACCAAAGAGAGACAAACTGATTTTGTACTTCCTGGTATGATGCAATCAGACATACACACCACCACCCACGAAGTGTTTCTGCCAAAATCTTGGACCTGAACTTGAGTAAGCTTCTGGATCCAACAGTTTACAAGAGGAAGATAAAAGGGACTGAGGAACATTATGGATACAGCAGCAAAATCCAGGCCATGGAAAGTTCAACAAGACAAACTACTCTGCTGCTTCAACACATAGATTTCAAACAAAGAAAAAAAAAAAAAAAAAGACAGGGAATATCTTAGAATAAAAGAAAACACAAAAGGCATATCCACCAAATGGCACGTGTAGATTTTCATTTTGATACTGCTTTGGAAAAAAAAACTACAAAATAGCAACAGTTCAAATTGGGTCAGTTCAAACACTAATTGAATATTGTGATAGCAAAGAATTGTTCTTAAATTTTTTTGCTGCTCCTCCCATTGAGGGGGGAATCTGATTCGCCTCCATTGGATCTGAGGTGACCTTAGTGACTTGTTTCTCTACAACCTCTGAGTCTATGTGATGAGAACCTTACAGCTTCTACACAAGTGTCTTGGAACTCTTGCTCCTAGAATATTTCTTCTTGGGACCCAGCAGCTATGCTGGGGGAAGCCCAAAAGCATGGAAAGACCATCTGTGGGAACTAAAGAGCTGACACCTCCACCTGAGTCCCCAGCTGACAATCATCCCAGTAAGCCACTCTAGAGATCCAGCCCATTGGTATCTTTAGATGACTCCAGCCCCGGTTAAAATCTGATTATAGTCACATTACAGACCCCAAATGAAAACCGCCCTGCCGAGCCCAGCCAGCCCACGGAACCGTGAAACATAACAATAAACTACTGTTTTAAGCCATTAAGTTTGGAGGTGATTTGTTATGCAGCAAAAGGCAATCAGAAAACTTTCCCTTAAAGAAGTATTCTTAAAGATTTATAGAAGAAATGATATGATAGTTGGGATATTCAAATTAATCCAGTTAAGGAGGAGGGTAGAGTTAAAACAAGCTTGCACATGTGCTGCTAAGGCTAACTAACACTGGGAAGTTGGATCATAGAAAGTCATTATATTCTTCTCTACAATCTTGAATATTTTTAAATGTTTTATAATAAAAAGTTGGCTTTTTTAAGATCTCTGGATTTGTCAAGACAAAGTTTGAAGACTACAGAGAAAATAATACTAGCTGTTAGGCCAGTCTACATGGTAGGCACCGCAGATGTTATTTCAATGTGCAGCATTAATCATTCATTATTACCTGTCTAACCTCAGCATGTCCATCTTTAAGAAGACAGTAAATGGAGTTGAAAGAACCTGCAGTCAAGAGTAAAATTCAAATCCCAGCTCTGCCTTCTTCTAGTTGGGGCTCCTTCGGCACATTCTTCAACATCTCTGGGTTTCACTGCTTTATGTGCAAATAAATTTTTTCCTGATGAAGTTGCCCAATTCCTAAATACTTAAAGGGCCAGTGTACACCAGAAAGTGCTACAAAATTACAGATATTAGTGTTGCAAGCTGTAATGAAAAAGAAATCATTTACTCTTAAGGCCCTGACAATATTATATCACTATAGATCATCCACCTGTCAGTGTAAATGATGTTAAATTTCTGTTCTTTTCTCACATTACACTCAGGAGCCAGACAGATGCTTCTTCACCAGGGAGGAAGTACTGGGGTGGCCTCACTAAACTATAAGCCAAGTAGGGTGCGCACGGCTCATTTTTGGGGTGTGGGGCATCTTGAGAAGATATGTGCTCACCCCCCAGGTCATCAAAAATAGAGTTTTACATGACTGCATGTGATTGTTAATCCGGAGAGAGTGTATGTTTGGACCAGAAAACAATGTGTGCTCCAGCGGGAGGTCAACGAACCTGCCCTTTGCTGTGGTCAACTCCACAAAGGGGACAGCAGAATGTGCATCTATTGTGGGATAATTGATAATTCTCCCAAACAGCAACCGAAAGGTTAGCAAGCCATTAACTTCACTAATAAGTTAATCCACTCAAATGTATACTGCTATATCAATAACTATAATTCTATGTACAGCTCTATGTAGTGAGTTTGGAAAAAGCCAAGTATCCATAACTGAAGCAGATTCCTCCATTAACTTGTCTTTACATTTCAATGGTCTGTTACTGTTGAAAAAATTGTGAAAAAAATTAATGAAATAATCTAATTTAAGAAGTCAGCTTACATTCACACATTTGCCAATGGCTCATAGTTTTGTAATAAAATATAACAACATACAAGGTAACATCAAATAACAATAGAACAAATATATGTACACATACACATATGTGTATAGATACATATACACATGTATGTATAGATACACATACACATATTTTCCTACATATACAAATATATATATACAGAAATGGAAAAATAGACTACAAAAAGTTTCGTGTGTGTTCATCTTTTCTGTGGCATTAATTGAAATGCCTTAGGCTAGCATTTCTCAAAGAGTACCCACAGACTCCTGCCCCCACCGACTAATTTTAATAATTTATATTTATTAATGGTCATGATGGTTAATACTGAGCGTCAACTTGATTGGATTGAAGGATGCACAGTATTGTTCCTGAATGTGTCTGTTATGGTGTTGCCAAAGGAGATTAACATTTGAATCAGTGGCCAGGGAGAGGCAGATCCACCCTCAGTCTGGGTGGGCACAATCTAAATCAGTTGCCAGCACAGCTAGTATAAAGCAGGCAGAAGAACACAGAAGAACTAGACTTGCTGAGTCTTCTGGCCTCCATCTTTCTTCTGTGCTGGATGCTTCCTGCCCTCAAACATCAGACTCCAAGTTCTTCAGCTTTTGGACTTTTGGACTTACACCAGTGGTTCGCCAGGGGCTCTCAGGCCTTTGGCCACAGACTGACGGCTGCACTGTCGGCTTTCCTACTTTTGAGGTTTCGGGACTCTGATCCACCACTGGCTTCCTTGCTCCTCACCTTGCAGACTGCCTATTATGGGACTTCATCTTGTAATTGTGTGAGTCACTCCTCCTTAATAAACTCCCTCTCGTATATACATCTATCCTGAAGTCATGAATATGTTTGGGAAATGTTAGGTTAAACAACCTTAATGAGGTTTTTGCATTTGGTGGCAGCTGTTTTTAATGACAAGTCTTCTCAGAAACGTTAATGTGCATATTGCGAATCTCCAAGAGGCCTACTCAGAAATGATTTACTCAAGAGCTCTTCCTCCAGACGCTTCTTCCTCAGGACACCCCAGGAGGAAGAAGAGAAGCAGATTGTCCTGAGTGACTAACATTTGGATAGCAGCTTCCCATTTACTCAGTGCTTTACAATTAACTCATAAGCTCTGCAACACTGCTGTGAGTTCAGTTGAGCAGGTATCACTAACATTATTTTTCAATAGGTTTTATAATTTTAGAGAGGTTTTAGGGTCACAGCAAAATAGAGTGGCAAGTACAGAGAGATCTCATATACCCTCTGCCCTCACACAGGTACAGCCTGCTCTACTGTCAACATCCCAGGCCAATGTGGCGCATTTGTTACAATCTGTGAACCTACACTGACACATCATCACCCAAAATCCATAGTTCACATTAGGGTTCACGGTTGCTATTACACATTCTTTGGGTTTTGACAAATTCTTAAGAACATGCAACCACCACTGTAGTATCATACGGAATCGTTTCTCTGCTTTAAAAATCCGGTGTTCTATCTCTTCATCTCTCCCTCCCCAGTAACCCCTAGCAACCTCTGATCTTTTTAGTGTCTCCATCATGTTGCCTTTTCCAGAATGTCACATATAGTTGGAATCACAGAGCACGCAGCCTTTTTACAGGGGCTTCTTTTGCTTAGTTACATGCATTTAAGTTTCCTCCATGTCTTTGCATGCTTGATAGCTCATTTGTTTTTAGCACTGAATAATATTCCACTGCCTGGATATATCACAGTTTATCCATTTACCTACTAAGGACATCTTGGTTGCTTCCAAGTTTTGACAATAGTGAATAAAGCCGCTATAAATATCCATATGCACATTTCTGTGTGGACATAAGTTTTCATCTCCGTTTGAGTAAACATCAAGGCGCGTGATTGCTGGATCATATGTTAAGAGTATGTTTAGTTTGGTAGGAAACTGCCAAACCGTCTTCCAAAGTGGCTGTACCATTTTGCATTCCCACCAGCAATGAATGAAAGTTCCTGTTGCTCTACATCCTTGCCAGCATTTGGTATTGTCATTTAATCTGATTTTCAAAATGAAGAAACAGTCTGGCCTTCAAGCAAAATGACTGGAACCAAGGTTTTCTAACTGCGATCAGTATGTTCCTTCCATTTCCCCAGGGCAGAGATCAGCAAACTCCCACCCAGAGGTCAAATCTCACCCACTACCCATTGTTCCACAACCAGTTAACCACAATGTTCATATTTTTTAATGGTTAGGGAAGAAAAAGAAGAAGAAGAAATTTAATAATGTGAAAATTGCATGGAATTCAAATTCCATTGTTGGTAAATAAACTTTTTTTGTTTTGTTTTGTTTTGTTTTGTCTGTTTTGTTTTGTTTTATTTGAGACGGAGTCTCGCTCTTGTTGCCCAGGCTGGAGTGCAATGGCACAATTTCCACTCACTGCAACCTCCACCTCCCGGGTTCAAGCGATTCTCCTGCCTCAGCCTCCCGAGTAGCTGGGATTACAGGCGCCCGCCATCATGCCTGGCTAATTTTTTGTATTTTTAGTAGAGATGGGGTTACACTATGTTGCCCAGGCTGGTCTCGAACCCCTGATCTCGTGATCCACCCGCCTCGGCCGCCCAAAGTGCTGGGATTACAAGGCGTGAGCCACCGCGCCCGGCTGGTAAAGTCTTATGGGTACACAGCCACACCCACTGTTTACCCATTGTCTATGGCTGCTTTTTTGCTGTGCCAGTTGGGTTGAGTGGTTGCCACTGGAACAGTATAGCCTGTAAAGCCTAGAATATTTACTATCTGGCACTTTTCAGAAATAGTTTGCCAACCCTGCACAGAAGAATCAGACCCGATTAGAAGTATCCTCTCAATGAAGAAAATCCTAGGCTTCATAATGGTTTTCAACAAACAGATGAGAAAATATATTCAAAGGCAGTTTCCTTGTGTGGCCCTCCTCCCCATAGAATTCTCTTTCTTACTTTCCCAGACATCGTAGCACTGTACAGGCAGTGATGCTACACGTAGAAAGTATTGAATTTTGACTCCGCCAACAGTTAAGAGCACTGTCGCTAAGATTTAGACTGTTTTCCCCTTCAAGGGAGCTGAGCAGCATCCTGCCTGGCTTCATTTTTTTTGCCTTAAGGTTTGTTTATACTCAGCAGGAGGAAAGGTAAGGAGATAAAAGCGATGCAGAATGAATAAAGGAAGACAAGACTACAGCAAAACACGGAGAAGGCAAGATTAGAGGAGCAAGCCCCAGGGAAGAAAGTTTACACGTTAGCAACTGAGTGGATGGAAAGGGAGATTACACCGCGAACACAGTGGCCGGAAGGAAGAATCCCACAGACAAAGTCGCCACAGGCAAAGGTTATTTCAATGCACAAATCTCCCAAAGTGTGGATCAAGTCGCCGAAATAATTAATTTAATTCTGGCTATTAGCTTCTTTAGCGGCTGGGATCCCCACCGGTATTTTAACCCAGATCCTTGTGAGGGGTAGGGATCAGTTAGGACAGCGGCCATGGGAAACAGGAAGACCGTTTGAGTCTGCAATTCTTTCTTTCCACTGCTGACTTCCCAGCTGGAGAGGAGAGGAGGAAGATCTCTTGCCCAACGTCAGCCTGAGAAGACCCCTGATATTTTATGCTCTTGAAAGATGACCTTTTCTCAGCATCCCCCAAAGTAACTTATGAATGATAATGAGAGGCCAATCACTGAATGCTTGCTATATGCCAGGCCCCAGATTAGATCCTTTCCATATGTTTAAATGTCTTTAATCCTTTTAACAACCCCTTGAGTCAAGAAATACTACCGGGATTTTGAAAACGAGATTTTGAGAAGTCAAATGACAAGGCTGGTAAAAAGCAGAGGTGAGATTCGAGCCCAGGGTGGTCGTTGTCCAAAGCCCACACTCTAAAACCACCATGAGACACTGTGTCCCAGTGAGCATTTGTTAATTATCATAAAGCACTAAATTAATCAAACACAAGCTACAGGATCCAAACTGGGTTCCTTCCAGCCATCACATGTACTCATTTGTGCTAAATTATGATGATATTATTTATAAACACAGCTTTGAAACATTGCAGATTACAAAGTGATTTCATGTACATTTATTTCATTTAATTTTGCCCAAAAGCCTGGGTACATTTGGCTTTTGGGTAGAATTAAATGAGAATGAAATGAAAAGGAATAGTGGGTGCCTAACCAATATCTTTTATTCTCTTCTTTTTTCTCCTTCCAGAGCAGTAGCAGTAGAAAATTATGTGTCCAGCCATCTGATAGATAAGGGCAAAGGATGAACTATAATTAGGGTCATTATACCCCTAGGTTCACCTGGGATAAGCCTGGTTTATGCCCCTTTGACTCTCAAGAGCCCCATTTAGATGATAAATTATATGGTCACCCTAGTTCAGTGGTCCTCAGTCTCGACTATCTAATAGGATCGCCTGTGGTCATTTAAAAATACTGAATCCTGACCCCAACCATAGACATTCTGATTTAATTTGTTTGCAGTGAGGCCCAAGTATAGGTACTTTCTTAAAGCCCCCTTATGTGTCAAATATACAGCTGTTGCTGAGAAGCACTGTGTACCAACTCTAAGCCAAAGTTGTTAGATACAACTTATGGAAAATTTGTTTTAAAACTGCTTGAAGGGAGATGATTCAGGAGGAGGGGGTGGCCTTGCACCCTTCCTCCTTCTTGGTGGAATGCTGACATGATGGTTGGAGCACAGGCAGCCATATTGGTCTATGAGGCTGGCCTTGAAGATGAAAACTATGGCTGGACATGCTGGCTCATGCCTGTAATGCCAACACTTTGGGAGGCTGAGGCAGGTGGACCACTTGAGGCCAGGAGCGCAAGACCAGCCTGATCAACATGGTGAAACCCTGCCTCTACTAAAAACAGAAAAATTAGCCGGGTGCAGTGGCATGTGCCTGTAATCTCAGCTACTTGGGAAGCTGAAGCATGAGAATCACTTGAACTCAGGAGGCAGAGGTTGCAGTGAGCCAAGATCGCACCACTGCACTCCAGCCTAGGTGACAGAGTGAGATTGTGTCAAAAAAAAAAAGAAAGAAAGAAAGAAAAGAAAACCACACACTAAGGGGCAAAACAAAGAGGAGCTGGGGTCATCAATAGTTGTGGAGCTAGGGACTATCTCCAGACTTTATTTATAAGAAAAAAAAATAAATCATTCTATTTTCAAACCACCATATCAAATGTCTATTACCAATAGCCAAACAGCAACTCTTAAGTAACATAGTAGGCAGCACTATGTTACAAATGAGAGAACTTATATACCAGTTTATAAGTAGCAGAGGCCAAAGGTTTTGATCCTAGTCTTCTGACCTTTTTTCTAGAGGGGATGGGGCAGAGTATATTTTAAGGACAAAGAAAAGGGTTCCCACTTACAAAAGCAGACCTTTCCAGCCAACTCTACCGACCTTCTGAACAGTTATTTCTGAATCCCATTTGTATGTGTTGCCAGAACACTGAGAAACAAGAGAGTTTGATAAGTAATGGCGATTACGAATACATATAAAGTTTGTTTTGCTTTAAGAACAGAAAGTTCTTAAATACGTATTCAAAGATGTTCATTGTAATTTTGCTGTACACTCAAATATACTGTATAACTTACAAATTTACGTAAAATTTTTTAAATGCAAAATTATTTATTCACATAGTTTTTGGAGAATCTAGTATGGGGATAACGCTTATATTAAGGGTGAGGAGTGAGACTGCAGGGATTTAAGAAAGATACAAGTTCCTACCGATGAGGAGATTAAAATGTACAGTGAGACATAAAACATGTACATGAATAGCTACAATGGATGTTTTGTACTGCCAGCAAGGGGTCGTGATTAATTTTTTTAAAAATTACCTTGGGCTTAAGGAATCAGAAAAGGCTTCATGGAAGAGGTGGTAATCGTGTTTTAAGATCTTAAAACACAGATGGGTACAGGCACTTCAGGCCCAGGAAGTGAGCCAAGAAAGGCTCAGAGCCAGTTACAAGGCAAGTGTGTTAAAGAAGTTTCAAGAAGTCCAGACACACGGAAGCACAACGTCTTATGCTAGAGAATGAGGGTAGATGGGACTAAGAAGGTAGCTTAAGGTCGAATTACAAAGACTCTTGAAGGCCAGGCTAACAGCTTTGGAATCTATTTAGTATTCAGTGTGGATCAGAGCAGTGACCTCAAAAGATAAATTCGCCAAGCCTGTGCAAAATGAATTTGCCAGGGAAAAAGGAGAGGCACGGGACCATGTGAGAGGCTACTGCAATAGTCCAGGCAAGAGATCAGGAGTGCCAGAATTAGGCATAGGCAGTGGGAATGGGAAAGAAGGGCTGAGGGCCAGAGACAAAGACCTGACTGCACTTGGCAAGATGTGTGAGACTAGGCGAAGGGATCAGGTGACTCAAGACTCTGGCTGTAGGAATGAGAGGCTTTAATTAGAAGTCCTGGGCCCAGGAATGCAAATATCTAACAGCTGATAGGAAGCATGGAACTGGCCCATGGGAGAGGCATTAGGATTGAAGTTTCAGATTTGGGAGTCATGTGTCTGAAAGTGATAGATGAAGCCATTACAAATAGGGAAACATGGCTGGGCACAGTGGCTCACACTTGTAATCCCAGCACTTTGGGAGGCTGAGGCAGGTGGATCACCTGAGGTGAGGAATTTGAGACCAGCCTGGCCAACATGGCCAAACCCTGTCTCTACTAAAAATACAAAAATTAGCCGGACGTGGTGGTGTGCAGTTGTAATCCCAGCTACTCGGGAGGCTGAGGCAAGAGAATTGCTTAAACCAGGAGGCAGAGGTTGCAGTGAGCCGAGATCACATCATTGCATTCCAGTCTGGGCAACACAGCGAGACTCCGTCTCAAAAAAAAAAAAAAGAATGAAATAAGCAAAGAGTGGAAAAAGGAAAAATTTGGGGATAGGAACTCAAGTAACAGTGACAATTGGTAGGAAAGCAAGGAGGGGTGGAAGGGAGCTAGGGAGGAAGTGGAAGAAGAAAGGAAGATCAGAGAAGCAGGGAGGAAATGGAATGTAAAGTTACAGATGAAAAGGAAGAAAACAGTTTAAAGAAGGAGTTCTATTAACAGTATTAAAGCAGTAAAATCACTTTATCTGGTTTGTTTTTCTTAAACTTGACTTTTCTTTTGTAGGGGTAACTCAGTTCTGTTGAGGAATGACTCCCAGCACATGCCAAGAATCCCTTCCCTTCCCTGGGAAGAAATGGCCACAGCCACCAGATAGGTTCTGTGACCTCACTGATGGAGCAGAAAAAGAGTCATCAGTGATTTAAGAGCCCTGAAATCTGGTCCAAGTTCTGCCTAGCAAGTAAATTTCATAACCTCTCTGGATGTATGTAAATTCCCCTATAAAACAATGGGTCAAGATTAATTGCACAAAGATACGTATTCAAGGATGTTTGCTTTATTATAGCAAAAGTCTGGAAACAACCCGAATGTCGAGCAACAAGGAATTGGGTAAATAAACTGATATGTTCATCTAGCAGGTCACTTTGCAGCCATTAAAAGTCACAATGTAGAAATAATTTGTTGACACATAAAGATGTATACATTATACTGAGTTCAGAAGCAAATTATAAAACATAATCTTTTTTATAACATATATGCATAGAAAAAATTATAGATGATATAAATTTCCAAAAGGAAATGATGAATGGTTTCATATTTCATTTTGCTCATCTGGTAAAAGTTCAAAAACATACTTTTTAAAGTGAAATGGCTTCTATATGGCTATAATACTAACCCTCCACCATCAGACTATTTATTTTGTTTTTTTCTGTAAGAATATTTATCATATATACATAAAAATAATAGGAATATTATTCATTATATGTAATTTTAATTAATAAAATATTGTGTGGGGATTTGTGAACTTGGAGTTGCCTTAAAACCCCTTAAATCGAAAGTGAGAAAACCTGAACTCAGCAAGTACAGCCACCACGGGAGGCTTCCTTAACTCCAGAGTTCCAGCTTCTTTGTTTTGTAAAATTCAATGATATTCCCCACCCCAGAGAACTTGGCATCTGAGGTTAAGTGAACAAAAATAAAGTGTATTCCAGTTCTTCTAAGCAGCAGAGGGCCATCCACATCTAAAGCTGTTATTACCTTCGCTACATCAAGGGTTAACTAGTGTTCTAATTAAACACCATGGAATCTTCCAGCTCTCTGGCATTTATCTATCGGTAGAACAAATGTACACTGAAGTCCTACATGAGCCAGCCAAGCACTATGAGAGGTCCTGGAGATGCAATGAGAAGCAACACAGACATTCTCTTTGCCTTTATGTTCCATTATCAAGTCATTTTCTAAACACCGAGACACAGGTGTTAGACTCTAACAGACCTAATTCTAATTAGAGCTTTTAAAGGTGTTAGAACCCAGGCCAGGTATGAACCTAGCTATGCTGCCATTTATTCATGTGCCAAATAGTTTGATCATACCCATTTCATAGATCTATTCTAAAGATTTAAGTGCTTATACAAAAATGCCTGGAACATAGCAGGACCTCTACAAACATAGCTATTACCATTTTCATTATGAATCCCATTGTATGCTGATTTAATCACCAACATACCCTCTGCACATTTCTCTTCAAGTCACTCGACAGCAAATTTAATTTCACCAGGCACGCCTCAATTTCAGTCAATTCCTCATCTCTCACTATTTAGGAAATATTTTTGCTAATCATCTGCCAGAATTCTTGTTATTTTCAGAGCAACTCGTGTAGCTGCTATTCCATTTTCACTCTTTGACACTCTTAGTGGATTCTTTGTTGGTTTCTTTTCTTCTTTGGGACAATAGTAAGGTGTCTAGGTTTCAAATACTTAGCTTCTATTCAAAAAGGGAAAACAACAAAAAAAATACTTTTGGACAATGATTTTTTCCTTAGTGGTTAAAAACAGAGGGAAAAGAAGCAGAAGAGGAGGCTGGCACAAAGAGAGATGCTATGACACTTACCATCTTCCAGAATTTTGGTCGTTTCTACTGAGAACATTTCCAGCAGATGAACACCAAAGAAAAAGGCACACAGGTCAGGACGCCATCTGTTGCTTAGTTGGAACAGACCATTCTGCTCAGAAACCACGCAAGTGTGATATTACCCTTCACTTCCCACTCCCTGACCAACATAATTCTTAACAAATCTTCAAGTATATGTGTGTGTGTGTGTGTGTGTGTGTGTGTGTGTCTTATGCAACAACACAAACCCAGGAAACATGACACCCTAAACAAATAATCCCCTTCCCTTTAGCAGCATCCTAGATACATGAAGTATGCAATAGAATCCAAAGAACCCCACAATCCCGAAAAACACAGAGATGAAAAGGCTGCCCTCTCCCAATTTCAGCCTTGGAGAACTTCCTTAATGCCACAGCCGAACTATGTAACTGTGACCACACTTCCTTATGGCTGCAGTGCCACCTAGCGGCCAGGTGAGCTAGGGGCGCACTCATTCTCAGTCTGAAAAAGCAACTTTTATCTGCTGACTCTTCAATTCTTTCCAGAGAGAAACAGAAGTGGCTGGTGCACATGACGGCCAGAATTAGGAATCATCAGGGTTCTATCACATTCAAACTATTTCCTGATTGTAATCACATCCAAATCACCCAGAAGAGACAAAAGAGGATAGAAAAATTCCTGCCAACTTTAGGTTTTCATGTCCAAATGCATCCTCATACAAACTCACAAACTAGCACAAATATTGAGTCTAAATCCAAGCAATCTTCTGTCTTTTAAAGTCTTCAAGGCATGCAATTATATAGATTAGATTATTTTCAAACAAAAAGGAAAGTGAAAAACGGGCTCTAAAGAGCCTGTAATGAGATTCTTCTTTTCTCTTTTCCATAAACAGCTCTGTCAGTTGCTGACATTTCTGATGCCATCAGACACTTTTAACTGGACTGCAACTGTATCCTGCATAGAACAATCAAAAACATGTATGCACCTTGTACAGATGACAGCTTAAATAATGTAATTTGTTTGAGACTTAACGTGGGTATACACAACCTAATTCAGTTCATTTTAAACCCAAATTATTCTGGTTAATAGCCTGGTAAATCTCAAAACAGAAAGTGTGCACCGCTGCTAAGTATTCCATATTAAAAATAGTTTGTGATGGGATGTGCTTTTTTTAATTAAAAGTTTAATGTACATTAACATTTTTAGATGAAAAATTGACAATCTGAGAACAGCTCTAAATTCTCCTTTGATTATTTTTCCAGCACATTGAAGGCATGATATAGCTACATAAATAGGCTAACACTCTGGTTCTTTGAAAGATTAGTGTCTGTCCAATCGTATATCCCTTTTTATAACTCTCTAGTGGGTTTTTAATGCAGAATGGATCATGTCCACCCTCCTGGCTGGGATTCCAAGTCACAAAAGTCTTTCTTAATTTCTGATCCATACCTCCTGGTTGACTTAGTCACTGTCCCCTGCTGAGATCCACCCTAGACTAAATTTTAAGCAGGCCAAGTTGATGCTTCCCGGCCCACACTTTCCACACAAGCCAGTCGTCCCCTACCACTTGGCATATTCTCGAACTGATTCTTGCTGTTGAACCAGGGTAGGGTTCCCAGATGTCTTGGTCTGCTTGGGTTGCTATAACAAAAAGTCTTAAACTGGGTAATTCATAAACAACAGAAATTTATTGCTCACAGTTCTGGAGCCTGGGAAGTCCAAGATCAAATCATCAGCAGATATGGTGTCTGGTGAGGGTCTGTTCCTCATAGATGGTTCCTTCCACATGTCCTTATATGGCAGGAAATGTTAAATGGGTTCCCTCAAGCCTCTTTCCTAAGGTCACTAATTCCATTCTTGAGGGCAGAGCCCTCATGATCTAATCACCTCCCAAAGGCCCCATCTTCTAACACTATTGCACTGGGGATTCAGGTTTCAACATATACATTTTGGAGGGACATGCACATTCAGATCATAACACTAGATTTAGAAAAAACAAAAAAATAAGATGAGACCTCCAGTTGCATTTAAATTTCAGATAAACAGAAAATAATTTTTTAGCATGAGTATGTCGCAAATATTGCATGGGATATACTTAAATCAAAACATTATTTATTGTTTATCTTCAAGTTTAATGAACAGTTTACTTTTTTTTTTCTTTGAGATGGAGTCTCACTCTGTCACCCAGGCTGGAGTGCAGTGGCGCGATCTCGGCTCACTGCAAGCTCCACCTCCCAGATTCACTCCATTGCCCTGCCTCAGTCTCCCGAATAGCTGGGACCACAGGCGCCCGCCACCATGCCTGGCTAATTTTTTTGCATTTTTAGTAGAGACAGGGTTTCACCATGTTAGCCAGGATGGTCTCGATCTCCTGACCTCATGATCTGCCTGCCTCAGCCTCCCAAAGTGCTGGGATTATGGGCGTGAGCCACGGTGCGGGACCAACAGTTTTACATTTGATCCAAAAACTCTAGCCCAGAGGAGCCTTGGTCTTCCATGCAACAGCCCCTGCTGTGAGTCCTCCCTCAGCCACTGCCTCCATGATGCACACCTGTCAACACCCTTTTAAGACTTCTAAGTAAGCAGTACTCAGATCTAAGAGACGAATTTTAAGCTATCTTGTGGTGTGCATACAATCATCATTTTGTTTTTGTTATGTTTATTTTTTGGTGATTCCTTATTAAGAACATACAATACTGCTTTTCCATGATAGTGATAGAGTTCCTTATAAATTAAACTTAAGTTGTTGGTTTTAAAAAAAAAAAAAAAAAAACGTAAATCAGTTTAAGGGGAAAAATTAAGTAAACAATATTGCAGATCAGATTCTACTCAGATTAAACAATATAATGAGTCGTTCTAAAAGGACTGAAGTTCAGGAAACAATTACCTAAAGCAGGGGTCAGCCAACTATGGCCCATAGGCCAAATCCGGCCCACCGTCTGTTTTTGTAAATAAAGTTTTATTGGGACACAGCCCACCATTCATTTATTGTATCATCCATGGCTGTTTTCATGCCGCAGCAGAGCATACAGCAGAGTCACATAGTTGCAATAGACACCATATGACTCACGAGGCCTATAATATTAACCCTCTGGCCCTTTACAAAAGAAAAGTTTGCTGATCTTTGACCTAAAGCATCACTCATCCTAGATTGTCAAAGGAAAAACTAGAACGTTGAAAGTCCCCATGATGGAGATATTTTTGGACAGAGTGGATAGATAGCACAATACAGTCTAAAGCTGACAGGGGCCTCCATTTCCACTTCAGATTCTTTTTATTAACCTCTTTCCCATGCCCGGATCTGCCTAAGCTTTCCATCTTTCATTCTCATGTTTTAAGATTCGGAATAAAATCTGCTTCTTCCAGTAAGCCTTCCCTTATTAACTCAGACCCACCTACACCCTGAGCTACATAGTAGTAAGTGAACATGCCTTTTATTGTGTTCTCTTTAAAAATGAAAAAAAAAAAAAAAAGCCATCTGCTTGCATAGAGAACTATGGCCATATAAGGCAAACCCTTCTTAATAACCCAACAACACAGTAATTTAGTACAGAATTTGTTAAAGTTAGCATAAATAGGTAACACAGTAACTTCCATAATCATGCACAAATTACTTCAGAAACAATGGGTAGGCTCTGGAAATAAAGCTTTAATCAGTTGCAAATGCCTGAGTAAGCATAATTGCACCCCACTAGTTAAGCATCCTGAAGCATGATAGCATCCTAATCCACAGGTCAGCAGTATTGCAGCATGTCATGCTGATTCACTAAGGTGAGAAGACATAGATACCTTGGATTTAAAATAAAATTAAAATATAGCCCCTATCATGCTGTTACAGATATTGAACAGTTGTAGAGATTTTCCCAACCTTGGAAAACACCATATATATACATATATATATATGGTGTTTATAGATATAATACACACACACACAAACAATGTCATCTCCTAAATGAGCCTTCCCACACTGGCATAGACAAAAATCATTCCTCCTCCCTCTGGAGGTCGGTAGACACTGGTTGCTCTCACAAGTGCAGTATTCACCAACTTGCCATAATCACGTATGTGGTGACAAATCAGTGACCCTGTTGCCTCCAAATTAGGACCCATGTTTGACTTGCTTTCTTCAGTGCCTAACACATGATAGGGCTTGATATGTCTTTGCTAAAAGATGAGATGAAACCCTCCAAAGTCATTCCCAATTAGATCCAAGGAGAATATGACCATACTGTTCTATTAAACTAGCAGAATAAAACAAAACTAAGTAACTATTTCTCACTAATCATAGAAGTATTCTATTTGTAATCCAGTTTGGTTGACAAGTTACGACTAGCAAAGCAAGATACATGAGCTGTGTTGGGGGGCTGAGGGGGTGTTCCATGACCTCTAATCTTTCCCTTTTTGTACGCTTGCATATAAAAAGTTTGAGTTGAGTTTTTGTCATTGGTTGAGTTTTTATCATCTGCCTAATGCTACTGCTTTTTCTCTTAGGAAATACGTCACTGTCAGTCATTTGCACATTAGTATGAATAAGACAATTCATTACCTATCCCAGCCTGAATTCCAACTGAGGCTGTAAAGGCATTATTTCAAATTAAAGGAAATGACAACACAAGCAACAGGCCAGGGAAAAGTCAAACACTACCCATCGCCGCCTGCAAGTCAGGCCCATCTGAATGGACTGTGACCTTGGCTCAACTCCAGACACACAAAATGGCGGCCATGATGGTGGAGATTGAAATACGAGCGATGATTCCTTTTGGCACCTTTTCTAGATCTGAGTCTCACTTCGTTGATTTTAAAACATGATAATACAGTATTTAAAACTAATTGGTACATGTATAAAAGTAAGGATCTTGAGAAGAAATGGAAAAGTTAGGGGAAACTTTTACTGTATCCATAAGAAAGACAAAAATATCCTAAAAAATGTTTGGTAGAGTATGTGATTTTTTTCAGCCTTCACACTTCTAGAGCTGACTTTCTAATTTTGGCATTATTTGGGGAGCCTCAGTGGTTATGCCAATTAGGAAAAGAAAAAAAATTGTATGAAAGAGCAATGCTATACACACTTTTTTTTTTTTTTTTTTTGAGACGGAGTCTCGCTCCTTGCCCAGGCCGGAGTGCGGTGGCGTCATCTCAGCTCACTGCAAGCTCCGCCCCCCGGGCTTACACGGTTCTCCTGTCTCAGCCTCCCAAGTAGTTGGAACTACAGGCGCCGCCACCACGCCTGGCTAATGCCTAATGTTTCGTATTTTTAGTAGAGACGGGGTTTCACCGTGTTAGCCAGGATAGTCTTGATCTCCTGACCTCGTGATTCGCCTGCTTCGGTTTCCCAAAGTGCTGGGATTACAGGCGTGAGCCACCGCGCCCGGCCACTATACACACTTTTTAAGTAAACATCTGGAAATTGGAGAGTGAAGCAAATGCTAAATTCAGAAGGAACTATGTACTTTAGGTTCCAGTATCCATCCCAGTTAGAATGCCACAGTCCCAAGGGAGATGTGCTATAAAAAGCATAATTTGAGCATCATCTCTCATCATTCAATATAGTTTTTCAACCCTTTCAAAATTACATTGAAAAATCTATATAATGTGTGCTTAGATTAATGAACTGTTTGAATCTGGATCAATAAGCACTCGAGGCTCTGTGCCGTTGACACCTGCTGGGAACATCTAGAAGAATGCTTCGTAGAGGGCAGAGCCAGTCGGCACTTTGAAGCTACAGGGGTTCCACTTAATAAACAAGCAATCTAATATATAACCTCTGCAGATTAATTTCCTGAAAGCAAGCAAATAATCTGGATTCAAAATTTCCCTGATTATGCATATAATTACAGTATCACTTACCAATTAACACATTGATTTAAACCTTCTTGGGATTATGTATTTAAGAGTGTAAAAGAGATCATCCAAACACTCAATGCCTCTCTAGTTTGGCAAAGAATCACATGAAATACAATTTCCCACCCATCTGATTTCTCTTATGGAAGAAAAAAATCCGTGATGGTAACAGATTACAGAGGATACCTTAAAATATTACGGACCATAATTATTGTCTCAATAACTGGACCACAACGACACACATTATAACATAATAGCCAAGTCTTGGGGAAACTTCGTCATCTCCTGAAATATTTCTGTAGAACCATATATTTATAAAACTGCTTCTCTAGCTTGGATTATTATTATTTTTTAATTTACTGCAGCACCTAGGGTATAATTTATCCGCCATTAGACAGTTACATAAATAGACAAAGATATACAGTGGAGATTCTTCTCTACTTTAGACAAGTATAATAATTAATGCTAGTCGTTTCTTATTCCTACATAAAATTTCCCATTAAAAATGTTAATATGCTCCTTCATAAGTCCAGATAGTGATGAGAACAGAAGATACAAGGAAAATAGCTACATAGCATGCATACATATGTAAAAGAAGTTAAAAATAATAAATCAACATGGCAAATATAACGAAGCCTGCTGTCCAGCAGTAAAAGCTGTCAGAATGAGGTTTCATTATTAAGACCTTGATATCCAACCGTTGGGCTGAATAAAATCATTCATATCACTTCTGCACTTTCAGGGAGAGAATTCACATCTAGGATCAAATTGTCATGGTGCCGAATTCCTGATTTTTTCGCCTTGTATTACTTTCTGAATAATTATTTGAATCTCCACAGGAAATGAAAGTTGACTAAAGCTAACAACAAAATAACAAGCTTTTACACACAAAGAAACTATGGTGTTTTATTTAACAATAAATATTTCAAGAAGGAATGCTTACCCATTTGAAAAAATAAAGATGTGACTAATTCCAATTCCGGCACTACTGTTTTCTCAGTAAGATAAGTAACACAAGCAGTCATAAATATGATTTAAAATTACAATGGTGAGGGAACACTTGCAATCAGTTAAGTTTAGACCCTGTCCTTATTTCTTCTTACAGAAGAAGGTAGAGAGGTAAAGCCCTCTAATACAATACTTTGTAATTCCGGAACATATATTATTGATACTGTGATTCTTTTGAGACATAATAACTAATTATTCAGAAAGTGTCAGAAAATAAATACAACTCCTCCTCTAACCTTAGTCCCTAATTTAAAGGGGAAGAAAAACAGGGCTTCTTAGGATGAAAAGTCCCAAGTGCCATTTAAAAATAAAAGGAACATTTCAAATAAACTTCAATCTCCTTGACAGCCTATGAACAAAAACAGCAGTGATATACCAGCTTCTTCCCAAAACAAAACCCAGTGAAATTACTGAGAATTTCAACTACTGTAATCCAACTCTGTGAAGCTCTGGGGGTGTCAGCAGCTACTCAATAAAAAGGAAAACTGAAAATAGTGCAAAAATGGTTCCTAATAGCAATAATGTATAGTTTTGTGGTCATTACCGGTCAGATAATAACCGGCAGTGACCTTAAAACCATGCATTATGGCTTAAGTATGGGCTAATGCTCATTGCAGATGTGTAGCTTAGAAATAAGCAATACAATCTTGCCATAAAAGCTCAAACTGTTCCAAGTCTGGCTTGCGTGCATGGATTTTTCCCTCTCTAGTGTTATCACACCAGGAATCTTATAATGATCTGAAAAATATGTACCTTAGGGTAATAGTTCTATACTGAAAAGATAAATACTCAGGCCGTTGCAATCTAAAACATACACAGACAGCGGGCTCAGTAAGGCAGGTGAATGTTTTTACAACATAGACTCGGGTACATTTTGACCTTTTAAGTCTCAGCTGTCAGGAAAGCTGCAAGAATCTCAGTTAATACATTCTTCACCTCTGTGAAATGACGTATCAATATTCCCATTTTCCTGATCAAAACAGTGAGGCACAGGTGAACCAGATAACCTATTGGGGAGAGAGCAAGGTAATGATGCTAAGAATTAACTGCTTTGTGGGGCAGGCTTAGGTTCCCATAGTAAGGTCAATCTTTTCACAATTTTCTAATGTCCTTATTACAGATTCACTGGTATTTCTTTTCTGCGTCCTGTAAACTGAGAGATTTTGCATACTTAAAATATTTTTTCAAATGTACAGAAAATGCTGCATCTATTCTTTATTTTATTTTATTTTATTTTGTGAGACTGGTCTGGCTCTGCTACCTAGGCTGGATTGCAGTGTTGTGATCTCAGCTCACTGCAACCTCCACCTCCCGGGCTCAAGCCATCCTCCCACCTCAGCCTCCTGAGTAGGTGGGACTACAGGCGAGTGCTTCCGTGCCCAGTTAGGTAATGTAGTTTCAGTAGAGAGGGGTTCCACCATGTTCCCCAGGCTGATCTTGAACTCCTGGGCTCAGGTGATCTGCCTGTGGCCTATCCAGTTTGTTTTTTCAGGTGAAGCACTCAGAGTCGGAAGAGCCGGTGGAGACATGCCAACAGTGCTGGATCTGCCTCACAGCTGCAGTGTGCCATAGGTGGGTGGGCCAATATCTGTCTAGAACAGGGGTTCTCAATGGGCTGTGATTTTTGTCCCTTGGAGCCAGTCTGGAGACATTTTGGGTTGTCATAAGTGGAGGTGTAGCAGGAGGGGTGGTTACTGGCATCTAATGAGTGTAAAAGTCAGGAGATCCACAAGAAAGTCTCCCACGATAAAGAATAATCCAGCACTGGCCAGATGCACTGGCCCACACCTGTATTCCCAGTGCTTCGGGAGCCTGAGGTGGAAGGATCACTTGAGGCCAGGAGTTGGAGACCAGCCTGGGCCACATAGCAAGACCCCTTTTCTATAAAAAAAAATTTTTTTTAATTAGCCAGGCATGGTGGCATATGCCTTTAGTACCAGTTGCTCGGGAGGCTGAGGTGTGAAGATCACTGGAGCCCAAGAGTTTGAGGTTGCAGTGAGCCATGATGGCACCACACCACTGCACTCTAGCATGGGTGACAGAGTGAGAGAGACCCTGTGTCCAAAAAAAAAAAAGAAATCTCCAGCACAAATGACCACAGTACCAACATTGAGAAGCTCTAGTCTAGATTCCTTGCTGTTTGAACAGGCGTCTTCCTGATATTTGCACACATCCCAGCACCTCTCCTGGTGTCTAGTATATAGAAGACCCTCCATCAGTGCTGACAGAGAGAATGGCCAAAGGCAGTCAATGGCAAGAGAGCCAAGATTTCTTCTTTCTCTGTCTCTCTCTTTTCCCCTGCCCATCCCCTCTCCCTTATTTTACTCTCTATTCTTTCTCTTTGCTCAAAATGCTACATTTGGAGAATGGTTCACAGTTTCCAAAGCAGCTCAGCTTATGTGATCTTCAAGACAATCCTGTGAGGGTTATTATTAAATATATAATATTATATAGAGTAATGTTATACCTTACTCTACACAGAGCAAAACAAAAGTTCACACAGTGTAAGGAATTTGTCAAAGATCACCTAAGTGACTAAGTTATAAAGGTGAAGCTGGATGCATGTCTACCTTCAGAAACAAGTATTCTCTCCAAGTAAAGAACACCCTTCGACAGTATTTGGTCTTGTTGCAAGGAGGTGGCTAGTACATCTTCCAAAATGATTCAAAACTATTCATAAGTAATTGGGTAGTAAGAATAACATAACAGGAAGATATTCAGGCTGACACCCCTCCTGTCTTTCCTGTGGTGATTGGAAGCCCAACATTCCCAGACTGAAAAAATGAAATTGTATCTTTCTTATCATTAGGCATACACATGTCTTATTTTAAAAGCCTGAGGCCATGGGATAATCTCAGGCATTATGAGGACAGACTACAATTGACATTGGACCCAGTACCACAAGGCATTGACCTCTGGAAGTGATGAGAGACCCAACACAAGGTCAGAAACTGGTGTCAGATTGCTGCCGGCACATGACAAAATACAGGTGAAATTTCCCTGCAAATGCTCATCGATTTGGCCTGGAACAGTGGCAGAGTACACCCTTGTGGTCAGTGTCTGGCCTGAGCAGGCACTGGGCGAGGTAGTAAATGCACAAAAGTAGTTAAAAAAGAAAACTCAGAAGTGAGCTGTGTGTGTGCATACATGTATTTATAATATCCAAAGAACTCGTGTCTATTTTTCTGTGCTGTGTATACACTTGCTCATGCGCTCTCTCTCCCTCTCTCTCTTTCACACACATGCAACACACGCACACACTCACACAGTTTCCTATATTTCCTGAGTTCTGTGGTATATCAGGTCCTTTGCTAGATGCCAAAGACACAAAGATGACTTGGCCTCCTACATCACCCCCCACATGGCCTAATGAGGGAGACAAAGGCATATTAGCAGGTGAATCACATTACAAAAAGGCCAGTGTTCAATGGGAGATCAGGAAGCTTGAAGGACACCCATGGGGGAAGGGAAACAAATAACTCTGGCTAAAAAGGGCCAGGGAAGGGACATTGAAGCTGGGACATGAAAAACAAGAAGGGGTTTGCCGACAGAAAAGCAAAGCAGCCTGAGGGCAGGAAGGGAAAGGCATGGAGCAGGCAGAGCCACGTGCAGGGACGGTGAGAATTTTTTTTACTTTTATTTTTATTTTGAGAGAGTCTCGCTCTGTCGCCCAGGCTGGAGTGCAGTGGTGTGATCTCAGCTCACTGCACCCTCCGCCTCCCAGGTTCAAGCGATTCTCCCACCTCAGCCTCCCAAGTAGCTGGGATCACAGGCAGCCGCCACCAGGCCCGGCTACTTTTTATATTTTTGTAGAGATAGGGTTTCACCATGTTAGTCGGGCTGGTCTCAAACTCCTTGACCTCAGGTGATCCACCCGCCTCAGCCTCCCAAAGTGCTGAGATTACAGGTGTGAGCCACCGCGCCTGTCTGACAGTGAGAATTTGACTTGAGAAGAGTTTTCTTGAGATCCAGTCCTGGTCCTACGTAAGAACCTGGTAGGAAGATTGAGGTGGAACTGGAAAAAGCCTTACATGCCAAGTGAAGGAATTTAGATTATCCCCTAGGAGTCAGCACTTTTTTTTTTTTTTTTTTTTTGAGGCGGAGTCTTGCTCTGTCACCCGGGCTGGAGTGCGGTGGCCGGATCAAGCTCCGCCTCCCGGGTTCACGCCATTCTCCTGCCTCAGCCTCCGGAGTAGCTGGGACTACAGGCGCCCGCCACCTCGCCCGGCTAGTATTTTGTATTTTTAGTAGAGACAGGGTTTCACCGTGTTAGCCAGGATGGTCTCGATCTCCTGACCTCGTGATCCGCCCGTCTCGGCCTCCCAAAGTGCTGGGATTACAGGCTTGAGCCACCGCGCCCGGCCGGAGTCAGCACTTTTTAAAACTTTTCTGATGCTGCCCAAAGACATGTTACATCACAACCTAGCACATACACACAAGTATCTATAACAGAAACAAAAAGTTCACATAACAACACTGGCCCTTTCTATGTGAAATTCACCCTGATATTCTGTATTTCATATTTTTTAATGTTTGTTGCAACGCCCTAAAATGATCTCACGAGCTACAAATCAGTTGTATCCCACAGTCTTCAAACCCTGCTATGGGCCACAGGGAGGCAAGCAGAGTGTTTTTTTAACTGGGAACTGACAAAATCAGGTATATTTAGTGTGATCATTTCAGTAACAAGGTGAAAGGGGAACTGAAGTAGGAAACCCTGGAGCCAGGGGAGCCTGCTACAAGGAAAGAGTCCAGAAAAGACGTGGTATGAGTCTGAAGTGAGGTACGGACCCTGAGACAGAAAGTAGGGGCCGGGCTCCGGGGCTCACGCCTGTCATCCCAGCACTTTGGGAAGCTGAGGCAGGCAGATCACCTGAGGTCAGGAGTTCAAGACCATCCTGACAAACATGGTGAAACCCTGTCTCTACTAAAAAAAAAAAAAAGGCCGGGCGCAGTGGCTCAAGCCTGTAATCCCAGCACTTTGGGAGGCCGAGACGGGCGGATCACGAGGTCAGGAGATCGAGACCATCCTGGCTAACACGGTGAAACCCCGTCTCTACTAAAAATACAAAAAACTAGCCGGGCGAGGTGGCGGGCGCCTGTAGTCCCAGCTACTCCGGAGGCTGAGGCAGGAGAATGGCCCGGGAGGCGGAGCTTGCAGTGAGCTGAGATCGGGCCACTGCACTCCAGCTCGGGAGACAGAGCAAGACTCCTGTCTCAAAAAAAAAAAAAAAAAAAAAAAAAAAAATTAGCCAGGTGTGGTGGCGGGTGCCTGGTAATCCCAGCTACTCGGGAGGCTGAGGTGGGAGAATCACTTGAACCCGGGAGGTGGAGGTTGCAGTGAGCTGAGATCATATTGCTGCACTCCAGCCCAGGCAACAGAGCAAGACTCTGTCTCCAAAAAAAGAGAAAAGAGAAAAAAGAAAAGGAAAATAAAATAAAATAGGGCCAAGTTCTGGCCATTAAGTCACAGAATCAATTGCCGTTGGTGACTTGTTACATTGAGGGTGCAGGAGAGATTTCTAGATGGAAAGATTGATGGGATGATGTCAACACTAACTGGGATAGAGAACACAGAGAGTAGAACAGATTTGGGTGACAGGAGGTTCCCTGTTTGGACTTGGTAAATATGAGATGAATATTAGAAACCCCAACAGAAATGTCCAGTAAATGACTGGACAGAAGAATGCAAACTCTGCAAAATATATCTGAGATGGAAACAGGGATACAGATGAAATTAGCTGAAACATCATCATTAAAGCCTCCGAGTAGACAAGATCTCTTACAGGGTCAGGTGTTAGAAAAAGCAGGGAGAAAAGACCAGTCACCCTGGGATCACCAACATTCAAGGACCAGAGAGAAGAAGAACCGGAGAGACTGTCAAGGGCGCTGGAAGAAAGTGCAGTGGCCAGTGGTAGAAGGTACTTTGTGGCCTCATCATTTTCCAACACGGTACTTTCCATTCATCTCCATACATATTTGTTTCCTGTTTCCTCCACCAGAATAAAATATGCCGCTGAATCTCCAGAAGCTAGGATAGGGCTCCTAGCACATAGTAGGGATCAATAAATATTTATTGAGTAAGTGAATGGATAAATAAATCAAATCAAGCCAGGGAAGGAAAGTATTTCAAAATATGGGAGTTGTCAACCAAGGCAATTTCTTTAAAGAATCAAGAAAAAGGGCTGAAAATAGGTCATTAGATTTGAAAATTAGGTTGTTGGGAACCTTAGCAAGATCCATTTCAATAACGTGTTGGGATAAAAGCTAAATGGTTATGGCTTCAGGGAAAATGGAGGTGAGGTCACGAGTTGCAAGGGAGTAGGAAGAAATGTCAAGAGAAGGTTAATTTGGAGGAAGAGAGATGAAAGCAATCAGAGATCATGTATAGACTTAGGTGAATAAGCCAGAGGAAAGAAAGCGAAGTTAAAAGAGGGGAAAAGCAAAATAGTAAGGTAGCGGTAAAGGTGGAAGGGGTTAGGAAGTCCAGTATACAGGTGAAGAGGTTGACCTTAATAAGCTTTGTCTGTAACAGAAAAGAAGAAGAGGAGAAGATGTGCCTGCCATGGGTGATAAGGATCTATTTTTCTCTCTCTCTTTCTATGAAAGATGAGGCAAGATTTTCTGCACAACCTGCACAGGGTAAGGGAGAGCTCATTTTGGATGTGCTGCCATCAGGAATTGGAAGGAAACTAACCGGAGAGAGCAGAGGGATTTCAGGAAGCACCGAAGACTTAGCGCAAATCAGATAGCCTGACTTCATATGGTGTCAATCAGCATGGTCATGGAACTCCCGTTAGCGGTGCATAGAACCCCAGAGCAGAAGCAGAGAAAACACAATTGGACTCATCCGGCGTCCAGAGCACGGTCTAATGAGAGGTGCCCTGGAAGAAAGCCTCCCCTTCTTCTCTGCCCGTAAGCACAGTGAGCTCCAGTCTTAGCCCCACTGGATGGGGTTGAGTGATCCTGAGTGTGTCACCATACCTCTGTGAGTGTCTTGTCTACAACTGGGGGCTGTAGTATCTTTCTAGTGCCACTGGCTTCTGGTGGGGCTCCAATCAGATCATTGATTTGAATAACTGTTACCAACTCCTAAATGCTGCTCGGGTGGCCGCTTCGCGGTTCCCCTGAACCAGATTTCTGCCATCTTTCATAATGCAGTTCTGGGAAGACACATCAAGCCTCTACCAGGCATCTGGCAATCTCTCTTTTGCCCCATGGGTGTCACATTTTTGACCTATGAAATAAGAACAATTTTCAGAGGAGACCCTATTAAATTACTTCCCCATGAAAAGAACTTCTGCCGACTCTAATGCCTTAGAGATGGAACCAGGGAGAGAGAAATTTGCTTTTGTTAGCGGACTCCATAATTACATGGAGATATGTCCACCTGGGTAATAGCTAATGGGTTTTTTTTAACTTTTTATATAAATATTTCAGTTTCCTTCCCTGCTAGATTGACTTTTTCTCAATATTAATTGCCTCCATAGTCTTAGTCTATAGCAACATTTCCAACCACTGTCCCTGTATGTTTTATTTCCTTCTCAGGAGGCTGCTACTGGATGACTTCATTTAAATTTTTTAATACTATGAATAAATATTACCTTACTGCGCTCTGGGGGGACAGGCAATTCTCTGGAGGGTGACTGTCAACTCTTCAGCAGTTTACTTCATGAAATAGGTTACTGGGTTTTATTCTGGCCTACAAGTTTCATAAACTAGGAAAATCCCCACCTCCTTTAACCCATGCTAATTATCATTATCTGCAGGAGGGGCGTATAAACCCTCATTTTAAAAGCTCCTTTCTACAGGCTTTGAGTTTATGAATGACGTCTCTTGCCTAAAGGATTACGTGACAGCCTTTTAGATAACGAGTTTCCTCTCCTTGTTGATTCACAGATCCCAGACAACAGGGTAAAGTGGGATGCTATGCTGCAACCATAAATTACTTCTTTTTCATCAGCTCTCTCCTCTGCCAATGCAGAGGGTCATCTTAGGCCCCCTATACTTTTTAAATAAGCCCTAACTCCTCATCATTCCTGAGCACATGTTCTGTTCCCTGGATAGCCCGATTTTTATTGCCGAAACTCAAGAAGCTATTAAGTCTCCTCAACCTGGCAGGGCCCCAGGACCAGATGGTGTTCTCCTGGTTCTTATAAAGCCTTTATTAACAAAACGACACCGCAAGCCTCGCCAGCCGCCACAGTGACTGCTTTTCCCACCCACAGAAGACCCTAGATGGGGAGGACGACCTGTTGATCGCTATTCTTGTCATCACCGTCAAAACATCTTGCCATCTCCACGCTGACCTGAATTCTCTTCTGATTCTTTGCAGGATACTGATGAGAACTGCTCTTTCTACCCAAAAAAAAGAAAAGAAAGAAAGGAAAGAAGGAAGCACTTAAACTAATGAGAGGTATAAACAACAGATGACAGAGGGGGCTTTGCCATGAACTCACCACCTCTCAAACGGGTTTTTAACAGTTTGGCAATGATGAGGCCCCCTTAGGAAAGTCGGATCTGTTCATTGCTAAGCTAGAATCATGGGATTTTCACGGAGGATTTGCTTTCAGACTGAGGTAGCTTTTCATGGTGAGCTGACGCAGCATGCCACATGTGACTCTGAGTGTCACAGCTATATCAGGGTGCCCGGGAGAGCTGAGGGAGTCCGTAATGGAATATAGAATTTCTCACCTCTGGATCACTAGTTCAAATGCAAAAGGCCATAAAAAGCCGTTATCTTCTGGCGGACTCAGTGAAAGTTTCCAGGCAGTATCAGCTGCCACAAATGGCGCTCGCGTGACAAATGCTCAGTGCACGGGGTCTCAGGGTGGGGCCTGGAAACTCACGCTCTCTAAGGTCACGGTCAGCTTGGGAAAGCAAAAGGCTCAGACAGAGTAAATGGCCCCTCTCCACCTGTTCTGTGATCTCCGTGGGGAATGGATTTTGCCAACATCAGATTGTTCATAAACTCAGATGGCCCCTCAATGCACTATTGGAATTACTTTTAAAAATTCAACAGCTTCACTCTCACCCTCACCTAATTCCTTTGTCCATGACAGGCCCATGGAAACCTTTCAGATTCCTCCAAAACTCAACCACTTCGTGGGGAGAATGGGTGCTGTCAATGACAGCTGCCCGAACATTCTGTCCAAAAATGTTAACACATCAGGGAATTTTCTCAGCCCTGGCACTTTACAGCTCAGGACCTTTTCTTGCTGAATATTTAAGTTATTTCTGGAAAAATAACTTTTATTTCCAAAGAAATATGGCAGGTGACACAGAAACGTCCCTTCTTGTTTATTCACTGTCTGTCGTAAGGTTGGCTCTTCCTGCTTTAACTTTTTTTCCTCTTTCTTCACCCTGTTGGGTTTCTCCTGCCCCTTTCTGGAACCTTCTGTAGAAATACAGCCCTATACCTAGACCTCATTTCCTGCCTTTGAAGGCAAACCTGTTCTTCCCTCAGGTGGTATTAGAAGGACAGTGAAGCACCTGGAACCCATCCTCCCTGTATCACCAAGGGCCCAGCAGGAAGGCAATAACAACATAAATTACATAAATTAATGCTCTGCCCTCCAGTTGCACTGGCATTTGCTCACTTCTGCAGACAGGCCATGCCCTTGCCCACACTGGGTCTTTGCACAAGCTGTTTCCCCTGCATGGAAGCCCTTCCTACTTGCTGTGCCTAGTAAATTCCTGTTTTCTCATCAGTCCTCACCTAGATCATGGATCCCTGGAGGAAGCTCTCCCCGAGGCTCTCACAGATTGGGGACTTAACATGTTTGTGACTCAGACGAATGTCTACCTCCTCCACTAGATTGCAAGCTCCCGAAAGGTGAGACAACCTCCTCATTTCACTGCCTCACCTTTGAATCCCAGAGCTGAGCCCACAGCTGCCACATTTTGAGCACTCTGTAGATAGGAGTCAAATGAACCAATCATTTCATTTAACATTTACAACCACTCCACCAAGAGGTGATTTTTTTTTTTAATTTCCATTTTACTAACAAAGATGCTGAGGTTCAAGGAAGACAAATCACTTTGTCTTCCACACAGCATATAAGTAGGCAAAAGCAAGATTTGAACTTGAGACCAAGAGATGCTCAAGCCCTGCTTTTTCTGCAATTTAGTTATGACCCTGCTACCGGGCCTCAGTCGATAATACTGAGCTGTTAAAAAAAATAACTGTGAAATGTCCTAGTCCCTGATGTGTACCATTCTTGTCTGTCAGCTTGGCAGGGTGGGCTACTAGGTTGCATCCACCCAACTCTATACACATGAGCCACTGTCACTCCTCAACCACTCCTCCACTAAGCCAAATTAAGCCTCTAATTCCTTATACTGCATGTATCTTAGATATTCCTGATCAATATAATGTTCCCAGCCAGGATAAAAGTGAGGCTGGTGAGATACTGGCCTTGGATACGAAACTGAATGGGTCACCAAAATCTCAGTAAGCAAGATAGTATTTTAATGCAATGTATAAATTTGACCCCAAAAAATTGATGATGAGCAAAATGTCAAAATTTGAAATAAAGACAGGATGAGTGTGACTGATTTTTCCACTGCCTCAGGCTCCAATGTGGCTCGACACAACATCACTCCGTGCAGCTCTCACAGGTGAGCAGAGGTGGCCAATGAGTTGACATTATGAGCCATCCCATAGCCCTGGCCACAGAGCTGACATCGATTGGCCACCCCAGAGCCCAGGTCACAGAGCTGACATCGATTGGCCACCCCACAGCCCAGGTCACACAGCTGACATCAATTGGCCACCCCACAGCCCAGGTCACAGAGCTGACATTGATTGGCCACCCCAGAGCCCAGGTGTCAGAGCTAATATCTATTGGCCACCCCAGAGCCCAGGTCGCAGTCAGGAGTGTCTGACTGGCTGGCTCTAGGGAGACCTCAGCCGAGCATCGGGAACACATGGGTATTTTATTTGCCAATATGTGATGCCAAAACCTGAAAGTCACAAGTTCTCACTTTCTTTCAAGACTGGGCTTTTGTTTATTCAAGTAATAAGCAAATACGCATGGCAATGTCAGATTGAGATACAATCTTTGAAGGAAAGACAAGGGATGATGAAGGACTGCTTCATGAAACAGCCTCAGGGACCACCTTGAGCCCTGTGTTCTGTGGGAACAGCAGCCCCTGGAGGCGAGGAGGCCACAGCTCTAGGGTAGAGATGGACAGAAATGGAGGTTCCCAGTGGTCATGTTAGCTGGGGTCGTCAGGGAGGTGCTCTCCAAGGAAAGGACAGATAGCTGAACACCTGAAGGGCAGACATGAGCCAGCTCAGTGCTGAGGGAACAGGGGGGTCCTAGGGCTACCATAGGCTTGGTGTCCAAGATTTAGAAGGGAGACGTGAGTAGCTGGACACAGTAACCCAGGTAGAGAGGTGCAGGAGATGAGGCTGGCAATCCCTCGGGGCTCTGAAGACTTTGTGAAGGACCTTGAGTTAATTCTGTAAGTAAGGGAAAGGCACAGGGTTTTTTTGGTTTTTGGTTTTCGGTTTTTCGGGGTTTTTTTGTTTTGTTTTGTTTTGTTTTTGTTCTTGTTTGTTTTGTTATTGTTGTTCCTGTTGTTGTTGTTTTGAGACGGAGTTTTGTTTTTGTTGCCCAGGCTTGAGTGCGGTGGTGCAATCTCAGCTCACTGCAACCTCAGCCTCCCAGGTTCAAGTGGGATTATAGGCACCCACCACCATGTCCGGCTAATTTTTTGTTTCTAGTTTTTTTTTTGTTTTTTTTTTGTTTGTTTTTGTTTTTAAGTAGAGAAGGAGTTTCACCATGTTGGCCAGCCTAGTCTCTAACTCCTGACCACAGGTGATCCACCCGCCTCGCCCTCCCAAAGTGCTGGGATTACAGGCCTGACCCCCTGCGCCCGGCCCACAGCAGGGTTTCAGCTGGACAGTGGCTGGCTCATGCTCACTCTGGTGACAAATAACTGCAAGGAGCAGTACAGGAGGGACAGACCCAGCAAGAGGACACAGCGGAGTCCAGGACTGGACCAGGGGGTCGCCGGGGAGATGGAGAAGGATAATCTGACTCAAGACCTAATCCGGAGGTAGCACTGATGACAGCCCTTGGGGATTGGTTTGATGTAGAGGAATAGGAAAAGGGAGGATGATCCTTGGGTTTCACCTCTCACAACAGGATGGAATTGCTGGAGTAATAAAACACTGAGTAAGAAACAGATGTGAGAGTTGGGATTGGAGTGAAAGGACCATTATCCCATTCTCGCCAGAGCAGGGATTTTCCACCAGAGGCGAGGGTGTGATACTAGAGAAGAGAATACATTTCTGTGGATAATACCCATACCACTGGCTGAAAACAATTACCCGAAATTTGAGTCTCCATCAATCCTCCCACTTGTGTCTCACTCATGGCAATAAAGTTTATTCCCAATAATAATGTTGCAATATTTTATTCATCATCCTGTGTTTTAGAATTACCATTGCAGTGAAATTTATATTCAACAGCATTATTACAATTTTCATCTACTAATGAAATTATTGTTTCTGTTTGTGATGTGTTTTGGCGCTATAATGATAAACATTTCCTCTCAAAAATACCACTGCAATGTTTATGTTCTCAAAACCTGCCATAAATGACAAATTACAGAATGCCTGTGAGCAGTTAAACTCTCTTCTTGGAAAAGCTGGGCCTCTCATTGCTACCATGGTGGGATCTGAGTCCGTTAGTGAAAGGGATTTGAAATACAAAAGCTTGAAATTCATAGTCTAGTATAATGGTCTCCAAATATTTTGGACCCTGTGTCTCATTAGTCAAATAAAAAAATAAAGTGGAGCACATACCCCAGAATGTATTTTTTAATTTATAATATAATGGAATGGAACCTATTATATAATTTATTATAAATTAGACTGCACTAATATATTATGCACATTATAACACAAACCAAAAGGAACTGGAAAAGGATGAGATACAAAATAAATCCACATAAAAATTCTAGTATCTCCTTCCTTCTCCCCATGGCTTTGCAACCCCCTGGGTAAATGTTCCGCAGTCTGGAAAGCACTGCCCTAGAATATTGTCCTCCCTGCATTTCCACAGCCATCTCTGATTCTTCTCCATCCTTCTCATTTGTTAAGAGAAGAACTGATGCAATAATGGATTTCCAACCCCTAAGGCTAAACGCAGCACCCTAAGGAAAGGCTCAGGTGAGAGAAGGTAGGAGAAGAATTTTCATCTGTTTTAAACTTGGGGGCTTTGAGTGAGTTCAAATGAACAAAGGGCTTTGTGGTTCATAAGACCAAGTCTAAACCACTGCTCTACTGAGCAGCCAGAACTTACACTTGCCAGTTAGAAGTCATCGGTATGCTCCCTCCCATTCTCGGCACTTGCTATAATTCTTTCCTGTAATCTTGACTTCTTGCAGGTTCAAGGTTAAAAGTCATTCAAGGAGTCCCCATTGACTATTTATAATGTTTAACTGGTATTAGGCAGACTCTCATACCTAGGGACTATATGGCCACCATCTGGGTACTACCAGCAACTGCTTTCACGTGAAAAAAAGATTTCCAGAAGAAACGGGAAGAATTCTGAGACAGCATTAGAAAGCATCTCAACAGTAGGCACGGGGATTCTGCCGTAGCTCTGTAGAGACTTCTGTTACAACCATTCTGATCTTTGCACATCAAAAATCCAAGGTAACTCCTGATAAAATGACCAGTTGATGGTTATACAAATAGGCTCTGGGGTTCTAGGCTTGGATTCACCATGAATTTACTGCGCATTCATGGAAACATGACTCAACCCTCAGAGCCAAATCCCTTAAGGTCCAAGGAGGAGACTTTTTCTCCAAAAAGAATTCTTCCAAAAGAGAAGCCAACTCAGTGCCTTGCTCTAATTTCTCTCGTTATTCAACCTGTTTTGGAGAATCTTCCTAATCTTTTAATCCCTGTTCAAATCCCTTGCCCTATATTAAGCACAAAAAGAGGTCTCCTTCTTTTCTCTGAGTCCCTATAACAATAATTATGTGTGCAATTTGTTTCACAATTAATCGTAGGAGGTCTAAGTGTTGTTATTCTGAACTGTTATCTCAATATTGTGGTGGTGGTGGTGAACTTTTCATGCTTCCCTCCAGTGTTTAGAAGTGGACCAGAAATATCTGTAGGGCAGATAGGACAACATGGGTTCTGGCACTTAGTAGGTGCTCAGCAGACATTTGTTGAATTTTTCTTTCAAGCTCCTCATCGGTTTTTTCCTTTAATTCCCATGGAAGGGAAGAGCAATACCAACCCCATGGAGCTGGGCTGAGGTTCAGCCAGTTCACACAAAGTACAGAACATGGCACATGGCGGGCCACAGTTGGAAACTGACACATGCCTCCCACTGACATATTTATTTCAGAGTGTTCATTACTTTTCAAATTTCTTGGCCGGCCGCAGTGGCTCACACTTGTAATCCCAGCACTTCGGGAGGTCAAGGTGGGCGGATCACTTGAGGTTGGGAGTTTGAGACCAGCCTGGCCAATATGGTAAAACCCTGTCTCTAATAAAAATTTAAAAAATTAGCCAGGCATGGTGGTGCATGCCTGTAGTCCCAGTTACTCGTGAGGCTGAGGCAGGTGGATAGTTTGAGCCAAGGAGGTCAAAGCTGCAGTGAGCAGAGATTGCACCATGCACTTCAGCCTGGGTGACAGAGTAAGACTCTCAAAAAAAAAAAAAAAAAACCAACTCATTTAACTGCCAACATTTAAAAATCAGGAAATTTCACACACACACACGCGCGCGCGCACACACACACACAATCAAACCAGCCAACCTGGAATCTGCTTCTGTTGAAAACTCAGCACTCATCACAGATGCAGCATGCCCACCTAGCAACAATTGATGGAGAATCAGCTGCTTCTCCCAGAAAAGCATAGGTTTTTCTGGCTCGCAGGGTCCCCACTATTCCCAAGCAATCTAACACAATATTAAGCTAAGATTTGCAATAACATATAAACTCTTGTTTCTTAAAAACAGTCTTTAGTTCATCAGTTGTTTGTTAGAGAGATGCTATGGAATGGTGGGGACTGTGACAAAGGGACAAATATAAGTTCCGGTCATCACCCACCCAGAACGTCATCCTGCCTGGCTCCTGTAGTCACAGAAGTAGTCCATCCTAGCAGGTGCTTACGAAATGATAGCTTCCTGGCCACTTCTTCTTCTAACTTTGATTTATTCTGTCTTGTAATAACCTAATTGTTTCTGTGCCCTTTCATTTCCCTTTCCGATTTGTATTCCCCTGCCCCTTTCTGCCTGTGGGGTGCTGCTGGGAGGACATCAGAATCAGACCTTACCTCATTCTCAGAGTCTAAGCTACTGCAGTCTGACTGCTGAAGAGCAAGTAAATGAGCAGGACTGTCAGGGCCCGAAGCAGGGGAGAGGTACTACCCGGAACAAAATTCATTCCTGAGGTCTGTTACAGGATGTGGGAGGAGGGACAGCCACCCTGAATGTCCTGTTGCTGCCCCAGCCCAAGGCTGGCCTCACATCTGTCATCCCCACAGCCCTGGCTATTGTCCAAAAAAAAGGAAGGAAGGAAATAGGGAGGGAGGAAGAAACAGAAGGAAGGGGTGAAGAAGGAAGGGGAGGGAAGGAAGAAAGGAGGAAAGGAGGAGGGAGGGGACGAAATGGGTGGAAGAAAGGAAGGAGAAAGAAGAGAAAGGAGGGGAGAAGAGGGGAGGGAGAAACTCTGAGTTCTCAACAACATGCTTCTCAGAGAGATGGTTTTTAGCTTAGGAGCATGCTGCTACCTGATTTAAGCAACACTACAAATGCAAAATGCAGCTCGTCCTTAAAATTCAGTAGCATCAGAATGAAAAAGAAATGCTATGCCGAGTTGTGACATTTAAGTGGTCATGCATTTTTCAACGTATCAGTTATGCAAAGATGTTTATATTCATTTTCTCCTTGGTCATGTTTCATTTAAATAGAGTGGCAAAAGTCTTCAAAAAGTTTAATGAAATAAAACAGAATCATGGAAATCAAAGTTAACTGAAATAGACTTTAGAGTTCAAAAAAAAGTAGAAATATAAATTACATAAATAATAAGGGAAAAATAAAAGCAGATGAGTAAACGAAATAAATATTCTTGTTATCTCTACCTCTTGCTGTTTCACCTCCAAGTGTACTTTTATCTTGTATTATATTTCTAAAACTCAAAAAGAAAAATGTCAGTAGATGACAACACGAAAAGGTTCATGGGTTGCTGAGTTAATCTAAAACCTTTAGCAGTAAGGGGAAAAAAAAATCTTCATTTGAAGAGGCAATTTATTTTTAAAAAAATGTGGGACTGCATGGATAGTTTTAATTCGTAATCTTACAAGCATGCAAAATGAAGTTCAAAAAGGTCTCATAGAAACCCTGCATAAATGTAAGATCATCCATTTCATTTCTATGTTCATAAATAACAGTTTTAATATGTAAGATAATGACAGCAACAATAATGACCTTAACTTGGGTAATCCATTTGTTGACAGCAGGTGATAATTCGGCCTTCCTGATAGTAATCTGTTTTTTGGCAAACAAGAGAGAGGGCTATCTGGCACATACATTTATTTTTATGGGGAGGACATGTTTTATAAAGCTGAATACGGGACAGTACAGGTGTGGAATTAATTGTCCAAGTTGCAAAATATGTTAGAGATGGTATGTTAAACCTACGGCACACAGTGGCCCTGACATGATTAAATGTTCACTTCTATTAAGTAACCACGAGCCTGTATTTCCAATTATGGTGGTGAACTGCTTTCTGCTGAGTGGATTAGCTTAGTACTTCATTCTGCTGGTAGTTTTATGATCTGAGATCTTTAATTTTCCCAATTCAACTCTTAGGGCCGCAAAGACAAGCTGCCTGACTTTTAAATAATATATTCCCCTTTTAAATTTCTGCCTTCTACCATTTCCTAGGAGCGCCATTTCCTGTCACCATAATTATAATAATTTGTATGTAGTTCCTGGGATCACATTTCTAATTGAGTCCTAAATTGGTTAACCTCATGAAGTTATTAATATGCTTTTTTAACCTGCACAAATGATATATTTGGTTGGTCAAATAACGTTCATCATTACGCACATTCCTTACCTTTCTTCCTTCAGTTTTAACGTCACTATTTTAGTTTGAAAAATGTATTTTTTTTTTAAATAATACACCACAAATTTCAGAACCGTAGAGTAGGGAAGGAAGGTCCAGTCCAGGGACCAGTGAAAGCCCAGGCTCAGCAAAATGAGAGATGACGTCACACCTGAACACCAGGAAACAGCTCATCTGGCTCCAGCACTGGGGAAGGGAGAGTGTGGAAGCATAAAGGTAGGAACTGAAAGCACAGGCAAGAATGACCAGGTCACAGAGGCTGTGCCGAGGTTCAGGAAACCACACCAAAGGCAACGGTACCCACCAGAGGGCTTTTGGTTTTTGTTTGTTTGTTTTTGTTTTCATTTATTTATTTATTGAGACAGTGTTGCTCTGTCGCCTAGGCTGAAGTGCAGTGTCGCAATCTCGGCTCACTGCAACCTCTGCCTCCTGGGTTCAAGTGATTCTCCTGCCTCAGCTCCCTGAGTAGCCGGGATTACAGGCGCCCACCACCATGCCCAGCTTTTTTTTTTTTTTTTTTTTTTTTTGTAAAGATGGAGTTTTACTATGTTGGCCAGGCTGGTCTCAAACTCCTGACCTCGTGATCCGCCCGCCTCAGCCTCCCAAAGTGCTGGGATTACAGGCTTGCCCAGCCCCCACCAGAGGGTTTTTAAACAAGGGATTACCACAGCCAGATTTGTTTTGGAAACTTTGTTTTTAGGTGGTTCAATTAAGAGTCTACTACACTTGCCCAAGCAAAAAACAAGCAAACAATGAAAGCAAGGAGCAAAGTCGTTGCAAAAAAGGACAAGTCAGTTTTGAGAGTAATTTCTTTGTTGTTGTCGTTGTTGTTATTGTTGTAGAGACAGGGTCTCATTTTGTTGCCGAGACTGGAGTGCAGTGGCACGATATAGGCTCACTGCAGCCTCTACCTCCCAGGTTCAAGTGATTCTCCTGCCTCAGCCTCCCAAACAGGTGGGACTACACAGGCAAGCACCACCACATCGGTTAATTTTTGTATTTTTAGTAGCGACAGGGTTTTGCCACGTTGGCCAGACTGGTCTCAAACTCCTGACCTCAGGTGATCTGTCCCCACTGGCCTCCCCAAGTGCTGGGATTGCAGGTGTGAGCCACTGCACCTGGCCCCCACCAGAGGGTTTTTAAACAAGAAATTGCCACAGTCAGACTTTGTTTTAGAAACTTTGCTTTGAAGTGGTTCAATTAGGAGTCTACTGCATTTGTCCAAGCAAAAATAAATAAATAAATATAAATAAAATAAACGCGAGGGGTAAAGTTGTCGCAAAGAGAATGAGTGAGCTTTGAGAACCATTTCTGCACCCAAAGAGCCTACAGTCTGGACTGGAAGATGAAGCAACACAGTGAAACAGAGAACAGTACAGGGTCATGCATGAGCCATTGCTATACGAACATCACAAAAGGTGACAGATTGATGTAACTTAGAAAGTCAGGATTGGCCTCCTAGCAAAGACCAACTTAAACTTGGGAAGAAGTGACTCCGGGGACAGTAGCCTGAGTGAGTATTAGATGAGCAAGTGAGTCTGTATCTACTTGAGAGAAGAAAGAGACAAAAGCCAGGTGCAGTGGCTCAGGTCTGTAACCCCAGCAATATGGGAGGCAGGCAGATGGCTTGAGCCCAGGGGTTTGAGACCAGCCTGAGCAACATGGTGAACCCTGTCTCTACAAAAGATGTAAAAATCAGCTGGATGTGGTGGCGCACACCTGTAGTCCCAGCTACTTGGGAGGCTGAAGTGGGAAGATTGCTAAGCCCAGGAGGTGGAGGTTGCAGTGAGCTGTGATCACGCCACTTGCACTCCAGCCTGGGCAACAGAGCAGGGCCTTGTCTCAAAAACAAAATAAATAAATAAATAAGAGAGAGAGAGAGAAGAGAGAGAAAAATCACAGCTACTTGAGCATCTCTACACTGTCCTGACAATCCTGAGCAGTGCTTCACATTGAAGTAGTCATCTCAGCAAATCCTTTATGGCTAATCCCTCTTAAGAGTCTCCAAAAACGTTAAGACCACCCCAATCATCAGGCAACAAACCCTCCGTGATCAGTGGCATTCGCAGGTGTGAATAAGATCTCAAGACTGATTGTTTTTCTATACGGAAGACTTATCTAATGCCTCTGCTCTGACTGGTCTTTCATTTGAACGTTTCCTAAATCATGTGTCAGTAAAGGCTGTGTGGATACAAAATCAATATCTTGACAATTCCTTTTTGTCTATTCTGATGACACAACCAGATTGTCAGTACTGGATTCGTATATCTTACGCAGGCCCTATTCAGAATACACACAGTGGGTTTTCTGATTATTATGAAATAATAACAATTTTCATGCAGTGGATTCAATTCTTCCAAACCTCACAGGAAACATGTCAGTATACGTAAAGCTTTGCACTGAACGTATTTCAGAGGGTAAGTCAGGAGCACATCCATAGCTCTTTAATCTGGGTGGAGCAAGAGTAGACATGAAAAGGATCAGAAAATCCCACCATTATGCATTTCTGGGTCTAGTGGGCAGGAAGGGGATGCCTTCATTTGCCAAATATGTTCTGAGAATCTGGAGAACATTGCTGGTTAAAAGATATTTATTCAGGCCAGGCGCAGTGGTTCACACCTCTAATGTCTGCACTTTGGGAGGCTGAGGCAGGTGGATCACTTGAGGCCAGGAGTTCAAGACCAGCCTGGCCAACATGGTGAAACCCTGTCTCTATTAAAAATACAAAATTAGCCTGGTGTGGGGCATGTGCCCTAGTCCCAGCTACTTGGGAGGCTGAGGCAGGAGAATCACTTGAACCTGGAAGGCAGAGATTGCAGTGAGCTGAGATCGTGTCATTGCACTCCAGCCTGCAAAACAGAGCGAGACTCTGTCTCAGAGAAAAATAAAAATAAAAAAGACATTCATCCATTCAATATAATTGAAATTCTGAGTGGTGAGGCAGGTTTCTATCAATAGGACCTCATTCTGGGACTTGGCATACTCCAAAGCCAAGATAAGAAGGACTGTCGAATTTCCCCACATCTTCACCAACAGCTGTCTTTTATTTTTTGTTTTTTACTTTTTTATAATAGCCCTCCTAACAGATGTGAGGTGGTATCTCGATGTTTTAATGTGCATTTTCCTGATGATTAGTGCCTTTGAGCATCTTTTCATATACCTGTTGGCCATTTGTGTGTCTTCTTTGGAGAAATGTCTATTCAAGTCTTTAGCCTGTTTTTTAATAGGGTTATTAGGTCTTTTGCCATTGGGTTGTAGGAGTTTCTATATATTTTAATTCCTTCAAGGGGAAAGAGGAGACAAAGACTATCTCAGTGAAGTAACAATACAAAAGTGTGCTAAAGGCCAGAGGAAAAGAAAAGGTCTCTCATAGAGCAGGTGAAGTGGAAAACATTGAATTTTTGTGTGTGTGTGATGGAGTCTGGCTCTGTCATTCAGGCTGGAGTGCAGTGGCGCGATCTTGGTTCACTGCAACCTCCGCCCCCTGGGTTCAAGCAATTCTCCTGCCCTAACTTTCTGAGTAGCTGGGATTACAGGTGCCTGCCACCACACCTGGCTAATTTTTTTGTATTTTTCAGTAGAGACGGATGTTTCGCCATGTTGGCCAGGCTGGTCTCAAACTCCTGACCTCAGGTGATCCACCCAACCCAGTCTCCAAAAGTGCTGAGATTACAGGCGTGAGTCACCACTCCCAGACTGAATTTATTAATATTAGAGAACTATCTCACAACTTTGCCTTATTTTACAAGTGCAAACCTGCCCACTGAATCAAAGACCCCCTTTCTAGAGGAGGCCCTCAACCTCTGGCAGCATCTTCTACCTGACTGCTGCTACTCCAAGACAGCCTTCCTCCAGTCCTCCCTTAGAGACACCCTGGAATTCTCTAGAATTCTCCACAGGCCAGGAAAGCTGCTGAGCCCCAACAGAGTCTTCTCCAAGAAGTGACTGTTAACGCTCTCCTTCCTCCCCTGCCAAGTGATCCCAAGACTCTAGAGAAACAGAAGATGGCTCTTCACAAAACAACAACATTTGACATGTCCATCATTGCTCTGCCCAGCTCTGCTGAGCACACAAGGGACCATCATCACTGACCAGGGGCTGAGCCAAACAGAGCTGCCCTCCCAAAAATGGAACTAAGCGAACCAGAGAAGGGACACAGGAGAAGTGAGACAATCGGGGAAACTGAGGAGCCCAGGGATGCGGCACTGGAGCTGAAAAGGTGATGATGTGGAAGCAGGGCTGGCAGCCATTGGGCTGCAGCTCAGGCCAGGTGAGTCAGTGCAGAAAGGGGCTCCTAGGAAGGGGAGGGTCAGCAGTCTTGACCTTGCCTCTGCAGAACCCAGTCCCACTTCACAGGAGACGTGGCTTCACCTCACTTTCTCACCTTGGAGCCCATGATGTGTCTGAATCCTCGTCATGCATCGGCTATCCAGTTGAACGGGTTTCCTCCTTGCAAACAAAGGAATCTGAACAAAAATAAGGACAGGGACCACGTCCCTGGGCTCCTCAGTTTCCCCGGTTGTCTCACTTCCCCTCCATATATACTCAACCCACCTCTGCCCCATTTAGGTCCTAAACGTTAGGAGGAAACATTGGCATGAAACAGTCCCAGAAGACATCCTTCCCCACAGAACCACAGCAGGCAATGGCCCGCAGCATCTAGAGACTTCATACCCAAGCCTTCAAGCCAGACAATCTATCCTGCTCCATAACTAACAAAACACAGGTTTGCTTATTTTAAAAACACCAGAGGGTTCCCAAGAGTGGTGCAGAGTGTGTCGACTGCAGTGCACCCTTCTCATCTACCACTGAATTCCAGCTCCTCGTAAACAACCGTAGACATCTGCCCTTAATGAGCTACTCAACTTTTGTCACGCTAAATTTTCTTAAATCTCCACCTTTAACCCAAGCAAACACTATTTTCCTATATAACTGAACATACCATTGCTCCACACTTTACAATAATCTAACTTAATGAAACAGCCTTGGCCCAGGAGGCTGTTTAACGTTTCAGGAGCCCATGTCAGGTTGATCACTTGCACTTCCTACCAAATAACAGATGTCCCTAGAATGCTGGTAAGCAGAGGCAGCAGCCCACACTCTTCTTTGTTTAGGTGAATGCTTCTCCATCTTTAGTCCCTGCCCTACCATCCATCTCTGCTGCTTTATGCAAGAGCCCCTCACTTTCCTCCTGATTCATTCTTGTTCCTGTTACAGCCCATCCTCTTTGAAGCTGTCAGAATGATCTTTGAAAAACATAAATCAGGCCATGTCCCTCCCATGCTTTAAAATCTCCACTGGATTCCCACATGACTGAAAATCAAGTCTAAACTCCTCACATCACCCACAGTATGGAGGGACCTGGGGTCTTATCATCTCTGACCTTATCTTAGACCACAGCCTCGAACTCTCCCAGCTGTGGCCACATGGGGAATTGCTTCCCACCTGGCCTCTGCCTGGAACACCACCCAGAAGATCAAAGGTTAATCATGACCTTTCCAGGGAGACCTCCTGTGACCACCCCTAGTCTGAATGTCCCTCCCTGCATATCTCACACACACGCCATTGAAATCATCCCTATCAACTTTATAAAATTAGGGAAGAGGGGAGGGGGAGAAACAAATATGAATCAAGCTTGCAGCACATGCAACATGAATCAGGAGGTCCGCCTGCTCTTGGACCTGCTTCCTCATAGTTGTTGGTGCCTATTGCCTCGGACATATCATAATCACATAGACCGCATTACAAGATTATAGTTTCCCTTAACTGCTCTACAAATAAAAACTTGAACATCATAAAACATTGTTTTACCTTTGAGATGTTCTTTCAGGTTCTGCATACCAGTGAAACAACTGACGTCAGCTGGTCTGCAGGACCCCACAAGGGTTGACTCACCAACGAAGGCAGTTTCTATGTCTCAATGATTTCCTGCCCCTTATCCTAACCAATCAACGACCCCAATTTTCTAGCCCCTCACTCTCCATGAACTGCTTAAAAACCAGAACTCCTTGGGGAGGTGGATTTGAGGGTCTTCTTGCATCTCCTCACTCGTCTCCCAGGAGCCATTAAACTCTTTCTCTGCTGCAAACCCTGCTGTCTCAGTGTAATTGGTCTGTGCCTGTGCAGTGGGCATAGGAAACTCCTGGTCCTATAACACTGTTCCTGTCGCTGGTCATTGTCTATCCCATCACATGATCCTTTTTTGTAATCTTCATAGTATTTCTCACTTTCAGAAATTATCTTGTAACTGCATTCAGTTTTATTGTTTTATTCTGTCTCTACCTGCAAGGTTATAAATTCCATCAAAGCCAAGGCCTTTCTTTCTTGTTCACTGCTATATGTCCAGGTTCTAAAACAATGCCTGGCACATGATAGAGCTTCCAAAAATATTTATTGGAAGAACAATCCTCTGACTTGAGATTGAAAGAGTTACAATTTTTCAGGTAGTTTTGCACAAAAGACTTTTGTCCTCCATTTATAAGTCTGAAGTACTAATTTCTACTTTAATATTGCTTTTTCCACTGATAATAGAAATAATAGTCATCATTTGATTTTGAAATACCACTCTATATTAAATACCTAAGTAATCTGCATTTATTATAGGTCAACTAAAAAAGAACTGGATATTACCTCTCTCCTATAATTGGATTGCATTTTCTGAAGAATCATATTATTCTGGAGTTTTACCTTCTAATTTTCTTTGGTATTATATGTTCTTATTCCCTGCAAATAAATGGGCAATTTTTTTTCCATTTTGTGTGCAAATCAGGAAAGAAATATTTAAATCAGACAACACCTTTCTAGAAATGACCTAACTGGTGTATATTAGAGCATAGGGCTTCTCAACAAAGGAATAAATGTGTTGTTCCTAGAAAAAAATTGTATTGAAACTTACCCCATCACCAACATGGTCTGTGGGAACAAGTACAGAAGAGGATGAAGAAACAAATGAGTGGGTCAAGTGGACATTATGGTTTCCCAAAAATGGTCTCTCATAAACATGGTTAGCATCTGTTCATATGTGCCACATCTGTCTCTCTCTCTCTCCCTCTTATACCAACATTATCATGATGGCCTCTGTTTGCTTCCCACATACCATACATTGTCCTAAGCTTTATCTTGTATTCACATGTATGAACTCCTTTAACTCTTAACTACAGAAAGTGAATGTTAAAATGTCCATTTTATAGATCAGAAAGCTGAGGATCAGTAATGTGCAGAACTGACTGCAACACACAAGACCTTCGCCATCACATTATACTTAAATTTCTTTCTAGAACTTCCATATGGCAAGATTTTATTTAGAAAGGTCAAAACTTTAAAGCAATATAGAATTCTTATACAAAGCTGCCTAGGAAAATAAAACTGTTTCAAAGATCCTTCTCTTCCCAGTTAAAAAGGGGGGGGGGATCTAAAATCTGTATTTTTCTCACCAGTAAAAATGACGACAGTATTAATAAACACCTTGTTGAATTCATCATTACAAGTAACCTTTCTTTCTTCCTTTGATTTCGTAAACACTGCATATTCAGTCTGGGCCAGATGCCTACAGACATCTTTGAAAACAGTATTTCATCATCTGAATATTTGACCATTTGAAGGAAAAAAAAATAGCTGTTCCAAATTCCTGCCTTTATACATGTTTTCAAGCCTCAGTGGAAATGTACCTCTCTGCCTCTTGTTGTCCCTCAAATGACCACCCACCGATGCCTCTTCTGTAATGAAGGACTTTCTCAGAAACCAAAAACTGTCTAAGAAAATTATTTCTTTTCAGAACTCTTCTGAATCTGCTCAAAGACAAGAAGCTACAGGGAATTTGATTAGAATCATAAATAGATCTAAGAGTAATAGTAAAGGAAGTTGACAAAGCTGAGATAACCAGCACTTCGGCTTAGGTTCCTAATCAAACAAATCTTTGATTTTCATTATTTTATTTAATCTGTAACACCCCTTGCCAGCATATACCATAAATTTTGATTTGATGTTTGCATAAAAATAGATATTGTTTCTATATTTGTGTTGTGTCTCATTGACTGGAATTAAAGTTCACCATCCAATAAGAATTTTACCGTTTTCTCAAACATTCAGGGCTTGTCATATTTTCTACCTTGGCTACAGAAGATCCTCTGACTATCCCTTTTCAGGCTACTAAATATCTTTTTCAAAAGCCGGCTGACTTCTAAAACAGACAGGACCCTAACGGCACTTTCAATGAGAGTCTCTTCTACATATGTACATTGGTCAGTTGCTGATTTATTTTAGTCCAGTTCTACCTACATTACAGTCATTACATTCTACGCCATGAAGTGCCTCATGTGACCAAGAGAGCTAGACTGTGTGATTTTTGTTGTTGTTGTTGTTGTTTTTGTTCTTTGTTTTTTGTTTTTTGAGATGGCGTCTCGCTCTGTCGCCAGAATAGAGTGCACTGGTGCTCACTGCACTCGGCTCACTGCAACCTCTGCCTCCCAGGTTTAAGACATTCTCCTGCCTCAGCCTCCCGAGTAGCTGGGATTACGAGCACATGGCACCACACCCAACCAATTTTTGTATTTTTAGTAGAGACAGGGTTTCACCATGTTGACCAGGATGATCTCAACCTCACGACCTCGCAATTCGCCCACCTCAGCCTACCAAAGTGCTGGGATTACAGGCATGAGCCACCATGCCCGGCCTCGATGGTTAATTTTATGCGTCAACTTGACTGGGCCAAAGTGCCCAGATATTTGATCAAACATTATTCTAGATGTATCTGTGAAGGTGTTTTTTGTATGAGATTTAACATTTAAATTATTGGACATTGAGTAAAACAGATTACGCTCCCAAGTGTGTGTGGGCCTCATCTAATTAGCTGAAGGCATGACTAGAACAAAGACTAACCTCCCCTGAGCAAGATGGAATACTTCTAGCAGAATAATTACAACTCGAACTGAAACTCTCCCCTGGATCTCCAACCTGCCAGCCTACCATGCAGATTTTGGACTTGCCAAGCCTCTACAATTGCATGAACCAATTCCTTAAAATAAATCATCTCTCTCTGCCTGCCCCACCCCCCGACACACAAACACACACACACATATACACATGCACACACGTACCCTACTCCTGTTGGTTTTGTTTTCCTGGATAATTCTAATACAAACTATCTAACATTGTTGTCATTTCCAGTGAAGCTTCAGCTGCTTCCTTTAGTTAACAAAATGTGTTCTAATAGAATAGGTAGGTCTAAGAAGTTCTACTCCCTCAACCTCATTCCTTCCATCATTGTGCACTAGTTATAATCGACTTTGAATAGGCAAAGGCTAGGATCCTTTCACTTCCTTGCTGACAGCCAGCTAAAAGACACTAGGCCACACATTCACCACTCTTTTCTAAATTACAAATCTTGAGATCACTGTATTTCTGAATGACCACATCCCCTGGGTTGTTCATTTTACTTGTTTTTTCATAAGTGAAATTTTTTCATACTCTATTTAATCATGTGTGGGGTGGAATACTGTTCTATGTGCTGGAAACACAAGGATAAATAAATACACTAGCTTTGTGGAGTTTACAATCTAGGGGGGAGACATAAAAAAATAGCGGCAAAAAATAATACCTCTTGGCATTAACATACCCAATAAAGAGCCTGGGATTTCAACCCTATCACTATAATAATGATATTTTAGAATGAGGCAAATGATGGGTGTGTGAGGAGGTTGTTACTAGCTGAATTGTGTTCCTCTTGCCCCCTAAAAAAATTCATCTTGAAGTCTTAACACCCAGTGCCTTAGAATGTGACTATATTTGGAGACATGGACTTCACAGAGGTGACTGCATTAAACTGAGGTCTTCAGGGTGGATCCTAATCCAGTATGACAGGTGTCCATATAAAAGGGGGAAATTTGAACACAGGCACAGAAGGAAGACTATGTGAAGATACAGGGAGAAGAGAGTCAACTACAAGGCAAGGAGAGGGGCCTGGAACAGGAACCTTTCCCTCATGGGCCTGAGAAGGAACCAAACCTGCCAACACCTTGATCTCAGACTTTCAGCCTTCAGAACTGTGAGGAAACAATTTCTGTTAAGACACCCAGTCTTGGCCGGGCGCGGTGGCTCAAGCCTGTAATCCCAGCACTTTGGGAGGCCGAGACGGGTGGATCACAAGGTCAGGAGATCGAGACCATCCTGGCTAACACAGTGAAACCCCGTCTCTACTAAAAAAATACAAAAAAACTAGCCGGGCGAGGTGGCGGGCGCCTGTAGTCCCAGCTACTCGGGAGGCTGAGGCAGGAGAATGGCGTAAACCCAGGAGGCGGAGCTTGCAGTGAGCTGAGATCCAGCCACTGCACTCCAGTCCGGGCGACAGAGCGAGACGCCGCCTCACTCAAAAAAAAAAAAAAAAAAAGACACCCAGTCCGTGGTACTTGTTACAGCAGCCCTTGCAAACCAATACAGAGGCTAAGCTTAACAATGATGTAGAGCAATGGCTGAAGATAAGAACAAATAAGAGAGTTCTCATAAAGGCATCATCAACCTGACCTAATGACTGACTAGAAGCAAAAGGAGAAGGAAAGCAAGAGAGGCAGGTTCACCTGAGTTATGGGTGTAGTAAATTATAAAAGTGGCCACTAGGCTGGGTGCAGTGGCACATGCCTATAATCCCAGTACTTTAGGAGGTCAAGTGTGTGGATTACCTGAGGTCAGGAGTTGGCAACCAGCCTGACTAACATGGTAAAACCCTATCTCTACTAAATACAAAAAAAATTAGCTGAGCGTGGTGGCACATGCCTGTAATCTGAGCTACTTGGGAGGCTGAGACAGGAGAATCACTTGTACCTGGGAGGCGGAGATTGCAGTGAGCCAAGACCATGCCGTTGCACTCCAGCCTAGGCAACAAGAATGAAACTCCGTCTCAAAAAAAACCAAAGTGGCCACTAATTCCTTCCCCACTCCCATCCCTTCACCCCTCCTCCACCCCACCTCCACATACCTGTCCTTCTGATGTGGTCTTGAAGATACTCCAATCAAAAGGTAGTGTCTATTTCTCAACTCCTAAATATGGGCTGGCCTTGTAACTTTCTCTGACCAACAGAACAAACTAGAAGTGATGCTTTATTAGTAACAAGCCTAGGCCTCAAGACACCTTGCAAGCTTCTTCTCCCTTACTCTTCTTGGTAATCTTCTTGATCACTACTATTGAATAAGCCTGGGCTAGCTTGCTGGATGATGGAAACGTGGATACATGGCTGTGTTAGCCCCAATTCCCCAGCCAGCAGTCAGCCATCTGCCAGATTGATGAGCAATCAACTGCCAGCTGACTGCAGACATAAGTGAACCCAGGTGAGTCTAGTAGAAGAACCGCCCAGCTGACCTTAGCCCGCATTCCTGACACATATAATTGTGCACTTATACAAGGTTGCTGGTTTGTTTTTTTTAACATAGTACATGGTTTTGGTTTTAAGCCACAAAGTTTTGGGATAGTTTGTGGTACACTGAAAAAGTTAACTGGTATGTGGGATAAATATTGTTGCCTTTTGCCTGGATAAGAAATTCAAGAGCAAAGCAATCTGGATAAGAAATTCTGTCTTAGGCCCGGTGCAGTAGTTCACACTTGTAATCCCAGCACTTTGAGAAGCCAAGATGGGAGGACCACTCGAGCTCAGGAGTTGCACTCCAGCCTGGACAACATGGCAAGACCTTGTCTCTACAAAAAAAATTTAAAAAATAGCTGAGTGTGGTGGTGCATGCCTATAGCCCCGCCTACTCAGGAGGCTGAGGTGAGAGGATCACTTGAACCTGAGAGGTTGAGGCTGCAGTGAGCCGGGATTGCACCACTGCACTCCTAGCTGGGTGACAGAGAGAGAACTTCTCTCAAAAAAAAGAAAATATGTATTTGACATATTGTGTTTGAAATATCTATGAGACTGTCAAGAAGCCAATTAGTTAAATAGTTCCGAGTCTCAGGCAAGAGGTCTCATTTAGAAATACAAATCTGAAAGACAGTCATGTGACTGATTTCCATCCATGAGTAGACTGTCACAAAAAAAGCAAGAATAGAATAAAGGAACAAGAGATCCAAGTTAGGACCCCAAGAACTCAACATTTAACATCAGGCAAAGCAGGCAAGTCAATTAGGAAGAAGAGGAAATGGATGAAATACACGAGAGAAGTCAGAGGAAATTCTCAACAGAGTCAAAGTCATAGTAATATCTAAAAAAAAAAAGATAGGGCTGATAAAAGTCCCAGACATTTGGGAATTATAAAGTCATTGCCAGAAGAGTTTCGGCAAAGCACTGAAGGCTGACTCTTACCAGCCATCATTAAAGAATGAATGGGGCCAGAGCAGTGGCTCAAGCCAGTAATCCCAGTGCTTTGAGAGGCTGAAGTGGGAGGATCACTTGAGGCCAGAAGTTTGAGACCAGCCTGGGCAACAAAGCAAGACTCTGTCTCTACAAAAAAAAAATTAAAAATTAGCTGGGCTTTGTGGCTTATGCCTGTAGTCCTAGATACTCAAGAGGCTGAGATGGAAGGATCACTTGAGTCTTGCAGTTGAAGGCTGCAATAGCCATCATTGTGCCACTGCACTCTAGCCTGGGCAACATAGGAAAAGCATGTCCCTGAAAAAAATTAAAATAAATTTTGTTTACAAAAGTGCCTGGAAGGTGATGAATTGGAAACAATGAGTATAACTGCTATGGTCTGAATGTGTCTGCCAAAGTTCACATGTTGGAAACTTAATCCCCAATGTTGAGAGTTTAAGAGGTAATTATGTAATGAAGGCCCTGCTCTCATAAATGGATTAATGTCATTATCTCCAGAGTCAGTTAGTTGTTCCAAGAGTGAGTTATTATAAGAGGGAGTTCAGCCTCCTCTTGCCCTCTTGCTCTCATGTGTTCCTGCCCTTCTACCTTCTGCCATGAGATGATGTAACACAAAGGCCCTCACCAAACACCAGCACCATGCTCTTGGACTTACCAACCTCCAGAACTGTAAAAAATAAATCTCTGCTTTTTGTAAATTACCCAGTCTGTGGTATTCTGTTACAGCAACACAAAATGAACTAAGATAATTATCTAGCTGAGCTTGGCAGATAGGTTGCTTTAGACACTATCTGCCTCTTTGCTCAAAGAATCTGTGAACTACTGGTGGCAGTCAATGTCACACACATGCTGATTAATGTTATTAAAAGGTAGAGTCCCCAGCATTAGTTGGGCCTTTCACACCATGCAACAAAGGGAAAAAAAGAGACAAATAACCCCTAAAGGGAAGTGAAAGGTTGATGGGGGAATTTTTCAAGATGGGAGAGATTTTGGTACATTTATTCCTAACTTTATTGAGTCACAAAGCTGTAACTGATGGATTGAAGTCCTGGGGAGGATGGCAAGGAATGATATCCACAGCACAAGTGGAAGAAAAGCTAGGGGTGGAAAGACAAGAGATTTCTAGATATGAGACAAGAGGTTGAGGGAATTCGCATTGGGTGACCATGAATCCTTACCTGGAAGGAAGCCCATTGGTGGGCAGAGGAGTAGAGGACAGTGGGAAACGTTCAGAGCTGCAGATATGAACAGTGAGTGAGCTTGGTATTTCATACAATATTTGCTAGATGACACTGAAGTTGAGGATAATAAAATTATACTGGCATTCTTTGGCATGGCTGGTTTTTTCCAACAGCAGGAATTAGCTTGCATGCAGAAGCAAACAGAACAGTTGGTTGCGCCAATCCAAGACTAGGATTTTTGTGGACAGATATAGAAGGGTGAGAGATTAAGAGCTTTGAGGTTTTAGCAAGACAGTGGTTAACATAATATATCATGGGATCTCTCAGCTGGCTAAAAGGAGTCAGGGGAAAAGTATGGTTAATGAACTGGGAAAAAGGGAGAGTAGTAGAGGGACCAATGACCTTGGAAATAAATGAGTAGGGGAGCAAGCAGGGAGGCTATGAGAGTACAACCAGATATGGTTACACTGGAGTTTAATGTTCTGGAAGCAGAGACATTACAGAAGACAAGGTCAGAGTGTGGGCAATGTGATTGAGCTGGCAAAGCATGGTGGGGATGAGGTCTTGCAACTCTGAAGCTAAGTCACTGGATATATCCTCCACACACAGATGCTGAAGACTACCCCGATGGTGGCAGTTCAGATAGCAAAGAGGACGTGAGCTAAGGGACTGAGCCCTCATGGGAACAGGGGAAGTAACAGGGATACAATAAGACAGCCAGGAAGAAGGGTAGAATATGATCTATGGGAATTTCACTGGGAGGTATGGGATCATACAGTTTTGCAGGATGATGGCAAAGGAATGTTTTGGAAGCAATAGTGACCACAGCTCCTTTGAGCCTAGGAAGTGTAGACAAATGAATAGTCACTCCCCCTGCCCTCTCCAGAATGCACTTTCTTGAGGAAAAATCAGATGTGGGAGGGAGAGTTTATTTTTAATGAACCAGGGGTCCAAAGACATTGAAAAAAGTTATGAGACAGTCAAATAAGAAAGAAAGAGAGACAAGCCAGAGAGAATGAGAATGACCTTCACTGTGGGGCTTAATATTTCATCTTGAATACAAGCTTTATTTTTCACAAATATCTTTAAGATTTCAAGCCTGGGTCCAACCAGACCAACAGTAGTGATGCAGTAGGATATAGTCAACATTCCTCTTCTCTTGGAATTACCTCAGGAATAACAAGAGATATTGTTTTGTTTGGTTTGGTTGGTTGGTTTTGTTTTATTTTGTTTTTTGTTTGTTTGTTGTTTTTGTTTTGTTTTGTTTTGTTTGAGACAGTCTTTCTCTGTCGCCCAGGCTGGAGTGCAGTGGCGTGATCTTGGCTCACTGCAACCTCCACTCCCGGGTTCACACCATTCTCCTGCCTCAGCCTCCTGAGTAGCTGGGACTACAGGTGCCCACCACCACGCCCGGCTAATTTTTCTTTTTTTTTGTATTTTTAGTAGAGACGGGATTTCACCTTGTTAGCCAAGATGGTCTCCATCTCCCGACCTTGTGATCCACCCGCCTCGGCCTCCCAAAGTGCTGGGATTACAGGCGTGAGCCAACGCGCCCGGCTGAGATACTGTTTAGAGTCCAGGTTTATTCCTTGTTTTGAAGTTAGGTAGCTCAGTAAATAGAACAAGAAAGATTTTTCTCTGTAGATCTCAACAGAACATAAGCCTATAGGTATTTGCGGATATATTATACCCTGGAAGGAAAGAAAAAATGCTCTGATAACTGGAGTTAAACTCTTGATGTAAACTATTTGCTTGGATCCCTTGATCAACATTTGGTTCTTACTAGAACCAAAAGAATTTACAAAAACTAAAGATGAAGGAAGGTCATCAGAATTGTAAGCATGACCTCTTGACTAATATATATGGCTGTTAAAAAGGGTTATTTTGGGGTTTTCAAATGGACAAAGAAAATACTGGGCTGGGCATAGTGGCTCACATCTGTAATCCCAGCACTATTGGAAGCTGAGGCAGGTGGATTTCTTGACCTCAGGAGTTTAAGAGCAGCCTGGGGAACATGGCGAAACCCCATCTCCACAAAAAAAAGTAGCTGAGTGTGGTGGTACATGCCTGTAGTTCCAGCTACTTGGGAGGCCGAGGTGGGAGGATGGCTTTAGCCCAGGAGGCAGAGGTTGCAGTGAGCCAAGATCGTGCCACTGCACTCCATCCTTTGTGACAGAGAGAGACCCTGTCTCAAAAGAAAAGGAAAAGAAAACATTGTAATATGAGGATTTATTTTATAATATTCTCCATCTGGTACCCTTACATGTACCTATCAGGAGCATAAGCTGGTGCATCTTTTCAGAGAGGCAATTACATTTGTATGCCCTTTAACCCGGTAGCTCTACCACTGGGTATTACCCTAAAGAAATACTCATAGATAAGTACTTGGTTTAGTCATAATTGGTGACAACCTAAATACCCAATGACACAGGATGGTTAGATAAATGGTTCTATTAACATACAATGAGATACTACAGGGCCACTAAAAATATATAGTCATATGAAATATTATATAGCAGGTCAGTTATGATTTATTGTATTAAAATAACATTACACAAATATTTACATGTGATACCAATTTAAACATGAAATGTATAAGCCTAGAAAAAAGACAGGAAAGATATAAATCAAAATATCTGTGATTATCTCTAGATATTTGGATTATGTATGGTTTTGATTCGATTTTTCTTCTTTTTTCAAACTTTTCTAAGAAAAAAGTCCAAAACAAAATATATCACATCTACAATAAGAAAACTAATAATATGCATTTATCAGTTTCCTGGGTATATTATTTGCAAAAATAATGCTTTAAAAATTCAAGTTTAAATTTTTTTAATCAAAAGGTAAAATGTAAACAAAGACAATATTCCTTATATGTGAAAATATCCTCATTTCAAGGGGAAACTCCCTTTTAAGCAAAAAGGCCTTTAGGGGAGGAGCTTAAAGGACATGGCTCTGCCCATCTAACTTCTGACCCTTGTTTTTTGCTAATAATCACATGGCTATTAGGGGCTGATGTCTTTAAATTCCAAGAATGAGTTAAAGATTATTTCTCTAGTCACATGATTAATAAAGATTTTAGTTAGCACCTATTTCATTTCCTACACTGTATTTAATGTTATGGATGGTGTGAATAATGGAAAAAAAAAACTCAAGGTAATTAGAAATCGATTAAGGAAAAAAAAAAACTGGGCCAGCTGCAGTGGCTCACTCCTATAATCCCAGCACTTTGGGAGACTGAGGCTGGCAATAGCTTGAGCTCAGGAGTTCGAGACCAGCCTGGGAAACACGGTGAAACCCTACCTCTAAAAAAATACAAAAATTAGCCAGGCATGGTGTCGCACACCTGTAGTCCAAGCTACTCGGCAGGCTGAGGTGGGAGGCTTGCTTGAGCCCCAAGAGATAGAATCTGCAGTTAGCCAAGATCGCACCGCTGAAATCCAGCATGAGCGATAGAGCGAGACTCTGTCTAAAAATAAACAAACAACAACAACAACAAAAAAAACTGTATCTATTTACTTTAAATACAATAGGCATAAAATAACTAATAACAACAATTAGCATTCAAGCAGTGCTTTCTCCGAAGCCTTCTTAAATACTGTAAATGCTCAAATATAAGATGAGGTAGTTTCCCAAAACTCTCTGGAAATGAGAGATATTTGTGTATTTTTAAAGACTGACATATTATAGGACATTCTCTAGTTACTTTATTTAAACAACTAAGTGATGCTTGAGGAAGACTCAATAGTCTGAAATGATCTCAATCAAAGCTTTGGGATGTTTAGAGAGATCACTTGACAGAATTGGTTACAGAGGATGCAAAGAGATTTAATGTAGATGTAGTCATTATTCCTGGGGTAAGGTGCCACAGTGCAAATGTTTAATATCATTGTAAACAAGTATCTTAACATAACTACCTAAGTGAATCTAATGTATATTTATTTAATATCTACTTTATTCTGGGTCTGTATTCAATGCTAATGGCTTCTTTTATCAGCAGGCAAACTGTTCTTCCACCATAATAATGACTAAGAGGACACTTTACCATTTACAAACACTCCCCAAAACATCATCATACTTGACTATACTAGCGCAGTAAAAGAATGAATATGGCCAAAATTTTGAGAAAATAAACCAGTATTTATGCTAATACAGATAAACAGAGAAGCAACCACTGTTTTTCAGCAGCTTGTTCTCTAGGACTAGTTTAATTGGGAGAAATAATTTTTAAATTCTTTCTCATGAAACTGTTACTATCAGGGTCAAAATATCAATTAGCAATAAGTCCTATTTTCTGAAACAACAAGGCTTTGATAAACATGGTAAAGATGATTCCATTTGCTTTTACCATTTGTTTGGCTTTTTCATCAAAGCTATGTAACTTTCTTAGTCTGACATCACACAAAGAAAGACCTAAAGGATTTCATTAGCGCTGCTGCCTGGGCCTCACCGTGTGTCGTCGACTTCTGATGCTATTTCACTCTCTAGCTCAAATGACTAATTTTAAGCCACAAAAAGTTTGGTAATCTATTGAAGTACAATAAATCCAAAATAAAACTTCATCTTTGATTTACTAATTAAACTGTTCTTTTGACATTATCAACAGAACAGATTTTAATTTTTTTAGAAACTGGGTCTCACTCTATCATCCAGGCTGGAATGCAGTCGTGTAATCCTAGCTCACTGCATCCTCGAACTGCTGGGCTCAAGCCATCCTCCCACCTCAGCCTCCTAGTAGCTGAGACTACAGATGCATGTCATCACACCTGGCTAAATGTTTCTATTTTCTGTAGAGATGGGTCTTGCTATGTTGCCCAAGCTGGTCTCAAACTCCGGGCCTCAAGAAATCCCTCTGCTTCGGCCTCCCAAAAGCTAGGACTACAGATGTGACCCACAGTGGCCTGTCTAGGGCAGATTTAAAATGATGCAAAGATCTTAACTATTTTCAACCACGTTTGAAAGCTTTCTTGTTTGTGACAGAACAACCGGAGAAGAGTTCCTACTTCTAAATTTCTAAAGTCAAAACCATTAGCAGGAAAGCCTCCTTTCACCTGTTTTTCTTTCTAGGCACATTATTTTTCCTTCTTGGTACTTGACACAGTTTAAAAGAGATAATGATAGCTAGATGACGGGAAGGGAAAAAGAGAAAGAAAGAGGGAGAGACAGAAAGAGAGGGTGATGATGATGTGTATATGGATGGACAAAGCTGTACTATTTTGTGTATATCTATTCATACATACGCACATATCATCCGCCTATGTCTCTTTCGTGTGTGTGTGTGTGTGTGTGTGTTTGTGTGTGTGTGACTTTTATGTCTCTCTTACTAAATTAAAGCTCTCTTAGGGGTTAGGGCAAGCACATTGTAGGTGCTCAATAAATTTCATTGAATGAAAAAAATTTAGCACAATTTTAAAAAAAAACCTTGGCAGGTATTCCTTGACTAATTCCTTTTACACTTTCCTTCTGCCTCAAATGTCCCCACTCTCATCCCCCCATTCTCATCTGCCCAGATTCTCTCCATTTCTTAAAGCCCAGAACAAATGCCGCTGCCTTCTTGAAACTTTCTGTGATTTTTCTAGCCAAAACTAAACTCTCCCTTCTCCAAATGACCACCACACCGATATCTCCTCCCTAAAGCACTAACTGTTTTCTATCTTCTCTGCATCCAGGTGGGGAGCCACTTGAAATGAGTATCCATTTTTTTCTTTTTCTTTCAGTTTTAGACATGCAGAGCAGCATGTTGTTTGTTTGTTTGTTTGCTTGTTTGTTTTTGAGGTGGAGTCTCGCTCCGTCACACAGGCTGGAGTGCAGTGGCGTGATCTCGGCTCACTGCAACCTCCATCTCCCTGGTTCAAGCAATTCTCCTGTCTCAGCCTCCCGAATAGCTGGGACTACAGGTGCATACCACCACTCCCAGCTAATTTTATATATATATAATTTAGTAGAGACAGGGTTTCGCCTTGTTGGTCACGCTGGTCTCAAACTCCTAACCTCAGGTTATCCCCCTGCCTCAGCCTCTTAAAGTGCTGGGATTACATGTGTGAGCCACCGTGCCCGGCCAGCATGTTTTATTTGTCCTTGATGCTCCTCTCTCCACTCCTCCATCAGTTCATCCATCTGAATGTAGCCTAACAGGATAGTTAAAACACAGGCTCGGAAACCAGACATGCTTCATATAAATCCTGGCTCTACCACTTACTAGCTGCGTGACCTTGGCTACGTTACTTTACCTCTCTGTGCCTCAGTTTCCTCATGGAATACTAATAATAGTGCCCATAGGGTAATTTGATGACTAAATGAGTGAATCCATGTAAAGCACTTTAAAATGTCTCTGGAATGTTACAGTAAGTGTTCTATAAATGGATTCTATTATGATGGACTCAATATAATTTACTGAGAATCTACTTTGTACCGGGCTGTCTGCTCAGCTGTCACATCAGTAGGAACTCCATAAATATTTGAGGAATGACTGGTGAGAGCTAACATTGACTCAGCCCTTTATTAAGTCAGTAACAAAAGTCTTTCAGGTCCAAGGTCTCATTTAATCCTCACAACCATTGCAGGGGAGGGACGTCACCCCCTCCACCTTCACCCAGGAGCAGCGTCCGTTCTGTACTGCATAAGCACATACTTAGCAGGTGAAAAGTCTCCATAGTGTTCACCTCACAAGCCCGCCAACTTCTAGAGATTTTTTTCCATTCCCTCCTGCAGCTCCCTCGACTTCACACGAAGCATCTTTTTTAGCATCTGTTCAGCCTGACTCCCGTCATTAGATACATTCTTATGTGTTTATAATGCATCACTGATTTGTTTCAGGACTAAATCGTGGGATCTAAAAATAAAGTGATGTTGAACATATTTCTTTGCATATTAACTTTAAAGAAATGGATTAATCATTTAGAAATAATCAAAATTAAATGATCCACTCAGCATGCAGCAGTTACCAAAAATAATAAAAAGTAAAAACTCTTCAGATTCCCACTTTTCCTTTTTTACTGCTTCTGGATTTGTTAATGTAAGTATATCCTTCGTAAGTTTTTCTTTTGAAAAATTAAGAGGTTTAGCAAGCCTATGGTAACCCAATCATGTTTTTCCCTGGGGACATTTAAATGGAAGCAGGATTCATTTATTCTCCAAGTCAAATTCCCATTTTCAAAAATGACATTGCGGAATTGCCATCATCATCCTAAGAGATGGAACAAAGATGATAAATAAAGTGATGCCTGTGTTGGTATAAAAGTTATTTTCTGACATTTCAGCCATTTATCCAACACATATGGTCTGTGTGTCCACTACAGGCTGGGCAGGATGAGGATCTAGAACTGAAGAGGGTGTGGTTCTTTTCCAAAATCAGCTTCCTCAGTAGAATGGGAGGAAAGACTTCCAAATAAACGCGACAGCACAAGACAGAACGCTTTACGGAAAGGAGGGCAAAGGGAGTGGGGAAAAAAAAAGTCAATTCCTGCTGAAATAAAAATATGATCTGCCTATTTGATAGAATATTTAAAATATTTTCCCCTTCAACGTACATGCATGTATATCCATTTTGACTGTTTGCTTCTTTTCTTTCTTTGGAACCTGACAGTACTCTCCATCACCAGCCCTTGGGTGTTTACCTGTCACCTAGGCTTGGTGACATTGTTTTATTCAATTTGATATTTCCCTATTACTCAGAAAGGGTTATATATGCAAATAAATATACATTCTGGTTGCAACATTAAATAATGAGGCAAACTACAGTTTATAAAATGCAGTTGTTCCATGCCACATTTCATTTTAGGAGAGGGAGGCCTACAGCCAACTGTGAACAATTACCAAATTGTCAGTGGAATTCAATAAATGTTGTTTAAAAAAACTAATTATTTGTTACAATAACCAGCTACTACTGCCACTTTGTATTTGGAGGTTTGTAAACTACTTCCATTTGAAATGTAATTGATTCCATTTTTATCATTTGTTCAAGTTTATGTGGTTATTCTCATCCTAAGAGATGATAACATCTATTTTCAGCAAATTATACATTATAATTCCTCATTCAAAAGCTGTAACAGAAAACAAAATGCTAATTTATGCTGTAAACGAAACTACAGAATCATAATCACTCATTGTTAACATTAGGGACTAAACTGCTACTGGAAATAATAAACTGGAGCAGAATGTGTAGGGGTTGTTGGTTAGATTTTTCTTTTTCTTTGTATCTTTTTTGCTTGCTTTGTTTTGTTATTACAAAACCAACACACTTTCTAATACTCTTTCAGGCAAGAGATTACATGGATGTCTTGTCTTCGTCCACGTAGAAGCCAGACGTTCACTGGGCTTTTCACTATTACCTGCAGCTCTCTATTTGAAATCTACAGAAGACGTGCTCACAAAGCAATCAGAAGTGCACACTACAGAGGGGAAGCAGACTGGAACTATACACCTGCTTTTCCACATTCCATTAAGTTTCCACATCTACATTTCCCTTTGCATCAACCATCTCCTCCCCTACCCACTTCCCTCCTCCTCTCCACTGCATGTTTCTCTTGTATGAAGACCCCACTGTAACCTCTTCTGGTCAAGGTGAGCCTTCCCCAAGAGCAAGCTTCCCCTCTGTTTCAGCCACTACACCGAATAAATGCATAAATGCACATAAACTCAGTAACTTTTTTTAAAGATGGCGTCAGTAGCTACGATTACAGGCACACGTCATCACACCTGGTTAATTTATTTTTATTGTTCTTTAGAGACGGGGGTCCCCCTGTGTTGCTCAAGCTGGTCCCCAACTCCTGGACTCAAGGAATCCTCCTGCTGCAGCCTCCTGAGTAGCTGGGATTACAAGTGCGAAAAAATCGTGCTCCGGCAAAATCAGTAATTTTCAATAAATACAGTCAATCCTTATTAACACACAGAAAAAGGGTGGGGGTGGATCTGGTACCATATTCTAGGCACTGCTTTGTTGAACTAACGAGCTTCACGTGAAAATAATGTAATACCACCTAATGGCATTTTCTCCTTTCTTCTTTTATTAAAACATAGAATCCAAAAGAAAGAAACATTTTAATATAATTATTATATCAAAAATGTGAATTTTCCGAAAGGACCTAAAAGTCACACTGCCTTCCACAGTAAATCACTTTTCTGCTGCCCTTTTATTTAATGCCGTCTGCTGTACACATTTACCTCTTTGCTGGCAAAGTGTGATCATTGATTTCCTATGGTCTCTCTGGAAGGAAGTTCTGCTTCCTTGATGATGAATACAAGGGGTAGGTGACCCCATTCTCATTCCAATGCAAGCCTTGCACTTTTACATTTCCGCTAGGGCCACAGGAACGTGAAGGCAGCGAGAAACTCCTCACCCTCTTCGTAGAGACTGTCTTGCTGTAACTACTGACATTTAATGTTTTCCCTCCCCTTCCCACAACTGTATTTTGGAAGATCACAAAACAAGGGCTGAACCACTGAAAGGCATTAGTTCTTGATGGACATAAATGTTAGGTGCATGATTCAGTAGAGAAGATACCTGTTATAACATGGCCGTGATGAGACAGGTAAATTTCAGCAGATTAGCTCATGAGAGTGTATCCCTCACTATATATATGATGGGGTTTGGATACATCTGAATGATTATAAAATTATTCTATTCATGTATCTCACAATTACATTTCTTCTGTCGAATATTTTATTGATATTCATGTATATTTGGAATGAGTACCCCACTAAGCCATAATTATTCTGTTTTAGAAGGCCCTGTCTATCTCTCAGGCTAGATCCACCATTCAAACCAAAAAGAACGGTCAACTCAAACATCTAGTCCAAAAAGCATCAGGTAATTATGGTTGATTCCACCAAAAAAGACAACTTCACCTCCTTCATCAAAAAGAATTCTATCTGGTTATATATATATACATATATATATATGAAAGTTATATATATATAAAAGAAAGTGGGTAAACTTGGGCAAACAACGGAGATATTCACTATTTCACAAAGCTGCCAAATAAATGACACCACTGCCAAACTTGCCAGAAATGTACATGTGGCCACACAATTTCTTCTGTGTTGTAGCAGAAAGTGAGTACAATGGGGAAAAAAAGAAGAAGCTGGCATAAGTCTGCCTAGTGGAGAGCCCAGCTTTCCCTAACTAGCGCTGAGACCTTAGGCAAGTCACTTAATTCTCTGTGCTTTGTTTGCCTCATCTATAAAATGGGAATCAATAGTAAAAGTACCTACATCATATGTTGTTATGGAGATTAAAAGAGCCAAATACTTATAAAGTATATGGAACAAGAATTGATAAATGGTAGTTATTGTCGCTGTTCTTTAATTGGCAAGTTTAAGGTTTACACAAATTACAAAGAAAAGTGAACAACACCACTCTGGGAGGCTGAGGCGGGCGAATCACTTGAGGTCAGGAGTTCAAGACCAGATTGGTCAACATGGTGAAACTCCATCTCTACTAAAAATACAAAAATTAGCCAGGCGTGGTGGTGTGTGCCTGTTGTCCCAGCTACTCAGGAGGCTGAGACAGGAGAATCGCTTGTACCCAAGAGGTGGAGGTTGCAGTAAGCTAAGATTGCACCACTGCACACCAGCAAAAAAAATTAAAAAAAAAAAAAAAAAAA
>NW_012114555.1:4518623-4522204 GCF_000951035.1 Colobus angolensis palliatus | reverse complement strand
AGAAAGAAAGAAAGAAAGAAAGAAAGAAAGAAAGAAAGAAAGAAAGAAAGAAAGGAGGGAGGGAGGGAGGCAAGCAAACAATGTTTTCAAGCTGATACATTAAGTAAGCCAGCCTTATTGGAAGACCTGCAACAAACTCCTTTCCTCTCCTATACCCACAGGAGAAACCCAAAGTCAGAAAAATTGGAGTTATGTGAAAACTGGGGTTCTGTGAGCTGGATTTACAGGATTTCTAAAATTTCTTTAAGGTAAGAATGTAGAAATGCACTTAAAACTCTTTTGCAGTTCATACTACATCTTCAGGGAAATAAAAATGTTGAAAAAGTGTAGAAGCCCAGTTGATATTTTTTGAACTTTGAGGTATTGGCTATCTAACAACTTGGTAAATGGAGGACATTCCCAAGTCTTGGCTCATCTCTGGGGATGCCAACATTGTCACCACTTTAAGAATTATGAAATGTGCAGAAAGAAAGAAAAAAAAAAAACTCTGAATTCTTGATGGTACTTGGACTGAATGGAAAAGAAGTGTTCCTCAGTGGGCTGCTTTCTGCTTTGGCTATCCATATTCATGGAAGTAATGCCAAGCCAAAAAAAAAAAAAAAAAGGGCAGTCAGCACAAGATTTCGACAACTTACCCACATCCATTAATGATTCTGCACTGAAACTTCTACCTTGCTGGAGAAGATACAGTGAGTATACAGAATTATGGGTACTAATTCAAAACAGTCACTGCCTACTCTGAGAAGATAGTGCTCTTATGAGGATGCCATTTTATATTTCTAGTCTGGAAAATTTGATGAAATGGTGGGGGCAGGGACAGAGAAAGAAAAGTTAAAAAAGCAGGGTCGAGCCTCGTGGTAATGTCTTTTACATAGCCTCAGATTACGCTACCCAGTAACCAAAAAGCTGGTCAATCAGGTGAGTAAAGTCAGATGTCTGGCCTCATGGACACCCAAGCGGTCAGCTAATTGGCTCCATTTTTCACTTTCAATTGATTGATTCAATATCATACAGACCTGGCCTGCTTCGATTTGGGCTTACATAGTGACAACTAATAAGGTGACCTGGGTCCAAACTGCAAGCAGTCATGACCACTCCACAGTCAGTTTTCTGATGGAGACAGAAAGCCGAAACAACTACAGGAGAGAATCACAGGTTGAAAAGCACAACATCAAAAGATAAAGCTCGGTTTTGGAAGCTTGCACTACTGCCATCCCTAGGCGTGAAACTGTAAATTAAAGAATGGTCTGCTGTCTGCTGCACTGAGCCAAATCAGAGACATTTCACATATACACTTTAATTGGGGGTTTCATTCTAATTGAAGAAATGAATTCCACCTAAGCAGATGCTCCTCCCCGCACACACACACTTGCTATGATATGTTTTGCACATTGGCAAGTGGGTGCAAAATATCTGCAACATGGTCCTCTCAGATACAGGATGGAATTTCCCAGTTTTTAAATGGTAACAGATGTAGTTTCGGCTCTAATACACATTGGGCTCTCTCCAAAAAAATCACCCCTCCCTCCCCAGCTTCAAGAATAAAATGTCATAGAACAAGTGAAAACCTGGTCGGTCATGATTTGTGGTTGGGTTTTTGTTGTTTGTTTGTGTTTCTGTTTTTCAGGAATGAATAAATGCCCTAGTTGTTTCCAATTTTCCAGGTCTATATATCAAGAACCTCCATCCTCATTATTTTTTTTTACTTGCTTGTTTATAACGAGAGGTGTCATAATCATGTTTCTTGTGAAAATGAAAGTAATCAAAATGCCTTGTGATTCCAGGAAAAGAGCTTCTTAGGGAGACATGCCTGCCTGCTATTGATGTTGCAAAAAGGCTCCTTTTACATGGTATTAGATGTTGAGAGCACATCATATTGATCTAGAAATAAAAAGCTTGATTTTTTTTTTAGTACAGTCAACCCTTACCTTCATAAGCACTTTGTAACACTAGGAAAAGGATTTTATTTTTAATTGAGGTAGAGTAAACAAATTATATTTGAAGAACATTGCTATTTTTAGGAAACGCAGGATATGTAAGCATTTTGGCAGCAATCAGGGTAAAATCATGAATAAGTCTCACTCTCACAAATTTGGCCCAGGCCTTCCTACAGCAGCTCTGCCCGAGTCCAAGATGAGATTTAAAGTATCGCCTTTCTTGTATCCTTTTTCTTCTTAGGAACAGTTAAGAGCATGTTTCTCAATCATGTGCCCATGCTCAAATGCTGAAAATGCAAACTGGAGATCAGTAAGATCCCTTATGCACATGTACTCTTCATCCCCGAAAATGGAGATTGTGGCTGTGCTGGAAACCGCAAATCCTGGTAAGATTCACTGCCCCGGCTGCATTTACCACCAGAGATTAAAGCTTCGGTAGCATCTGACGCACCTTCCCCTAATGATGTACATCTCTCATTTGTTTCTGTACTTTATCTTAAAGTTCATACCGCACCACTGGAAGAAGAAATCAATACTTCAAATAATCCCCCTCCCCACCATACAATTTCACTGCACTAAGAGTAGCACAGTACCCAATACCAGCCCGACACCCAATCATTCTCCATAGAGCAGAGCCAGCTGCTTTATCAGAAATTCTTTCGATTTTCTTAGCAACATGAGTATCCCCTTCTAGAAGAAAGATGTTGCCTCTTGGGGAAACGCTTTTCCATCTCAAGTTAAACTAACTTTACCCGAAGAAGCCGGTAGTATTCCTCTTTTTAAAACGCCCCCCCTCCCCCAAATGGTTCTCTCTTTCCTTTACTCCAAACCTGCCCCCACCCCGTCCCTCTCCCCCACCTCCTCTGGTTTCCAAGGAGTTTGCACGTGATTGCCTGTCTTGTGAAATCCAGACACAGCCCTTCGCTTTTAAACGCTCTCAAACGACTTGTTTCTATCTGGTTAAAAATGCTGCGAAAACTCCCATCACTGCAAAGCTGTATCACTGTTCCTTAGACCCAAGTCTCCTGCCTCTCTTCCTTTGGAGGAATACAAAGTGCCTGAGTTTCACGGCCCCGGGGTGCAGGTCGGAGGCACGCGCCTGGAAACTTGTCCTAACGCATCTGACTCCAGGACTGGGGGGCGCGGCACTGCCGAGGACGCCCGAATGCCGGCCGGGCTTATGCCGGGTGTGTGGTTCAAGCCTTTCGTACCCGCCTCAGTCCTCAAAGACGAGCAGGGCTTGGTTTCTGACTCATCGACAGACATACACGCGCGCGCGCACACACACACACACACACGCAGGCAGGCACGCGGACGCCCGCTCCTGGTGAGCTGGAGTTTGCGGAGCTGAAGGGGTCGTTGGCTCTCGGCAATCCCGGGCGGGCGCGAGGAAGCGTGGAGATCACCCAGGGCCCGCCAGGCGGGGCGGGATAGCCTGAAGAAAGCCACCGGCGCCGGCCACGGGCAGCCGGGCACCCTCTGGGCCCCGATCGTGCTTCTCCAGGCCCCCAACTCCAGCGCCGGCCCGACCACCTCGGCAGCTCCTGCAAGTTTCTGCTCGCAGCGAGGCCTCGTGTCTCGCCGCTGCCTCACCGCGAACCCTCACTCCGCGCGCCTGGGCTGCCCTCCCTCCCCGCCCGAACG
>NW_012114555.1:4516239-4518133 GCF_000951035.1 Colobus angolensis palliatus | reverse complement strand
CTCCAGAGGAGAGGCGCCGCGGCGGCCAGGCGAGCCCGGCTGAACGGAGCTCTTTTCCTCGACACCCCCCACCCCTAGCGGGCCAGCTCCCCCCGCGGTGCGCGCTCCGCGGGGCCCGGGAATCCCCAGCGCCCTGGACCGCCCACCGAGTTGCTAATGCCTTTCACCGTTGCTTCTCCACCGCGCCTCTGGCCCCAACTTTCTCCAGCCCAGACACGCGAGCGCGCGCGCACACACACAGACACACACCCGCGTGTACACACACATACGCACACACGTACACACATGCCTCCCCTCCCTCGACCCCAGCTCTACTTCCCCGTGTAGTTTGGAGATGACAGATGCCTGTAGACTTTCACCAAACAAGCGGTGGGGGCAGCAGACTACAACAGTTATTTAATTAAAAGGCATTTTCCTCTATTTCTCGCTCCAGCTCCCAGAATAGCTTTTTCACCCCTAGACCCTGACCACATGCCTGTCTCTCCAGGTTACCAGTGGCCCGCTGACACCCATTTCCTTCCACGCCCCCCTTCCGGCGTCTACCCTCAGTTTTCCTGGCCCCCCAAGTCACACCGACACGCACACCTACAGGCCGGCGGCGTGGAGCGTCTAGGGCACGATGCAGCCGGACTGCATTGCACAGTCATCAAAGTTAAGTGTGTGTGTTTGTGGGGTGCTTGTGCGCCCCGGGGGAGGCGCGGGGTCAGGAGGAGTGGAGCCTCCACTCTGCACCCCACCCCACCCCCACCTCCGCGGGTCAGGGGACGCCTCTACTTGAGATTGCAGCCATTTTAGGGAAAGAGGAGGCTCGGGCCCCGAGGGGAGTGAAGGGGGGACAGCACGTCGCGGGGGGCTCGTGGCTCTGCAGCCCCTCGGTGCAACTGGAAGGCGAGTAGGCGCCGGGCGCACAGGGGCGCGGCGCCCGCGGCGACTTGGGGAAGGTTGCGCTCGAGTTCCCTGGTTCTGCCTGGAGTTGTTCGGGGTAACGCGCCGGCTCCTGCCTCTTTCTCGGGTTCCCGCTGGGCTGGGAGGTGATGGGGGAAGGTGTTGATGGCAGATTGGGCACGGGAGGAACGCGACAGAACCTGGAGACTGGAAAGCTAGCGATGGGGGAAGGGGGGGTACCTCCTCACGCCGGTTGGCGCTGACCCAGACAGTGCGACCCACTTGGCCCCCCATCCTCCCCACCCCCTCCCGAGCCTCTGCCTCCCCACCGAGTACCAAGTGAGCGCGCGGCAGGGGGCAAGGGGCGCGACGCCGCCCGGCACCGAGCCACCCCTTACCTGGTTGGAAGGGGTTTCCCAGGAGGAGCCGTAGTTGTAAAAGAAGGAAGAGAAGAGGGTGTCTTCCGACAGCCCGCAGCCCGCCATGCTCTGGATGCAAATAAAATGAGGAAAGAAAAAAAAAGCACACATACACAAAAGCAACCCAAAATTTTAAAAATCAAATTAAACCAATAAGCCAAGAAGAAATTATCTCGAAAATAAAGAAAAGGAGGGGGAAGGGAATGGCAAAGGGAACGGAAACTCTCGGCGGTGCTCCCTCTGCGGGAGAGGAGGGATGCTCGGGCTGCCGCCGCCGCCGCCGCCGCCGCTGCCGCCTTCTCAAGACGGTACCTAGAGAGGTTCGTCCTGACTTGGGCAGCCGCCGCCGCCGCCTGTGCCGGCTGCGTGTGTGCGCGCGTGTGTGTGCGTGTGCGTGTGTGAGGTGTGTGCGCGCAGAGCGAGAGACCGCAGGGGAAGCGAGAGGGCGAGATAATGAGCTAGCCGGGATGGAGGCGCAGAGGCAGCGCGAGCTGGCGGGCGGGCGTGTGCGCGCGGGGGTGCGTGCGTGTGTGTGTATGTGTGTGGTGTGTGTGTGTGTGCGCGCGCGCGAGCGCGAGCGCGCGCGTGTG
>NW_012114555.1:4505713-4516164 GCF_000951035.1 Colobus angolensis palliatus | reverse complement strand
GGGCAGGTGGATGGATGGGTGGGGAGTGGGCCGCCCTGAGCCTGGGAAGCGGAAAAATGCTCGAGGAAAAACACAGGACGCCCCCCCGCTGCGTCCCGCACCCTCCTGGCAAGCCTTCCTTCCATCCTGTTTGAAGATTTTTTTTTTTTAATTCCTAAAATTGCTTTTCCATGCAGAGACCCCTCTTTCAGCCACGGGAAAATTATTTTCACATAGTCGCTACGTCCTGCTTTTCTTTCTTTCGCGATCCCTCCAGCCCCCTGCACGTGTGTCCATGCAGGCACAGATACACTGGTGCTTGCCTCCTCCCATCCCAAATGCAAACCCACTTCCTTTTGCCGGTTGCTGTAGTTAAGCTAAGTCAATGCTACATCAAACTAGGCTAGGCTGAGAGAACTGGAAAGTGGATTTAGGGGACAATACTGCCCCAGCAGGAAGAAAGGCTCTAGTTTGGCGTTCTGTTGATTTAACAGTTTAAAACGAAAATGGATTTTGTAGCTTCTGCACTAAAACTCAGGCCCCTTGAGTCACAATTATTTAAAGGGAGCTATTCTCTGAAGTCCATTATATGACATAAAAATGTAAACGGATATAATGCCGTCTCTCTCTCTCTCCCCACAAGATGGTATTTTAGAACCAAATCTTTCAGTCTTAATAATTGGATGGCTGAAAGGTTTGTTTTGTTTTTTTCCTGCAAAAAGACATTCTTTACCTGCTTCCCCTTACTCTTTACACAGATATTTATAGAAAGTAAAATTCAAATAAAAACCAGCATATCTGATGCTCTTAGAAGTATTTGAATCCTTTCAGGAAGACTTAAAACAACCTCTTATAGCCAGTTTATATTGTTTTCTTTCTGAATCCCGTTTCCAAATGCTGCCTATTTTTATTCAAACCAATTGTGTTTTTCAAGAGTTCACACTTCCACTTGTAAATTTCCCACTGGAGGTCGAAATCCTCTGTGAAATAAACATTTCCACAGCAACGCAGTGATGTCAGAAACACCAGCTAGTGATTTCAGAGGGGAAATAAAACAGGAGCAAAGAATGGCTCTAGAAAGACAGTTCCTTCATCTTTGCGAATAGCATGCCTCCTAGTAGAAATTCAGAAAACATACCTGGCTAAATACCTGTTTTCTTTTTCTGAGATTGACTTATTTTTCAAAGGCATGTCAAATGATCTTTAAAAAAAATAGGTCACCATCCTCTCTTCTGGATTGGTGAAGAATGGTGTTTCAAATCAGTGGTGCCTAACCACACTGGCCACTCTAGACTTTTATAAGGGGGGGAATGTTTTTTCTAAAAATTGATGTTGGAGAGAACATTGAGAGATGAAATTTAATGTACTAACTTCAGGCCCAAATAATGCCGACTGACCTGGCTTCAAACTTACAATAGTTTTTTTAAAGTATTAAGCACACAGAAGTTCTTTTCAGTTATCGAAATTGGTGCTGATCTCACCAATATTGAATAAAGGGGCTTCTCCATTGTTCGCTCTATTGTTTCCTGTGTCTCCTGGCTAAGAAAAAGAAGGGAGGAATTCTTCACACTGCCCCTAATTCAATCCCCCTGCAGTCCCACCCCTATAAACATTAAATGTAAAGAGACCAGAAAATATAAAATTAGGCCCAATGCCTGGGTTTTCTTAGGCTTCCTGTCTAAATGAGTTTCTTTAGAAAACATTTATACAAAGCATTATAGAAATGTACACTTTGTAAATTGCTTTTCATGTATACGTTAGCCCAAGTTAACATTCTGTTCCTGCAGCCACTCACTGATTCCCTGATTTTAGCTCAGGTCGCACATTCACACCAATGGGAGTTTATTCTGTATGTGTTATCCCATCCCCTATTTGTTGGATAAATGGATTCATTTCTCACAATTTTGGGAGACTCAGGACTCTTTATCTCCATTTTACAGATGTGGAAAGAGGCTCAGAGATGCTAAATAACCTAACCCAGGTCCCGCAGCTACAAAGCGATAGAAATTGAACCTAAACTTTGTGACCACACCTACCTCTTTCTTCCAGATCTAACTGAGCCCATCACAGTTCTGCTCTTGTGTAATCATTTCAGCCTTTATATACCAGATGGAGTAAGTGATTCCAACCCTTTCCCCACAATTGACAGCAAGTGTACATTTGTGAAATGTCTTCATTTAAAAATTGATTACCTGTGCTCATTCACTGTCCACAAGAGCCCTGTTAGGCAGCAATTATTAGTTTTTTTAATAGACCAGGAAACTGAGGCTTAAGGAAAGACCCTTCCCCCAACTCCCCATCCTTCCTACAGCTAGTAAGTGGAAGAGCTGGGTCTTGAACCAAAGACTTCTGGCTCATGCCTCTCTTTCCCTGAACAAACACATAGGAAAACAGATACATGATCCACCTAGCAGGCCTGGTGCTTACAGAGACATCCAGGGATAAGCAGGCAGGAACAGGTTAAAAAGAATCTCCTCTGGGCACAAACAGGGGAACACTGCATAAAAGTCTCACCTCCAGCCTCAAACATTTGTTTCCCCTCAAGTCTCCAGCTCTTTCTTTTTTAAACAGGAAAGCCCCCAAAGACAGCCACCTGAGTAGTTTTCAGATAAAATGCCTCCTTCCCTGTTTACCCCTCTCCCTGGCAGCTCTGCCACCCCAAAAGAATTCTGCCTTCATTGATAGATTTGCTCACCTGGCATCCCCAAAGTAACATGGAAGTTTGTTTGCTAGTTCCCAGCAACATAAAACAAGCTGCCACCCCACCCCCTACCCTCACCGGGGCCCAGAACAGATGGAGACAGCCCCTTGGGAAGCAGAGGGAGCCGTAAGCTCATTGAGAAAAGATCACTCCAGCCACCTTGCCAGCTCCTTGCTGTGCAGTATTCAGAAGTCTGAAGATGGAAACCCAAAACAGAAAGCTTTCGATTTCCAGATCCGCTGTGGTTGGTTCTCTCAAGACAAACCAAACTTTCTTCTGCACGTATTCCCCTATCATATTGCCAAGTCACAATTTGTCATGTTGAAAATATGGAATTTGTTAAACTGATATCATCCTATTAGTGAGAAATCCATCTTTATTCATAATTACTTTCCCCCCAAGAAAAAAGTTTTGCATTAATCTCGTATTGGAAATTGGTTAATAGTCCAGATGATGTGGGGTGTTTTCATTGTTTATAAATGAGGTGCATTAACACCCTCGTACCACTAGGGTCTCGTTTAGCGAATGACTGCTCGGCTCTGCAGATGCAAGAGGCCAAATTCTTGTAGATGTGAGTAAAAAATGATCATCTTGGCTAAAACTGCAGATGGGAAGCAGATGTAATGTACAGAGGAAGTCAATTTCATCCCGTCTTTTTCCTTTATTAAAATAAAGTCTGTTAATTTGTCTTATTTAAAAAAGCATTCTGAATGCAAACGCATGAGTTAATGTGAGGCAAAGTGAAAACCAATATCATTCCTGCCTTCAACAAGTTTACAGTCTCAACAGATGTTTGGTGTATCAGGATTTGAGGTTGCCACTATTCCTTTGAAACTGTTTAAAAGTTTACATCTCATCGAAATCATAATTACCCTGGGGAAAGATTAAAATTAAGAAGTTGTGAGACACAGAAATGTCAGAAGGGCAAAAGGAACGTATAACAGAAGAGGAAGTTATCTTTAAAAACATAGGACGCCAAGATCAGGGAGGAGGGTGCAACAGTTAATACAAAAAGAAACTGAGGCAGGGCCAGGTGCGGTGGCTCACGCCTGTAATCCTAGCACTTCGGGAGGCTGAGGCGGGCGGACCACTTGAGGTCAGGAGTTTGAGACCAGCCTGACCAACATGGTAAAACCCTGTTTCTACTAAAAATGCAAAAATTAGCCATGCGTGGTGCACACTTGTAATCCCAGCTACCTGGGATGCTAAGGAGGGAGGATCGCTTAGATCCAGAAGGTGGAGGTGGCAGTGAGCTGAGATCATGCCACTGCACTCCAGCCTGAGTGACAGAGTGAGACTCTGTCTCAAAAAGAAAAAAATCAAGAAAAGAAACTGAAGAAGAAATGAACCTCGAAAGAGCTACAGCAATAATAATAGCAAATACTTAGTGAATGCTTCTAATGTGCCAGGCATGATATATAGCACATAACAATCTCTTTTGCTTTGTGCTTCCTTGAGAAAAGGATTGGAGTGCAAGTTGTTTATCTGGGAGGTAACCCTAGGAAACACAGGTAAGGAAGTAGGAGAAGTAAGAGAAAGAAGTGGAGGAATCTATAAGGAGCGCATCTGTGGGTAAGAAGAGTTTAGTTCTGCTTGGGATCCTCTGGGAGGCAGTGTGGAATGCACAGTCTAGACTGACCCTCCTGGAAGTGTGAGGGGCTGGGGTATTTACTGATCTTCCACCTCCTCAGTGGAAGGCTACTCCCAGGTGTTGGTCACTCCCGGGCACATCCCACCTGTGACCAGCACAGGAAAAGTGGGGTCTAGCAGCCAGAGCAAGTCCTCGAGCAAAGGGGTGCTGCTGCTGATGGAATCTGGGAAATTCATGGAAATGGCCATGTGTGAAAACGGTCAGGGCTGTGCGGATCTGAGTTGGGACCAACAGCATCTGCGACAAAAACATTAACTCATTTAATTTTACCAAAACCTTATGAAGTGGGAATGATTACATTTCCAGTTTCTCCCAGGAGAACACAGTCTAAGAGAGTGAGGAGTGGCATCTGTTGTTTTTACCCAGCTAGTGTCGGTTCCCTCTTCTGGGAACAGCCCCCTGCTCTTCCTTTGAGAAACATTCCCTTCCCTGTCTCAGTGATCTGACCTCACTCTCTCACTCCAGGGATGTGCAGGGGACCCCAGCTGACCGGATGAGAGCTCTGCCTCAGATTTTCACTGGAGCCATAGAGAGGCGTGCTCTCTCTGCTGGGAGAGCAAGGCTGGGAGAATGTGTAAGCCTGGCACTCTTCCAGATCATTTGACTCCCACCGGAATGAACCCAGCTGCTTAAGAATGAAGCCAGCTCAGAAGGAAAGAGAGGCTGAGAGGAAGCACTGCAGATTCCTGACTTAGATCCTTTGAGCAACTGGATCCAGCCCAGCCTGAAGCTAGACACCTCCCTGGACTTTCTCAGTGTGTAAGCCAATAAATTTCTCTTTATAAGCCAGTTTGAGCCTGATTTATAGAAGTTTAAAGCATCTTGGCCAAAATCACATATCTAACAAGTGTAGAGTAATATTGAGATCCATACAATCCTAATTCCATATGCACGAGGATTCTTAACCACCGTGCTGTACAGTGGCAAATACCATCTATGGCAGGACAGAGCTCAGAGCCACATCCTTTCACTGCCTGGCCCTTACTAGGAGTCTCTTCCCTTCCAGAAACAGCTGCCGATTTGTTTAACAGGGTAATTGATCAGGATACATGTCAGTTTTGTTTGTTTGTTTCTTTCTTTTTGACTCTTATGGAGGCAAACATCTCAGCTTTATGTGAATTGTTTGTTGCATCAAATCATTAAAAGTCTGCACATGTCTCGATCATTTGGTGAAAGGCTGGAGTGGAGGTGAGAGAAACTGTAAAAAGAAAACAGGGAATTAAGACCAGGCATGGTGGCTCATGCTTGTAATCTCAGCACTTTGGGAGGCTTGAGGCAGGCAGATCACTTGAAGTCAGGAGTTCGAGACGAGCCTGGTCAACGTGGTAAAACTCCGTCTCCACTAAAAATACAAAAAAAAAAAAAAAATTAACCAGGCATGGTGGCAGGTGCCTGTAATCCCAGCTACTCAGGAGGTTGAGGCAGGAGAAGTGCTTGAACCTGGGAGGCGGAGGTTGCAGTGAGCTCAGATCATGCCACTGCACTCCAACCTGGGTGACAGAGCAAGATTTCATTTAAAAAAAAAAAAGAAAGAAAGAAAGAGGAAAAGAAAAGAAAAGGAAAGGAAAGGAAAAAGAAAAGAAAGGAAAGGAAAGGAAAAGAAAGAAAAGAAAAGAAAAAGAAAATAGGGAATTAAGACCTTCAAGTCTTGCCTCTTTTCTGATGACCCAATCAGGCGATATTTCTGGACAACCTCTGCATTAGGCAGGACTCAGTTGCAAGTGACAAAAACCCAACTTCACTGGCTAAAACAAAACAAAAAAAATTTTAAGAACTTTAATGGTTCTCCTGACCGAGAGCCCAGGAGTAGGGGTGTTTTCAGGCAAGGCTGGTCTATGCAAATCTCAAACAGTGTCAACAACCTGATTTCTTGGCTTTGCTTGCCTTTGGGTTGACTTCATTTTCCATTCTACATGGAGCCTCCAACAGCACCTGGCTCACCTCTTCCTTTGTATCAGTGGTCCTAACAGAAAGAGAGTATACAAATGAAATAGATGTGCATCTCTCTCTCTCTCTCTCTCTTTCTCGCTCTCTCTCAACTGTCCAGTCAAAAATCATTAGATCCTAAAACATTGACTCTGGTTGGGTCATGTTCCCATCTTTACATTAATTACGGTAACCAGTGGGATGCAATGCTTTCTGATTGGCCAGGCTTGAGTCTCATGCCCATCCCTGGCTCTAGAAGTCCATAACACCAAAGCAAATAAACAGACTGAAGAAAACGTGACTCCCCAGAGGAAAACTGGAGCGCAGTCTGTCTATCTGGTACTTTTGGGAGAATGATGGTTGGATGTCAAGCAAGCAAAAATGGCAGTCATCCACATTGCACCTACTATGTGCTCTGCACTGTGGATGACATGATAGAGGGGATGTGACTGTCTTTAAGGAGCACACACCGTGTTTAGAAAAAAAGTGTCACTACCTGTAGAACAACAAATAGAATAATAATAAATGAAGCACTGATAAGCATATCACAGGTTGTTATTTGCAGACAACAGAATACACTTCAGATACTTTAGTCAGAAAGTCAGGTAACTCATATAATTCCCAGGAGGGTTAGAGGAATTGGGTTTGGATGCTACAAATAGGAACAAAGCTGCCAGGAAAAAAAGCTGTATGACAATAGAGACTGGACACCAGAAACTCTACCACCCACGGTCTTGGAAGAACAGGAAGCTTGGTAACCTCATTTGCCAGAACATCTGATCTCCCTGTACTTAGCAGTTGCCATACATTGTGCACTTCTGCCTGTAAGACTGGAGAAGGTGTGTTTACCTGGAGGCACCGTGGTCACGTGGGTGACCGTACCTGCAAAACGTTCTGGGAAATGTTGCTTTTGGCTCTCTGGCCTCTATGAACCAGAGAGTTAGTAGGAGAGTGTTGCAATGGGTACCAAATGAGTTAATTTACAATATCTGCCGTAGAGCAGGTGACAGGAGTTCAGTGGAGAGAAGAAGATACAGGATAAGATCCAATCATCTGTCACATTGGTGGTCTGACATTTGCTAAGAAATCAGAGGATATAGATGCTGGGGGTAAAATGTCCACAGAAGCCACACGTGATCCATACCTCCAAGTCCTGGATGCCATTTGAAGGCAGATAATGGCAAGTTGTGTTTGTCCATGGGCAGACGATCAGGAGGAAGTCTGGGCTATGTTGTGTGAATCATCTTAACACCTCCCTCCCCTTCAATATCAATATCCAGTGTCTCTCCTTAAATGCTTCCACTTCTCTCTATTTCCACTCAGTCGCCTAGGCCGGGCTACCTTTCTCTTCTGTCAGGACCTTATAGTATATTCCTAACAGGTCTTTTTGCATCCATTGTGACCCAGTCATTCTTCATCCTGCAAAAAGCATAATGTCTTCAAAGCACAAATCTAATCATAGCCCGCTTCAATGACTTTCATTGCTCTTTGGTTCAAAACCCAAATCCTAAAAATGACTCCTTTCAGTTCCTCTAATTTAGACACCTACCCCCAACCCCAAGTCTGACACAACTTTCCATAATCCCGTGGGGCTTTCTGAGGCGTTACAAGGCCCCTTGTGATCAGATTCCTCCCACGGAACTCTCCAGGCTCATCTCAAGTGACTTTTTTCTTTGTTCCTTCTCAAAGGCCTCCCAACTCACACAAGGCCTCAGTGTGGCCAGCTCACTTAAGCTCTCAGAGACGTCACGTTCTTCCACCTCAGTGTTGCTTTGCCCCTCCTGTTCCCTCTGCCTGGAGAAACTTTCCTACCTTCCTGCCTGCCTAAGACCTTCTCAAACTCTAGAGTAGAGGCCATCATTTTGGGGAAAGCCTTTTGTCCCGGTCCCAGAGGAAAACCCTCTCATCTCCCGGTTTCTGCCACTCCTCTGTTCCATCTCCTACCAGCTGGTCTTACTCACTGTGGTTTTCCACATGTAGCACAGAACCTACTCAATACAAGTTGACTGAACAAGACCAAATAAACTTTAAAAAGAAGAAGAAGAAAAAAAAATGCCCCTACACAGAAAGCAGTAATAAAGAAAATGTGTTCTACTACCACCTTAAGACCTCAATTAATGTGCTTTTCTCCTCGTGAATCCTTGCTTCCAAGCAAACAGAATCTGACAGGCTGAATTAAATCATTTATCTTTCTAGTTCTCTGCCTCGGTTCTAACACTAGTGAAAAAAGCCCTGATATTTCATAAGAAACTTGCAAAAGCAAGAGCTACAGCCTGGTACCTTGACTTTATCTGGTGGTGCAACCGATATATACATGTGTCAGGAGAAAAACATTCATTTCCAACGCTTCTTTTACCTAGGTGGAATTAAATGCCAAATTACCATATTTGATCATTTTGTTTTCTCATGTACACCCTAAGGAACGTTTGTGTGTGCGCGCGCGCATGGGCGCACCAACCAGGTTATTTGACTCTATACGTGGCTATAGCTGCAATTACAGTGCAAACAGCCTTAGTGATAAAAACACAACCAGAAATGCTTAAAACTTCTGTTAAATGTTGTGTTCCAGTTCCTTCTTATACATTTTAATGTTTTTTGATTTGGAGTGACCTATGGGTTTCAGCCATGGGCCAGCGAGGAAACAAAAGATCATTTCCAGTCTGCCCTGTATAATTAAATACCTAGATGAAGTTTTCTCTGGTTCCGCTTTCAGAGCCAAACAACGCTTGTTTGCATTCCATCATCATATATAAACACCCACGGGCCAGGAGAATTTACCTTTGCTGTTCTATCGCTAGACCCTTAAATCAGGGCATCCTGACCGCATTTAAACATATCAGAGAGGCCTCTGGTTACGAAGCCTGCAATATTTATTTTTCTTTAAATCACGAAAATATCCTATTTACAGTCCACTATTTGGAAAGGGATAACATGGATACAGACACTCCATAGATAATCCCTGCATCTCGTCTACAGATTCAAACATCTGTTTGTCTTCAAACCTTTGTCTCGAAGATGCTGAGTAGTCACTAAAGGGAGTGGTTTGGATTCCCCTCTGCTCGCTTCTCCTGCTGAGATCTGGAGGGTGAGACCGCAGAGAGATGGCGTCGGGGTCAGACGGAGAGAAGGAAGGCAGTGAGGAAAGGCGACGATGAGTGGGGGACTTTGTGCAACGGGAAGCAACCTGAGAGGCTCCATGAGCCATGTTCACACGAGGGCGCCTTGGGCACAAATCCCCTGGGGGATTTCATCACAGTGAAGATTCTGGCGTGGTAGGGTTGGACGGGGGCCTGGGATTCTGCATTTACTTGCGAGCTCCTGGAGGCTGCTGCTGCTGCTGGCTGGGGCCTGCAATGTGAGTGTTGAGGAACTTTAAACCTCAGGCTCTGAGGCAGACAGGCCTGGCTGGGAATCATTCCCTGGGTAGCTGGGCACTCTTGGGCAAATTTCTTAATTCTCTAGGCCCTGGATTCTTCATCAGTGTAACAGCAATGATAGTACCCATTGAGCCGGTCTGCATGTGAGGGGTTCAGTGTAAGGTCTGGCATGCCAGCCATCTGGTTAGCGTTGCTTATTGTTACCTGATTCAGAGACTTCTTGGAGTGAGGCACGTTGATGGTGACAGAATGAGGAGCAGAGCCTAACTCCCCAACTCCCTGGGAAGTACGCCTTGCCTATTTCATTATTTTATTATCTTTAATATTTAGACTTTTCTTGGTTATATTTTCTCATTACACATAATAATACAGATTTGTGAAAAGCAAGAAAAGGAGGAAGATAGGGAGGTAAAGACAGAGGGAGGGAGAAAAGAAAGAACAGAATTAAATAAGAAAAAGGCCAGGTTTTGTGGCTCATGCCTATAATCCCAGCATTTTGGGAGGCCAAGGCAGGCGGATCTCCTGAGGTCAGGATGTTCAAGACCAATCCGGCCAACATGGTGAAACTGTGTCTCCATTAAAAATTTAAAAAATAAAAAATTAGCTGGGCATGGTGGTGGGCACCTGTAATCCCAGCTACTAGAGAGACCGAGACATGAGAATCGCCTGAACCCAGGAAGCAGAGGTTGTGCTGTGCCAAGATCCTCCAGCCTGGGTGACAGAGCAAGACTTCATCCTCAAAAAATAAAATAAAAACCGGACGCAGCGGCTCACGCCTGTAATCCCAGCACTTTGGGAGGCTGAGGCAGGCAGATCA
>NW_012114555.1:4497582-4505493 GCF_000951035.1 Colobus angolensis palliatus | reverse complement strand
ATTGCGCCACTGCACTCCAGCCTGGGCGACAGAGCAAGACTCCATCTCAAAATAAATATATAAATAAATAAATAATAAAAATAAAATAAAATAGGAAAAAACTGCCAAAGAGATCATGTGACATTTTAGTCTATGTACTTCTAGTTATAAACACATATAATTTAAATAATAAATTTCTATTGAACATACCATTTTGCAATCTTTTTATTTTCCTTTGATGCATCCCAATAATAATAGAACAATAGTAGTGATGACAATAACAATAGCTAGTCTTTTTTAGCCTCTTACTATGTGTTAAACACCCCTCTAACACCCTCTTGAGTTAACTCATGAATTTTCACAACCCTTTGATGTAGACGCTTGTCATCTGCATTTTATAAATAAGGAAACTGAGGCACAAAAAGTATAATATACCCAAAGTCTCACAATTAGTAAATAGGGAATTCAGGGTGGAAACCGGGCAGCCCACAGTACAGCCCCTGCCTGAAACCCCCATGCTCTGCATTCTTCATAGTTCATCCTAATGCACTGTTTCACTGCCTGATTATTTTCCATTTACCACATCATGAATATCTGTCCTCGCCATTCTGCAGTTTTGCACAACATCACTTTTGGTGGCTGCATAGTGTTTGTTGTCTGTTATTATCTCCATTTTACAGATGAGAAAATCGAGGCTTGGGTGCTCAGTAGGCTGGCAGAGAGTAGTTGGAATGACCACAACCTGCCTGCAAGCCCTAGGCGCTGTCCACTCCACAGTGCTCTCAGAAACACACACACTGAGCACCTCCTGCAATCAGGGTATTTGCTGGTCTCAGCGAAGAATGGCAGACCAATACGATTCTCACTGCTGTGCAACTTGCAGTCCAGTAGGTTGAGACACGCAATGAAATAAGTAAGCAAATACATGACCAAGATGAATTGAGATATTGGCAAGCACTAGAAAAACAATTCCATTCTGTGGTGTGATGAATGTGAGTGGCAGTGATTATTCTGGAAAACTGTTTGAGGAGGTAAGACTTGAAGTGATACCCAGATGACAAGAGGAAGTCATCACACAGTAATCTAGAGTCAGATTTATCTAAAGCTCTTAACATCAAACAAAAGCTTAGTGGCAGCCCGAGGGAATGGTGAACAGAAGCATCTTTTATTTTTAAAAGTCTCATAAAGAGCATGAGACAGCCCAGGCAGAGTGGAAACAGCGAGGCTAGGGAGCCAGGACTGGTGGGGGTGAGCCTGGCTCTGTCCTGTGTGGGGCCTTTGACAGAGTCTCATTCACCTCATCTGTAAAATGGGCTTGCAATTGCTTAGAGCAGGGCTGCTGTCAACATGAAATGGAGTAACTATGGAATGCAGCTGGAGGACACTGTGTAATCTCTACTGTTGACATCGACTCTCAGGGTTTGATCGGCCTGCCCTTTGAAGCATCCAGTCTGGAATATTAAGATATCAGCAGCTGGGTGTGGTGGCTTCTGCCTGTAATCCCACTATTTTGGGAGGCTGAGGCAGGCAGATCACTTAAGGTCAGGAGTTCAAGACCAGCCTAGCCAACATGGCAAAACCCTGCCTCTACTAAAAATACAAAAATCAGCCAGGCATGGAGGCATGCTCCTGCAATCCCAGCTCCTCAGGAGGCTGAGGCAGGAGAAACACTTGAACCTGGGAGGCGGAGGCTGCAGTGAGCCGCAAGTGTGCCATTGCACTCCAGCCTGGGTGACAGAGCGAGATTCCATCCCACCAAAAAAAAAAAAAAAAGACATCAGCATTAATCAATAGGAGAATAAGGAGATTCCTGAGGTTTCACAAACTGCACATATCTGTGAGCCTATTGGGTATTGTCACCATATTATGATTAAGATCTAGATAATACTTCGCACATCATTTACTAAGTCTCTCCACAAGGGCAACTTGGAAAATTGAGAGGAATGACCTCTGGTTTCCCAATTGATCTGTTTACACCGATAGACTGAAGGAGAAGGCTAACTGGGCCACCCATGACCACCTTTGACCTTTCTCAACTCTCAGTTGATGTCACTGTTGTCGTAGAGGCCATTGGGGAAAAATTCTTTCTCTCTCACTTTTCTTCGTCCATGGCAGTAAATTGTGTTAAGAATGGCTCTGACTACATTTATATCCATCACCTACCTTCATCCTCCTTCCTCCTGTTCTCCCCGTTTTACAGACGAGGGGATCGAGGTTCTGAGAGGTCACACAGCCAGGTAGGCAGCTCGCCCTGGGCTGGGTCCTTTTCTCGTTCATATACTCAGTCCTCACAACAGTCTTCAAGCCTCTTTGCCTCAGGAACCACTCTTTCTTCCATTTTCCCCTGGTCAGCTCTGACCTCGTCTTCAGATCTCAACTTGTGTCAGTTCCTCAGTGAAAAGCCCGTAGTATGGGCTCACCAAGCTCTGTATCTTCCTCCTTCATCCTGCCTATCACAGCTACAATTACACAATTGTCCATGTGACTGTTGGGTCCATGTATAAAGTCAGAGTAAAGAGCCCAGGCTCAGACATCAGGGACGTGGGTTTAGAAGTGAGTGGCACCTCGGCCGGGCGCAGTGGCTCAAGCCTGTAATCCTGGCACTTTGGGAGGCCAAGACGGGCGAATCACGAGGTCAGGAGATCGAGACCATCCTGGCGAACACGGTGAAACCCCGTCGCGAACACGGTGAAACCCCGTGTCTACTAAAAAAATACAAAAAACTAGCCGTGCGAGGTGGCGGGCGTCTGTAGTCCCAGCTGCTCGGGAGGCTGAGGCAGGAGAATGGCGTAAACCCGGGAGGCGGAGGCTGCAGTGAGCCACAATTGTGCCATTGCACTCCAGCCTGGGCGACAGAGCGAGACTCCGTCTCAAAAAAGAAAGAAAGAAAGAAAGAAAGAAGTGAATGCAACCTCTTTCCAGCTGCGTGTCTTTGGGCAAGTTATTTAGCCCCGCCCATCTCAGTTTCCTGGGGTGTAAAATGAGAATCACAGTAATAACTACCTCATAGAATGGCAGTGATGTGAAATCAACTCATATTGTTAAAGTTCTTGGGGAAAATGCCCAAGAGACAGCCTGCAATACACGTAGAGCGGGACCAGAAGGCCATCTCCTAGGCCACACCGAGCCACACTGCAACCTCCATACAGGCAGGATGGTGTCGCGCTTGGCAAAGCAGGTATTCCACAGACATCTGTAGAACTCAATGAAGTACTATCATCATCATCACCATTATCATTCTCATTTTATAAGAGAGTGTTCAAGTCGCTTGCCCAAGGTCACATGGCTAGTTAAGACACTGAGCTGACACTCGCCTTGAATCCTATTGCTCTTCCCACCTGGCTATTCTGCTGGCCATAGGGTCTTCTGGTCTCCCGTAGAAAAAAACCCACAGTCCAGGCAGGAGAGGGAACAGCGGGTTGCAGAAGCTTAGGGAGGAACCATGCCAAGGTAGGTGCACCTTCATACCATCTCCCAAGTCCCACTCCCTACAGATTTTCTGTCTGAGCAGCCAGAAACAAAAATGGCGGCAGAGGGGCTGAAGGTCAGCCAGAGTAGGGAGAGAGGGGTCTTGGTGGGCCCAGATCTCCCAGCACCAGGCAGTGGGTTCTCACACCAGCCTTGGTCTCCTGGGCACAGAACGAGGACAGGGATAGGAGACCTCCCTCTCAAATGCCCTGGTGTTTTTAACTCATTCCTGCATTTTCCTGGGGGACTTGTGTGTGCTCTGGGCCTAATGATTTCCTGTGAACGTTCTACCCGGGGTGTATTCCTATGTCTTCAAAGGAAGGGACTAATCCAGCCAGACTGTCTCCATTCCCCTCCTTTTACCCTCTCGGACCAGACCAGCCCGGCATTTTTTTCTCTTGAATTTAAGAGCCTTGCAGACACGAGGATCCTTTTAGCTTTTAACATATTTAATAATTTATTGTTTATCTGGTATTTTTGTAAATGTGTTCCTCAGATCGTGCCTTTGCATCTCTAGTTTCCAATTTGCACCTACCTGACATAGTTCGTATCACAATCCCTTGATTCTCCGAAGGCAGGGTTTCCTCTTCTAACACTTTTTTTATAGTCCTAATGAACTTCTATGCTTCATTTACTCAAGAAGACATCTCTCTCTCCCTCTTTCACATTTTCCTGCTCACAGGCATCCAAATCATATGTGTCACTAATACAGTGTTGATTTTTCCTGGGTTGGTTCTTTTTTTAAACATGTTTGCCCTTCAGCCTGCTATTAACCAGTTTCTTCCTACTTTGAAAAACCCACTCTTTTAAATTTCATCATTCAGTATTTCCTCAGGGATTTTACCCTTTATTAAGAAGTCAAAACCAATTTTGGAGCAATCCTGGATACCAAATAGTCTCCCGAATCACTTGTCTCCTCCCCAGCTCTGGCACAGAAGTGGGCACACAGCAGTGACCTAATAAATACTTGTTGGTTGACCAGGTGGCCAACAAGTGATTTTCAGAGAGGCAGATTGGAGTCCTGCTAAAGTACATGGGTGTGACATCAGGACATGTGGGTTTCAATGCTGGTTTTATTCCACATTTGGCTCTGTGACTTTAAGCAAGCCACTCAAATGCTCTAGGCTTCTGTTTCCTCAGCTGTAAAATGGGAACGAGAGTCTTTTCTACCATCTTCCAAAGCTTACTGCAAGGATTAAACACGTAAAACACTAAGGATGATACCTGGCAGAGCAAGCTGTCAATAAACAATAACTTTGGTTTCTTGCCTACTGCCTCCTGTTTGCAAGGCACTTACATGATAGAGATTACCTTGAATCCCAGACAGAACAAGGCAATTCACACCTCTCCCCGCACCTCAAAATTAAGAACCACGTGTGAGAAAGGCACTAAGAAGATCTTGCTCTCGGTTGTCCACACAAGCATTTAGATGTGTGGAAACAGGCCATCCATGAGCCCCAGTCTCCTGCTGTCCCTTCTGAGACCTCAAGGCCAGCATCTGTAAAAGGGGGATGGTACTTTGCCCCTTACTGGAGAAAGAATTCACCATCCCTATTCTTAAACCTGTCACCTTCATTTAAATGATCTATTGCCTTTTTACCATAACATGAATTGCCCTCACACCAGTTCCAAACAGCTGGTAATAAACCGACTAGGACCACAGTGGCCATCCAGTGCTCTTTAAGGATGAGTTGGCTCAGGCGGCCGAGGCAAAAATGCCCACTAGGGGGCGAGCGTGCTCACTCGTCGATCCCCGTGGTGGCTCAGTCCTGGAACTAGAAAGGGAAGGGGGAACTAACATGTTCCAGGCACTGTCCCAGGCCCATCTCTGGATGCACTACTACATATAATCTAACACTGCCCCAGCTGAGGAGGTTGTGTTTTCTCCATATTAAACCTAGGTATTCTGAGGCTCGGGGGGGCTAGTTAATTGGCCCAAGATCCCAGAGCTGAAAGTAAAAATTGTGATGGAACCCAGGCTTCTCCTACTCTAGCAGGCCACCTCCAGGGTCCCTGTAAAGGGTAATACTCAGCTTTGACCATTGGAAAGGAAGGTGTGCAGTCACCAGACATGTGGACACTGACAAAATGGCGGGTCACATACATCTTCCTCCAAAAAGGGGGATAGGTTTAGGCCTGTGTTTCCCAAAGTGTGCCACACAGAACATAAATCCTGAAAGGTGCTCTGTAAAAAAAGGTCTCTGGGATCGTAGAAGTATTTGAAATGTGGTATTTCAAATACTTCAGAGAATAGTATTCTCTCTGAAATACAAAATACCAATGAGTTTGCTAAAGGTCCTGGGAAGTCCTGCAGTAAAGAAACCTGTTCGACTTTGTTTAATCTAGTTGAGCACTTGGCCAGCCTGTTGGACATCAGGTTGTTACATACATATGACATCTATTCATTTTTTAAAAATAATCTTGCTCAGAACATTAGGAACATGCTGAAAGTGAAGGAATGGGAATTCACACATTCAAATAAGGGATTGACATAGATGTTTCAAAGACAGAAGGAACTGTGTCCAAGCAGGGTATTTATGGAAAGACTGAGTTATGAAACAAAAACAGACCCAGAACCACACAGTAACCTAAAGTCTTTAGGACATGAAGAACCATTTCAGCATTCAGGATGACTCCAAAATGTAATCCAGAAGACAAACTATCATGGTAACCGAGATGTTTCACATCAAGGGGTAAAACATTTACATTTTGAGTCCTTAATCTCCAAAGCATGCTCAGAGCTGGATCTTAGCAAGGAATGTGAGTTTCTTCATGAACTTGCTATATTCATCAACACACATATGCACAATGGAAAAAAGTTTTGCTATGATTGTACTGAATGGCTTAGAGAGTACAGTCCACAGAGACAGATGGTTAGACCCATGGCTGGCTCCCAAAGCTGCATTCTCCAGTTCAGTGAGAGGCCAGCAGAGACAAACAAGGAACCAGCTGCTTTCCACAGCTGGAACAGCTGCAGGGACTGACCTTGAGAGGCCCCACAGTCAGCACATGAACCCGATGGCTCATGCTGACTTCATGCCTGGGGATGGAGTACAATGAAAAAGAACATCTACTATTCCTGATGGGTTAAAGATGGCCACAAATCCTTTGATACTTCCCCTTTCAATAGGCGGGGTCTAATTTCCCTCCCCTTGAATCTAAGCTGGCCATAATGGCTCACTTGACCAAGAAAATGCAGCAACAGTACTGTTCTGGGACCTTTGTGGCTAAATCATAAGAAGCTTGCAGCTTCTGTCAGTCTCCTACAACGCTCAGTCCTGGGACCCAGCTACCTTTCTGTGAGGAAGACCAAGCAGCCCATGGAGAGGCCACGTGGAGCCCTGGTTGAGCTCCAGCCAACAGCCAGCACCATCTTGCCAGCCATGTAAATGAGCCATCTTAGAAGTAGATGGAAAACCAGCAAGTCATCCAGCCACACCCTACTCTCTCACCCCTAAATAATCTGATCCTACATTCATGAAATACAGTACAATGATTGTTTTAAGCCACTAAATGTGAGATTATTTGTTAAACAGCAACAGATAACTGGAACACAATTTTATTGAGCTACTGTAAGTGATGGCACCAAAGTAGGTACTTTGAATATGTTATCTCCTATAATCTTCACAATTTTCTTTAATTGTACAAATGTGAGAATTAAGACTTTGACCTTGGAGAGACTCATCCCAAATCACGTGGCAACCCTGTTTTTCGGTCTCCAGTATCTTTAATTATTATAAAATGTATTAGGGAAAAAAAAATCTACAAAATGTGCTATAGAGAAAATAGGTAGTAGAAAAGTAGAATGAATGATGAGTTTGTGTGGGTGCAAAAGAAAGCGCCTCTGATTCTAGCCTAAAATAAAACAAAAGTTGTAGACAATGGAGAATTCTTATGAAAATATGCCCTCCCTCTGGCTTCAGTTATATCACTGCTATGAGACTGAATAGGAAAGAGGGAAAGTTTTCATAATGTTAAAGATTTTTTCCTTTATATTAGCAAGGCCAGCACACCAGCTGGGTCCTTGACATTTGTCTTTACTAAGAGCACTTATGGATTTAGCACCTACTATGTGTTAGGCATTGCCTCAAGTGTTTCACCTGTCAGATAACCACAGGCACATTTCCTTACATTTGTAAGAGCTTTAGAGTTGACATAATATATTTACCCACATGCTCTCATTTCATCATGGGAGCAGATGCTTTTCCTGGGGAGCAAAAAGAGCCAAATTAATCCACAAATGATTAATATTTAGCAGGCATCACCTATATGCCTGAGACATAAGATCATTCCCTGCCTCCTTCTCCCCACTGGCTGGTTTATTCCCCTTTGCTTTCTTACTTCATGGTTCATATTGTATGGTTTATATCTCTTTTCCTCATGAGTCTATAAGATTCTCTTGCATAGCAAAAACCTAAGTACAGTGCCTGGGGCAAAATAGGCAAGGTCTGCTAGTGAAATAGA
>NW_012114555.1:4485130-4494390 GCF_000951035.1 Colobus angolensis palliatus | reverse complement strand
AGTAGCTGAGACTGCAGGCGCCCGCCACCACACCTGGCTAATTTTTTTGTATTTTTAGTAGAGACAGGGTTTCTCCATGTTAGCCAGGATGGTCTTGATCTCCTGACCTCGTGATCTGCCCGCCTCGGCCTCCCAAAGTGCTGGGATTACAGGCGTGAGCCACCTCGCCCAGCAGGGCTAATTTTTATGTATTTGTAGAGACAGAGTTTCACCATGTTGGCCAGGCTGGTCTCGAACTCCTGACGTCAGGTGATCTGCGTGCCTCGGCTTCCCAAAGTGCTGGGATTACAGGCATGCACCACCATGCCAGGCTAATTTTTGTATTTTTAGTAGAGACAGAGTTTCACCATGTTGGCCAGGCTGGTCTCGAACTCCTGACGTCAGGTGATCCACCCGCCTCGGCTTCCAAAAGTGCTGGGATTACAGGTGTGAGCCACCATGCCGGGCCCCTGGTGTGTGCTATTATCCCTATTTTATAGAAGAGAAAACAGAATCGAGACGTCAAGTATGTTGTTGAAGATCACACGACTCGTAAGTGATGGAGCTAGGACTTGAATCCTGATTTTCCCAACTCTGAAAGAGTAAGATAGAATACTGTATCCAATCCATTTCCTGTGCTGTTCAAACTGAGCAGAAGGTAGAAGTTACAGGGGCACAATTACAGGGCTCAGCAGAAACATTTTTCTCAGAATTAGAGCTGAGCCAGATTCTTTCCCAAAGAAAGTAACTCGCGGCACTGAAGAAATGAAAGTGGAGGTAGCTGATGGGGAGAGGCATTTGGTAAGAGCACTGTATGGGCGTTTGTCATGTTTCCTCAATGCCCAGCCCTTTAGAACACCCTTCCTATACCAAGCAACACACTTTCCATATTAGGTGACTCTCTTCCCTAAGCCACAGCCTGAAAGCATGTTTTCCCAGCCTCTCTTACAGCTAGGGCACAGACATGACACCAGGTTTCAGCAACTGGGGTGTCCAGACTGTGATTCAGGAAGAGGGACATGGAATCCATTTTGCTAAAGAGGCTGTTTTTTTGAGGGTGGTGGTGGCCACAAAGCCTACTTTCTGGCACAGAGCTGGCATTGGAGCTGGTGACAGTGGCGACTTTGGTGAAATCAAGTTCCTGATAGAGGCAAACTAGCTGCTTAGAGGCAGCATCAGTGGTGGATTCCTCATCAGACTAGATTGATGCTTTCAAGTTTGGCTCCTGAATTTTGAGCCCCATTCTGCTGCACCCTAGCAGGTTGACAAGCCCCCAGTGTGCTCTCAATAAACTCCTCTTCAGCCAAATGGACTAGGGGCCACTTCTGTTGCTCCCTGTGTAGAACACTGACCAAGACAAATGCCCAGAGGGAATTCCTATATTGTGCAGAGTTGGACACAAACACCTCTTATCCCTATCCAGAGCTGATTCCAGAGTCTAGAGAATTTTTGTCAATCAGCTGGAAAGACAACTTCTAGTGACTTTAACACACTGGTGAAATGGCTCTGAAAACTTGAAGGCAAGACCTGTTAGGGGCATATTAGTCAGGGTTCTTCAGGGAGACAGAACGAAGAGGGGAGAAAAACAGGAAAGAAAGAAGGAAGCAGGGAAGGAAGGAAGGAAAGTGGGGAGGGAGGGAGGGAAGGGGAGTGGAGGGGGGAGAGAGAGAGAGAGAAAGAAAGAGGAAGGAAGGAAGGAAAGAAGGAAGGAAGGAAGGAAGGAAGGAAGGAAGGAAGGAAGGAAGGAAGGAAAAGAAAGAAAGAAAGAAAGAGAAGGAAGGAAGGAAGGAAAGAAGGAAGGAAGGAAGGAAGGAAAAGAAAGAAAGAAAGAAAGAGAAAGAAAGAGAAAGAAGAGGGAGAAGGAAGGGAGGGAGGGAAGGAAGGGAAAAAGGAAACAAAAGGGAAGAGAGGAAGGCGAAGGCGAAGAAGAAGAAAAGGAAGGAAGGAAGGAAGGGAGGGAGGGAGGGAGGGAAAGAGATTGAGAGAAACACTGATTTTAAGGAACTGGCTCACAGGATTGTGGAAGCTGGCAAGTGTGAAATCCAAAATCTGCAGGGTAGGCCAGCAGCCTGGAGATCCAGGGAAGAATTGCAGTTCAAGTCCAAAGACCATCAGCCAGCAGGATTCCTTCTCCCTCAGAGAGGTCAGTCTTTTTCTCTTAAGGCCTTCACCTGGTTAGATGAGGCTCACCTACATTATGGAGGGTAATCTCCTTATTCACAGTCCACTGATTTAAATGTTAAATCTCATCTAAAATATACCTTCACAGAAACATCTGGAATAATGTTTGACTATATAGCTGAGCACTGGGGCCTAGCCAAGCTTAGATGTAAAAATTAACCATCACGGGACTCATACCACGCAATGTAATTATTTGATAGAGGTTGATGTACATAAGTATTGATGTAATTATTTGACAGGTTGAGATTCTCATTTGACAAAACACCGTTTTCGTCCCTGTGTGTCTCCGTACTTCACACAGCACTTGGCACAAAGACTTGATGTGCATTTCAGAGTTGGGTGTTTGGATGGCTGGGTAAGTGGTAGGTCTTATTGTCCAGTTCTTTGACCGCATTTTGTTTTTCTTCTCTGCATCTTCTCAACATTTTTTATATATTTCAAAAGTGTCTGGCCAGGCACGGTGGCTCACGCCTGTAATCCCAGCACTTTGGGAGGCTGAGGCAGGTGAATCATCTGAGTTCAGGAGTTCAAGACCAGCCAGGCCAACATGGCAAAGCCTCCTCTCTACTAAAAATACAAAAACTAGATGGGCACGGTGGCATGCACTTGAAATCCCAGCTACTCAGGAGGCTGAGGCACGAGAATCGCTCAAACCTGGGAGGCAGGGGCTGTAGTGAGCCAAGATCGCACCACTGCACTTGAGTCTGGGTGACAGAGAGAGACTCTGTCTCAAAAATAAATAAATAAATAAAAATAATTCCCTCTGTTGGCATGGGGGGCAAGGGCGGTTGTCTGGAGCATCACTCTTTAGCTGAGGTGAGTCTTTAAGCACGAGCAGGCGTTGAGTTAGCATGGTGATTAGCCCAGGGAGATGCAGGTTTCAAAGGGTGCACGCCCAGCAGCAGAGGGAACAGCATGTGCAAAGACAAACTAGGAAGAACACAGCGCCATCCTAAAGATGCAGCTAGTTTTGGTGCTGTTGGTTTTGTGGTTATTGCTTATTTTAATATCTCTGGAAAAGTCACAGAAATGGGGTTTAGCCTAGATAAGGAAAAATTGAGCTCCCCTGGTTTGTGTAAGGAATAGGTTTCATATCCCCAGGGAACTGATTAGGAAGAAATAGGTTTAAAAAGGAGGGTAGGAAACAAAGAACTTGAAATTCCCACTAGGATAATCAGACTTGGGCTTGTGCTACAATACCGTGGAACTGTGTGTGGAATGCCCTCCCACCCGAGGCAGCCAGGGGGGATGATCAGGGCTGATTCCTTGGGGAGGCCAGACCAAGTGACTTCTACCATTTTGTGGCTAATGTTGGTGCAATGGATGGTGCACCATCAGCCTCTGACTCTTCCAGAAAATGCTCCAGTTTAAATTGGCTACAAATACAATCGATTGTTTGGTCAGTGAAAGTCTGCAGTCTCTATGAACTTTACTCTACGCATCTATTTCGATGAGCTAAAATGTTAACGCAACTCCATCCTGTGGAACTATTCCCCGAGGTTAGTCTAAAAATCAGCTTTACTCGACGGGTGAATCAGTTGACCACAAAATCCCACTGAGGAAATAACACTGGGGAAGTACCCAAACAGGATCCTGTTGTAATTTATTTGGAACAATCATTGCTATGTTTTTATTTTTATTTATTTATTTTGAGATGGGGTCTTCCTCTTGTCGCCCAGGCTGGAGTACAGTGACGCGATCTCGGCTCACTGCAACCTCTGCCTCCCAGGTTCGAGGGATTCTCCTGCCTCGGCCTCCCAATTAGCTAAGATTACAGGCACCCACCACCACACCCGGCTAAGTTTTGTGTTTTTACTAGAGATGGGGTTTCACCATGTTGGACAGGCTGGTCTTGAACTCCTGACCTCAGGAGATCCACCTGCCTCAGCCTCCCAAAGTGCTGGGATTACAGGCGTGAGCCACTGCTCCTAGCCAAAAACATTGCTATGTTTTTAAAACATGGTTTTTCAATATTTTAAAAAGATGCCTTTTAAAATATTGATTGGGAAATGACATTTTCCAAGCGTACACCGTCATAGCTACATTGCCCTTAAGAGATACACTTCTTATTGAGAATCTGTTTTCTCCCACAATATTGATTAAGTCAGGACCATTTGCCAGGCATCGATAATATGCTGCCTTCATGGGACTTACTGTCTAGAATTGCTGCTGCTTCTGCCTGTTCCCACTACTATATTTTCCTGAGCTTCGCTTTCTATGTGTTATGAAAGCAGTAGGTATTTTTCATTTATCATATTTTTAAAATATGATAATTATGTCAAATAGGTTTCTTCAAACGATGCGTGCTCCTTATCGCCTGCTGGAATGCAGATGCCATCCCCCTTAACATACCCTCCCTCCAAGACACAGCTGCTCACCAAAAGAGACAAACAGATGTTTCTGGATTCTTCCCCTAAATATTTACTTATAATGTGGTAGTGGCTTTCACAACTGACCATCTCTTAACTACTCTGTTGGATTCACTGTAAACCATGTAGACTTCTGTAAACGACGCTGATGATTCCCATGGCCCCTGAAATACCTGAAGCTGGCAGCTCCACCTGAGTTTGTCCATGGATTCCCACATATTGAATTAACCCTTTGTTCCCCAAACCTGTCAAAGCCAGTTTATTCATTCACGCACAGACATCTGAGCATCTACGATGCATACACACTGTTTTAAGCTCTGGAGACAATTCAGTGAAAAAGGACAGAGAAGTCCTGCCCTCAAGGAGCTTCTATGCTAGTTATATGCTTCTATGGTTTAATTACATGTTGTAAAACCTATTTAACAATGAATGGGAAGCTGGGCGTGGTGGCTCATGCCTGCAATCCCAGCACTTTGGGAGGCTGAGGCAGGTGGATCACCTGAGGTCAGGAGTCCGAAACTAGCCTAGCCAACATGGCAAAACCCCATCTCTACTAAAAATACAAAATAAGCCAGGTGTGGGGGCAGGTGCCTGTAATCCCAGCTAACAGGAGGCCGAGGCAGGAGAATCGCTTGAACCAGGTAGGCAGAGGTAGCAGTGAGCAGAGATCACGTCATTGCACTCCCTGCATTAAGAATGAAACTCCATGTCAGAAAAGGAAAAAAAAAAAGAATGGGAAAAGAAGTTCTTGTTTCTATGAAAACCAAGTCGAATGTTTTGGCACGACTGAATAGATGCAAGTTGCTTCAAACAAATGCTGTTGAATTTGGCATGGGCCAGACAACCATCAACCATTGGAAAAAACGGTAGGAATTCGAGATTCTGCTTTGCAAGTGTCTGTAAGTTCTTCCTGGAATTTTAGAAAACTGAAACTGGAGGTTATAGATGAATCATTTTGGGGTGCGGCTTAGACAAGACAGACAAGGAATGCCACTCAACACACCTAGATGGCAAAGCAGAAAGGCAAGAAGAGAGGCACCTAGAGTGCAAAAGTGAAGAAGGCACTGCCCTCAGGACCACGCAAGTGTAGGGTCAGCACCTGAGAGGGAGCGCCTCATTAAATGTTGTGCTCTTATTTCTGACTTGCCTCACCTTAGTCCCAGCCCTGCCAGATGGCCTCAGGCCTATTTATGCTTTCAAACTCAAATATGGAAGGAGTGTAACAATTTTTAGAGATCCATCATTTTATTAACTAACCAACCAGTTCCAATCTGTTGGAGGGAAAGCTTCTACAGTATCAAAAATATTGAGACTGGGCGCGGTGGCTCACGCCTGTAGTCCCAGCACTTTGGGAGGCTGAGGTGGGCAGACCACTTGAGGGCAGGAGTTCGAGACCAGCCTGTCTAACATGGTGAAACCCTGGTCTCTACAAAAAATATAAAAATTAGCCAGGTCTAGTGGCACACGCTTGTAATCCCAGCTACTCGGGAGACTGAGGTGGGAGGATTGCTTGAACCAGGGGGATGGAGGTTGCAGTGAGCTGAGATCACTCCACTGGACTCCACCATGGGAGACAGAGTGAGACTGAGATTCTGTCTCAAAAAAAAAAAAAAAAAAAAAAATTGAGCTTGCTGTCCTGATAGCAAACATTTATGGAGTACTTTACATGGATTGGTGAATGTTCTAAGTGCACTGTGTTAACTCTATGCTATGGTCTGAATGTTTGTGTCCCCTGTCAAAATTTGCATGTTGAAAGTCTAACCCTCAAGGTGATAGTATTAAATATTAGGAGGTAGGTGGAGCCTTTGGGAGGTGAATTAGATCATGACAGATGAGCCCACATTCATGGGATTAGTGCCCTAATAAAAGTGGCCTCAGAGGGCTAGCTTGCCACTTCTACCACATGAGGACACAGTGAGAAGGTGCCATGCACGAACCAGAAAGCAGGCACTGAATCTGCCAATGACTCAATCTTGAACTTCCCAGCCCCCAGAACTAGGACACATCTCTGTTGTTTATCAGCCACCTGTGTATGGTATCTTATTATAGCAGCCAGAATGGGCTAAGATACTTCCAGTGCTCAGAACATCGCTGTGTGGTGAATACTATTATTATTGTTCTTCCTATTTTATGCATGAGGAAACCGGCATTGTGAGATGAATTGCCCAAAGTCCCACTGTCTGGCTCCAGAGCCAGAAACAGCAGCACTCCAGATTCCTTTAAGGAACCCCTTCTCCCTTCCTCTCAGGTCACATGAGTCACGTGGGGCTCTACCCCTGTCCAGAGTGAGGTGCAGGATCCAGCCTGGCAGTCAGCAAAGTTCCAGCTCCCTGGCTGAACTGCTTGGCTCAGGGGTGAGTGCAGATCTCAGCTGATGCATCCTGGGACCGGGGCTCCCAGGAAGAGCCTCTCTACCTTTTCAGCTGAGACAACTGGCAATGAAGTAGATGATTACTGGGGTCCCTAAGAGGAGCCTGAAAACAAAGCCAACACAGAGGAAAGCAGAGGCAAGAGGAGAAGGACTATGTCTCAGTGCCCTTGTTGAAGTCTTGGATAAGTCTTTTTTTTTTTTTTTTTTTTGAGACAGAATCTAGCTCCGTCGCCCAGGTTGGAATGCAGTGTCGCAATCTTGGCTCACTGCAACCTCTGCCTCCTGGGTTCAAGCGATTCTCCTGCCTCAGCCTCCCAAAGTGCTGGGATTACAGGCGTGAGCCACTGCTCCTAGCCAAAAACATTGCTATGTTTTTAAAACATGGTTTTTCAATATTTTAAAAAGATGCCTTTTAAAATATTGATTGGGAAATGACATTTTCCAAGCGTACACCGTCATAGCTACATTGCCCTTAAGAGATACACTTCTTATTGAGAATCTGTTTTCTCCCACAATATTGATTAAGTCAGGACCATTTGCCAGGCATCGATAATATGCTGCCTTCATGGGACTTACTGTCTAGAATTGCTGCTGCTTCTGCCTGTTCCCACTACTATATTTTCCTGAGCTTCGCTTTCTATGTGTTATGAAAGCAGTAGGTATTTTTCATTTATCATATTTTTAAAATATGATAATTATGTCAAATAGGTTTCTTCAAACGATGCGTGCTCCTTATCGCCTGCTGGAATGCAGATGCCATCCCCCTTAACATACCCTCCCTCCAAGACACAGCTGCTCACCAAAAGAGACAAACAGATGTTTCTGGATTCTTCCCCTAAATATTTACTTATAATGTGGTAGTGGCTTTCACAACTGACCATCTCTTAACTACTCTGTTGGATTCACTGTAAACCATGTAGACTTCTGTAAACGACGCTGATGATTCCCATGGCCCCTGAAATACCTGAAGCTGGCAGCTCCACCTGAGTTTGTCCATGGATTCCCACATATTGAATTAACCCTTTGTTCCCCAAACCTGTCAAAGCCAGTTTATTCATTCACGCACAGACATCTGAGCATCTACGATGCATACACACTGTTTTAAGCTCTGGAGACAATTCAGTGAAAAAGGACAGAGAAGTCCTGCCCTCAAGGAGCTTCTATGCTAGTTATATGCTTCTATGGTTTAATTACATGTTGTAAAACCTATTTAACAATGAATGGGAAGCTGGGCGTGGTGGCTCATGCCTGCAATCCCAGCACTTTGGGAGGCTGAGGCAGGTGGATCACCTGAGGTCAGGAGTCCGAAACTAGCCTAGCCAACATGGCAAAACCCCATCTCTACTAAAAATACAAAATAAGCCAGGTGTGGGGGCAGGTGCCTGTAATCCCAGCTAACAGGAGGCCGAGGCAGGAGAATCGCTTGAACCAGGTAGGCAGAGGTAGCAGTGAGCAGAGATCACGTCATTGCACTCCCTGCATTAAGAATGAAACTCCATGTCAGAAAAGGAAAAAAAAAAAGAATGGGAAAAGAAGTTCTTGTTTCTATGAAAACCAAGTCGAATGTTTTGGCACGACTGAATAGATGCAAGTTGCTTCAAACAAATGCTGTTGAATTTGGCATGGGCCAGACAACCATCAACCATTGGAAAAAACGGTAGGAATTCGAGATTCTGCTTTGCAAGTGTCTGTAAGTTCTTCCTGGAATTTTAGAAAACTGAAACTGGAGGTTATAGATGAATCATTTTGGGGTGCGGCTTAGACAAGACAGACAAGGAATGCCACTCAACACACCTAGATGGCAAAGCAGAAAGGCAAGAAGAGAGGCACCTAGAGTGCAAAAGTGAAGAAGGCACTGCCCTCAGGACCACGCAAGTGTAGGGTCAGCACCTGAGAGGGAGCGCCTCATTAAATGTTGTGCTCTTATTTCTGACTTGCCTCACCTTAGTCCCAGCCCTGCCAGATGGCCTCAGGCCTATTTATGCTTTCAAACTCAAATATGGAAGGAGTGTAACAATTTTTAGAGATCCATCATTTTATTAACTAACCAACCAGTTCCAATCTGTTGGAGGGAAAGCTTCTACAGTATCAAAAATATTGAGACTGGGCGCGGTGGCTCACGCCTGTAGTCCCAGCACTTTGGGAGGCTGAGGTGGGCAGACCACTTGAGGGCAGGAGTTCGAGACCAGCCTGTCTAACATGGTGAAACCCTGGTCTCTACAAAAAATATAAAAATTAGCCAGGTCTAGTGGCACACGCTTGTAATCCCAGCTACTCGGGAGACTGAGGTGGGAGGATTGCTTGAACCAGGGGGATGGAGGTTGCAGTGAGCTGAGATCACTCCACTGGACTCCACCATG
>NW_012114555.1:4440951-4483295 GCF_000951035.1 Colobus angolensis palliatus | reverse complement strand
GCAACCTCTGCCTCCTGGGTTCAAGCGATTCTCCTGCCTCAGCCTCCCGAGTAGCTGACATTACAGGTGCCCGCCACCACACCCAGCTAATTTCTGTATTTTTAGTAGAGACGGGGGTTTCACTGTGTTGGCCAGGCTGGTCTGAAACTCCTGACCTCATGATCCGCTCACTTTGACCTCCCAAAGTGCTGGGATTAAAAGCGTGAGCCACCACGCCCGGCCTGATGAGTCTTGCCTGAAGCCAATTTACCCCTGAACTTTTCTGCTATATAAAGCAATGCATTCCCATTTTTGCATAACCCTATTTTGAGTTGGGTTTTCGGTTGTTCAGAACTAAAGATTTTCTTTTTTTTCTTTTTTTGGCAGGGTCTCATTCTGTCACCCAGGCTGGAGTGCAATGGCGTGATCACAGCTCACTATTAGGTATCTGGTCCAAAACCGTAGGTTTTGGGAGGTTAAAAAGTCTAAGTCATGGTCCCTATGAATTCATGGTCTTGTCGGGAGTGACACGTCCACCCCACCCTCTCTGACTCTACCAAAAGTTGAACAATATTAGAATTACCACAGGCAGTGAATAGGTGCCAGTTTGAAGAGGGATGCTCACTTCACTGCTGAGGAAGGACTAGGCTGAGCAGTTGGAGAAGGGGAGCAGGGGTTTTGGAGGATGGGCAAGATGCCACTGAAGGCTGAAGAGGACTGAGGCAGACAGAGGGAAGAGAGGTGGCATGCTGGGGGTGGGAATGGCATGGACAGATGCTCAGAGGCCTGGGTAGCTTCCATGGTGTGAACCATTTAGTGAAGGAGCCGAGGGCTGCTTCTCAGTCTGGGTTCCCCAGAAGCGGACCCACAGTCAAGGACTCAGTGTAGCTATTTAACCTGAGATGATCCCTGGAAATCTTGGTAGGGAAGTGTGGACAGGGAAGGGAAGAAAGCCAATAAAAAGGGGCTTGATCAAGCCCGTTCCCGGAAAGGCAACTGGACCTCTCTCCTGCTGGAGGACCCTGTGTGGATGGTGCCTGAAGATCGCCCCAACCTGAAAGGAAGGAGGCTACACAACCTTGCCCCCTCACTGACTCAAGGCTACTCCTGGTGCCGTTTACTCTTCCAGCCTGCCCCCTGCTGGAAAAGCAGGAAGAGCCCCAGGCAGCCAGGCTGAAGTGCTAGGCACACAGAGGGTGCCACTGTCACCAGTCGCCTGAGGGCCTCTGCATGGAGCCAAGAGAACAAGGATTTCTCTGTCCACAGCAGTATCCCCCAAACCCATCAATTCTCAGGCTGGGGAGTTTGGGGCCAGTCAGGGGAATGGAGAGGGAACACCCAGGAGTGTGAGGGCTATTTTTTTTTTTAACCCCAGACCCCAGGAATGTTTCAACAGTCACGCTCCAAAGGCAAGGGCTGAATCCAGAGAATTGCCCAGTTCATTCCCAGCTCTGCTGACCTCAGATGGTGAATTAGGATTCAGTGGTGCCCCCAAATGACTCTGCTCCTCCTGGGAAGCCCAGGTAAGCCATTCGCTCAGAGTCGTCGGGTTCACCTTTGCCCTCAGCCCAGCACAGTAGCTCAAATCCCTACAATTACGGTTTTAAAAAAGCTGTTGGCCTAGGACCAGGCACTTTTGTTTCTCTCATTTGCAGTGCAAAATAAATGCCGATTTCTTGTTGGCAACCTGCGGTGCACTTGAAGCATTCCATGATTTAAGCACTGTCCTCGTTTTATGGAAAAGGATTCGAGGAAGAAATAGACAAACCACACGAAGAATATCGGTGAAGTGGGAATATTTATTCACTTAGGAAGCCCTTAAGTTAGAGGGTTCTTACCACAGGCAAGAACTTTCCTTTCCTCAATTTCCAACAAATATTTAATGGGGCCCCTGCTTTGTGCCAGGGTAGGGAGCAAAACAAAGCCCTGGCTTTCATATATAAATAAAGGTACATACTTTTCTATGAAGAAAAGTAAAGTCAAGCAGGGCAAGGGGGAACCCTGTGACAGGGAGTGTTTTGTTTGAAGTAGGCCTCTCTGAGCAGGTAGCATCTGACTAGAGACACCCAAGAAGGGGAAGGAGTGCAAATGGAGGCCATGCAGGTACCTGGGGGGCAGGTTATTCTAGAAAGAGGGAAGCAGAAGGCATTACCATGGTGATTAACAGCTTTTGCATAAACATGCGATACTGGTTGCTTTAGTTACCTATGGCTGCTGTAATAATTTACAAACTCATTGGCTTAAAATGCCACAAACTTACAAGCTTACAGTTCTGGAGGTCAGCACTCTAAAGTGGGCCTTGCAGGCCAAAATCAAGGCATCAACAGATCTGCATTCCTTCTGTAGGTTCTCAAGAACCTGTCCCCTCACCTTTTCCAGCTTCCAGAAGCCACCGGCATTTCTTGGCTCATGGCCCCTTCCAGGCATCACTTTGCTGTCATCATACCTCCTACTTGGTGACCCTCCTGCTCCCTCTTGTAAAGATCCTACGATGACATTTATCCTACTGTAAAATCTAAGACAACCTTCCCATTTTATGATCCTTTATCTAACCACATCTGCAAAGTCCTTTTGGGAACAGAAGGTAATATATTCAAAGGTTCCTGGGATTAGGATGTGTACCACTTTGGGGGGCTGTTATTCAGCCTACCACACCAGCATTCGGCTAACAGTTGGCTAGTCAGAATGCTGGGACCTTCAGTCTTCAGGGCCTGCTGGCCTGGGCCGGAGGATGGACAGGAACAGACCCAGAAGCAGGTGACTGGCATGTGAAGCACTGGGGAGGCTGGGCACAGAGAATCAGAGTGAGGTTCAGGCAGCCTTAGTCCATCAGGGGCCTACAGGTGGGGCTCCCAAAGGCAGGAGAGCCACAAATGTGCCTCCAGGTGAGAAGCCAGGTGTGGAGGCCGAGGAACAAGGTAAGTGACAGCATGAGGAAATAACCGGCCAGATCCAGACAACTGGGAAAACCTGAATATGGATATTGCAGAATTGCCTATTTTATTAGTTGGCATAATGGCATAAGTGATGTTTTCTTTAAAAATTCCTGATTACGCAGAGCTGCAAGCTGACTTGAGTGAGATAGCTTGTGGTCTGGAATTGACTTTAAAACCTTCCAGTGACAACAACTAAAAAAAAAAGTGGGAGGAATAGCTGAAACAAGGTTGGCAAAATGTTAACTGTTGATTCAGGGGATGGATACATGGGAATTCATCATAAAACATCTATATATTTGTGCATGTTTGAAAAATCTCATTAAAAACCTGAAGTCTTTTGGGAAGAACCAAATGAAGGTTAAGGGAAGGAACCTGGCTTTTGAATTAGAAAATGTATATGCACATGAAGACATATTCAAACTCACTAGTAATCAAAAGATATGCAAATTAAAACAAAGAGATATTAACTTGGCAAAAATGAGCAAGTAGAATAACACCAGTTGCTGGCAGAGATGTAGGTGGACGTGTCCACGGGACAGGCATGGTGAAGAGCAATATGGTCCTACTTGCTTGAATAAGCCTGTTCTATGATCTGGCATATAGCACAGGGAGTCTCATAGGGAAAATGTGCAAGAATGGCTCACTGCAGCTTCATTTACTGCAGTGCAAAGCTGTGGGTCAGTCACTGGGAGGGTGGGTCAGGAAGATGTGGGGGTTGTACCCGCAAACAGTATGGAATAACCAGAAGCAACCGATTAAATGTCCCCATAGCAAGAATGGGCCTTAAGGCATTAAACTGAGAGAAAAACAAACAAAAACCAAAGTGATGTCAAACATGTAAATTCAAAATACAGCCCCCAAAACAAAATATTCATTTGGAAGGACTACATAAACAAGAAAATTCACATGAAACACAGAAGAGTTACCCGAAAGCAGCGATCAGCAAACTGTGGCTCTCAGGTGCAATCCACCCTTAGCCTGTTTTTGTAACATTTTATTGGAACACCGCCACGCCCTATGTATTGTCAGAGGCACGTTACGTGAACAAGCGATGATAATGTGCCGTATACTAAAGGGTACATAGGATTCACTCAACCCTCTGCACCCGAACTTTAAAAAAAGAAGGTAAGAAAATTTAGGCTGAGTTTCAATAACTAATAGAGCCTTGGGAAGGCACTTTTCCTGCTTGAGCTGCAGTCTTTACAGTCTTCACAATTACAAAAACAGGGTACCGTCCATCTCAGAGATAATATACCTGCAAGCGCCTTGTGAATTAGAATCAGCCTTTCAAATGCAAAGGTTTCTTATTATCAGGGTAACAAGGAGACAGCAATGGTTTTGCAAATGTGTTCTCCCAGCCTTCTAATAGAATGTCTTATCCTTTATTTTCTTGCCCACTTTCTATGGTGAAACTAATGGTAAGGAAGTAATTAGTAGGCAAAACAAAGACAAAGGAACCCGCAGACCAACAGGATCCACAAATTGGAAGCAAACTGGGGCAAGCTTGGAAATGCCACAGAGGAGCCAACAAGGGCAAATGGGAACAGGTTTTCCATGAAGGTAAGTGTGATGAGTCTGACTTTGTATCCACTGCCCGTCAGCCCTAGAAGAGGAAGCAGCTTCATGAGGGTAATGTCACCTCATCACATCTGACAGAGGGATGGAAAAATGGGTGATTTCCTGTAACAGGATACAGCAAGTGTAGCTGCCATGGCTCAGGTGTTGAGCACGTACCAGGCATATGCCCAACATTTCACAATCGTCTTATTTAATCATCAAAGTACCCTATGAGATGATTACTATTATTATCCCATCTTACAGATAATCATACTGAGGTATCAAATATTGTAATAGGAGGCATCAAAGATTAAGTAATTATCCCCAGGTCACCCAAGTGGGAAGTGGCAGAATCAGTAAAGTCAGCCCTACTCACAACCCTAAATGACAGGTATTACCATCACCAGTGAATAGAGGTACAAACTGCCTCAGAGATACGAAGTTACTCAGCTGGGAGTGTGGAGCCAAGGGCCTGAACCAAACACTGGCTGACTCCAATTGTCCAACCCTTTCACTACTGCATCATAATGCCTCCTTGAGCCCACACGATCATTTCCTAGAAAAGCCCCTTCACCTCTCCGAGCCCTGAGCCTTGTCATCCCGCACAGTATTCCTAGAAAGGAAATGCAGATTGGGTGCAGCTGGAGGCATCACTGTGTGGGTGCTTAGGCAGCTCCCTGTTTACATTCCCTTGGTAAAGACGCCCAGCTCATTTCTGTTGGCTTATTTGAGGGAACACTGTCTGCTGTAGCTAAGAAGCTGAAATTGAAAAGGGGAGGTAGCACGCAATGATGAGATTAGGTTTGCAGGAGGAAAACAGGATCGCAGGTCTGCCTATGACAACTTGGGCAAGTCATTTCTCAAATCTTGCAAAGGGTTGGGTTTGCTTCACTGAAAATGGGGACATTCTTTCCAGCTCCCACAATGATACATACTTCCCACTCATTTAAAAACAGACTTTTTTTTTTTTTTTTTTTTGAGACAGTCTCTCTGTGGCCCAGGCTGGAGTGCAATGGCATGATCTCCACTCACTGCAACCTCCGCCTCCCGGGTTCAAGGGATTCTCCCACCTCAGCCTCTCGAGTAGCTGGAATTACAGACACCCACCATCATGCCCCGCTACTTTTTGTATTTTTTAGAGATGGGGTTTCACCATGTTGGCCAGGTTGGTCTTGAACTCTTGACCTCAGGTGATCTGCCCACGTTGGCCTCCCAAAGTGCTGGGATTACAGGCTTGAGCCACCGCGTCCAGCCCTCTTAATAATTTACTGAATACTTTTTTTTTTTTTTTGAGACGGAGTCTCGCTCTGTCGCCCAGGCTGGAGTGCAGTGGCCAGATCTCAGCTCACTGCAAGCTCCGCCTCCGGTTTACGCCATTCTCCTGCCTCAGCCTCCGGAGTAGCTGGGACTACAGGCGCCCGCCACCTTGCCTGGCTATTTTTTTGTATTTTTTTTTAGTAGAGACGGGGTTTCACCGTGTTAGCCAGGATGGTCTTGATCTCCTGACCTCGTGATCCGTCCGTCTCGGCCTCCCAAAGTGCTGGGATTACAGGCTTGAGCCATCGCGCCCGGCAATTTCTTGAATACTTAAACTTAGCCGGGGATGATGCTGTTTTACATACATTACATAATTTTACACTTGAATACAAATATAGGAAATAGATGGCTATCCCCATTTTACAGATGACAAAACTGAAAAAGGGTTAATTTCCTCAGTGGACCCAGGATTTGAAAACAACTCTGACACCAGAGCCCATTTTAGCCCAGTGGTTCTCAACCCTGCATGTGTATTAAAAGCAAATGAAGACCATTAAAAAAATGCCAATGCTTGGGCCCCAAACTTCATTTAACTAACCTGAGATGGGGGCTGAGTTAAGAACCACTGTTTCAACCATGTTACAAAGCAGGACCCTTAAAACTAGCAGTTCCTCTCTCATATCCATGCATAGAAATGTACAAAGGTGAATTAATACAGCTGTATATAATAAACTAAGACAGCTTCATAATGTGTGGCCAATTATATTCTTAAGCAATTAACTGATGCTAACTCTCAGCTATTATATTAATTTATAATAAATGCAAATTAATATATTTGGCTTTGCAATTTTAAAAAAATCTGAATTTGAAAGGTGTAGCATTCTGATAATGCACATCACTTTAGAATGCTGGGTTTTTTTCTTTCTGTTTTTAGTGAAGATATAAATCAGGAAAAAATCAATCAAGCAATAAAGAGCTCTGGTAAAACAGAGTCCAGCCAGCACTCCCACCCAAACAGGAGTAAGTTAACGTCCAAATTGCTAAGGATGGCTCACTGGCAGTAAGGGCTTTGTCAGGCTGAGGTTTACATCAGGGTAACTTTTTGCAAGGTCAAGGTACACTGGAGTGACCTGCACCTTCTCTCTTATACCCATAATAAGATGAATTAATCCTTAAATTGGGAAACTACACTTCTACCAGTCGGTATTCCTATAAATGTCTAGGTTTAAGCAGAAACTGGCACTGTATATTGAAGTACCATTTTGTGGCACTTAGTGCTTTATAATCTTCTCATCTGCCTATTGCCTAAGTGACCTGGGACAGTTAATATCTCTTAGCCTTACTTCGTATATTATGCAATCGGAATAACACCCTGGGTTCTTCCTAGGATTGCTGTTAGAATTGAATGAGCTCATTGTGCCAGTGTGTCTAGCACAATGCCAGAGAAGGGGCTCACTAAATATCAGATCTCCACCCTTTTCTAGTCATGCTTATGTTCAGTTAATGGAAAGAGGGCTTGACTCAGACATATCCTTAAAGGATCTTGGTGCCATCTCTTCCGTTAAGAGTTAAAAAGATTTCATTTTAAATACAATCCACAACTGTACCTTCACCATAAGCCTCATTGTTGTATTCTCCCAGCCTTCTAATAGAAGGTCTTATCCTTATTTCTTTGCACATTTACTGGGGTTAGGTTAAATGGCACAAAACCACATGAGACCTGTGCATGTTGCCCATTAGACAGGATAGGCTAAGTTACACAGTAGTAACAAACAGTCCCCAAATCTCAGTGGCTCCTACATCAATTGATTTCTTGCTCATCTCCATCTTGGGTCTGTTGGGAGCTTTGCTCTACGATGCCTCATGCTGGAATGTTGCCATGGCAGGGGGAGAGGGAACATGGTGGAATGACATTGTGCTTGTACAGCTGCACACAGATGTGACCCCATCACTTCTGCTCAGTCCTGTTGACCTAAGCAAGTCTCATCTGGCCATACGTAACTTCAAGGGGGCAGTGAAAGCCTACCACATGCCTGAAATTAGAAATATTTGGAGAACAGCATTAATGACTACCACGGGGATCTTAGTTTACAAAGCATCTGTCGCAATGATTACCCAACTTAATCCTCACAATTCCAAGATGGTAATTAATCATTAAATGTGATCATTTAATTATAAGGCATCAGCAAGCACCAACAAAAACAGAAAACCCAATATAAACAGTTCAGGCAACTGTGCCCACTAGTGAGTGAAAGTGCCTGGAGTGCATGAAATGGGAAGTATGAATCTGCTACTTGCTCAAGACTTGTCCACCTCTCCATGTGTGTGTCACCTATGAGTGGGATTCTGCTTTTGAAAAAGGTATTTTTTTGTACCTGGCCTCTGAATGAAGGCCAACCAAGATTCTCAGCTCCAAAGACGTAATCTTTCAATGTTGGAGGGAAAAAAGGCCATTCTTCCCCTGCAAAGTAATCCAGCCTGCTTCCCTATCACACCACCTTCTTAGGGAGACTCAATTTGGACTATATCATGATTTCTGCCTTAAGAACTGACTTAAGAGTCTGCCCCTGGATGAGAGCTAAGACATCACTTCATCATTCTTCGTTCAAGAAATGAACGAAGTCTCAGCAGTCAACAAGGACACTGAGCAAGGAAGTGGCTCAAAATTCCCACTGCTTTAAGGCAAGTCTCCTGTAAGGGAATAGCTTAGCTGTGGCTCTCCCCGTCCAGCTCAGTATTTCAGTGACCTATTCCACAACAGAGATGGTAAGTGTGAGGCAGGAGGCTAGCAAAGTCTTCACTTTTCGGTTAACCCCCTCAGGAAGGTTTTGGTTTCAAAGTCTGACCACTGGGTGTCAGGCTTCGGGAGAAAGAAAATAGAGATGGTTTATCAACCCCACTTAATTATGCCAGAGAATGTAGGTGAGATTTGCTAAAGGACAGAAAATCGGCTGGCTTAAGTATGTCAATATGTCTGAAGAAGCTTACTAAACTTTCACTCATCTGACTACACCAATAAATATTTATCTTTTCTACATCTGTACAAATAATTCATTAGACAGCACACAGCAATGCTGACCTCAATCCTTTCCTTGATTTAAAGATTAAAAGGGAGTGGTCAACTTCTGTATCTAGCAATTCTGAAGACAGATAATCTGAAGGCGTCCCTGCAACAAAACACCTAGAAATGTATATAATAAATATGCTTAGGAAATATATATATTTTTATATGCACAGCTGAGTTTATTCTGGGATGGGAGGAAGGGACTAGAAAAACAGTAAGAGTGATGTGAGTGGGTATGCACTGGAGACACGAAGAGGAGGAATGAGTGAAGTGCTGTAGAACTGAGATTTCCATGTAAAGTCTCGGCCTTTAAAGGGATACAGGGATAGGACAATGAAGTTCTCTGCACTGGCTGCAAGTGGTGTAAGGTATACTAAGGTAAATAACCAGCTTTACAGATTTAAGTCAATGGGCTCTGTGGACCTTTCCCATCCCTCTGCCTGGGGTTTGGAACACAGTTCTCATCTACTAGTCCTAAACCTTGGGCAGGTTACATAACCTTATGGCACCTCATTTGCCTCGGTTGTGGTATTGTGAAGAGCCAATAAACTTCATGTATATTAAGTGCTAAGTGTACAAAAGCATGGAAGGGGCAAATCAAAAGTGGAAATGTTTTTCTCCCAGAGATCAAGATTTTTCCTTAAGAAAGTCAAGATATGGTTATACATTATCTGCCAATTTAATGAAAAACAAATAAACATCTTTAGTTATAAAGGACCAGGATTTCATAGCCTTATCACATGCTAAAGAAATGAGAAAAAAAAAAGTTTAAAATTAGCAAAGGCTTAAAATTTCCTCCATAGTTATATCACTAAAGTAATGGGGGAAAATGTTCTTTTGATAACTATCATCAAGTTTTATATCCTCCTTTCCTTAGTGCCACTGGCACAGTTCAAAAACAGTTTTTATTTCAGGAAAGCAAGAAACCAAATAGGATTATAAAATACCACAGGTACGGCCAGGCGTGGTGCCTCACGCCTGTAATCCCAGCACTGTGGGAAGCCGAGGATGGTGGGTCACCTGAGGTCAGGAGTTCAAGGCCAGCCTGGCCAACGTGGTGAAACCCTGTCTCTACCAAAAATACAAAAATTGGCCAGGCGTGGATGTGCACGCCAGTAGTGCCAGCTACTGGGGAGGCTGAGGCAGGAGAATTGCTCGAACCTGGGAGGCGGAGGTTGCAGTGAGCCGAGATCTTGCCACGGCACTCCAGCCTGGTGAACAGAGCGAGACTCCGTCTCAAACAAACAAAAAAACAAAACACAGGTACAGGATATATACTCCATAGAGAGGAAATGCTCTCGCTTAGGATGAGACAAAATAACAAACTGAATGACCTTGAACAGAACTTGGTTACCTTTGGGCCTTGGTTTTCTTTGAGTATGAGGATTTGAAATCAATGACTTCTGGGGTCTCTTTCAGCACTTTCTGATTTTATGACAGTTATTCCAATTGCAAAAGAAACTAACTACCCATTTGGCCCTCCCATTCCATAAAAACAAAACACACAGTATCATTTCAAGAGTCAGAGTCAGATTCTTGTTTTGAATTTGAAGTGCTACATGACTGCTAAGGTTAAAACTCCTTTCTTTCAAAAATCAGAAAGGTTGAATCATCAGAGGATAAAACCCATCACCACTGCAAACCAAAGTGGATTTTCAACCTAGTAGAAAATCTGAATTGACAAAGCATGCAAAAATTAGCTCAAGTAACCACAACCACCTTCTATGAGTCTCCTGGTAAATGCTTAGGAGTTTAAGTGTGTATTGTTTATGCTGCAAGAAGCAATGAGGTTGAAAGCCTGAATGTGTTATGCCCAGAAACTAGAAACTTAATTCAACAGGGAGAGTCTTCTTCGAGTAAAAATAACACAACTAAAAAATTAGAAAGTCTTAATACGAACTGTTTAATTGTTTTAACAAGATTTGAGAGGCAGCGGTAGGTAAATAAATCACCAACTGGCGGTAAGTCACCAACTGTTAATGTGTCTGCAAGTTTCTTGTTTTTCACAATCACTAGATTTACATACAATTATAGGTTATGGTTCTCCATGTACACATACAGTGAAAGACATTTTCCAAATAACTTTTGATGTAGAATGGAACCTGAGAAAAACAAATCACTTAAGAAATCAAATCTCATATAATGGAAATACTTTAACCACAGCATTCAGACATTTGACTGTGGATTTCAAATGCTTATCTAAACAGAGGCAACGCAATTAAACTGCCTTCACTCAAAATGGTGTCAGAAGGCAACTACCCTATTTACTAGCCACTGATAAGTTATGACAACACTATTTCATAGCCTGTCACTGTATTTCTTTTAACCCCCCCAGCAGTAGGATTTAGGATTTCCTCAACACTAAGGGCTTATCTCAAATGCTTTAGTGCATGAACAGTAAAAAATCAGAGTTGCAATGCCACATTGAGAAACTAGATAATGACTTGGAAATAAAAGTGGGAGAAGTGATGAACTGCCACTATCTGTTTTTCTAAGTTTTCTATTTTCTAATACAGAGCAAAACTTTAAATGCTAACTACAAAAATAAATCTAACAGGCCTAGCAATTCTGAAGGTAACCCAATGACAACAGAAAAATTTTAGATCACTACTAAGAGGTCTTTATATTGTTCACAAACAATATGAAAATAAGACTGATACTGTTTATAATTACTAGCTAGATAAAATTTGGCAAAAGACATCTAATATACTTTTTACAATGAAAGTGATTTCTAAAAATGATTCCCTTGATCTCATGCCTATAGAAAAGCTATCAGTTTTTAATATGACAATAATAAGCTAGTTACCTTACACCATTTAAGTATTATTTTCTGACTTTTCTCTCTTCCTTATGAGACTGAGGAAAAAAGATGTTAGAGGAGAAAAATAACTGTTATATGCCAAATAGTTCAAAATCTTCCCCTGGACACTGAAACAGGATCCTTAGAAAGTACACAATGTCCTGAGTTTCCCTTGGAGACAAATACTTTGGTCATTTATTTGTAATCAGACACTGATTTCAGCAGATTACAGCACTTACAAACATTGTCACAGACAGCACAATGTCCATTCATAAATAAAAGGAGGTCTATTCATGAAAAGGTTGTGATTCTTTTCAAAGCATCCAATACATCCTTTCTGGACATTTCCCTTTCAGTATTACCTGGCATGTAATCAGAAAAGGGAAACATTCAGGTAAGTTACAAACTCCAGTCATATTCACAGCAATATGCAATATGGACATTTACAGGGGGAATCAAATAAAAATCCCAAGAGTCACAGTAAATGTTTCAAAGTCCATATAAAGAAAGAAGCTTGGCCAGGCGCGGTGGCTCACGCCTGTAATCCCAGCACTTTGGGAGGCCGAGGTGGATGATCACTTGAGGTCAGGAGTTCAAGACAAGCCTGGCCAACATGGTTAAATCCCATCTCTACTAAAAATGCAAAAATTAGCTGGATGTGATAGTGGGCCCTTGTATTCCCAGCTACTCAGGAGGCTGAGGCAGGAGAAACGCTTGTACCTGGGAGGCAGAGGTTGTAGTGAGCCAGATCATGCCACTGCACTCCAGCCTGAGCAACAGAGCGAGATTCCACCTCAAATAAATAAAAAAAAATAAAAGTATTTGCTCAAAGAATGATACTGCATACCAGGACCAGGAGAAAGGGACATAATGATACGGCTCCAGCCCTTAAGAAACTCAAAGTCTAGCAGAAGAAAACAGCTTTAAATACTTGAACAGGTTCCAAGGACAGAGATAGAAAAGACTATCTAAATGATGGCTCCAAGTTATGGAGAAAAGCAGTTTGGTGTAAATAAGCAGAAGAGAATGGGTAGTTCACCTTGCAAATATTTCTAATCTCCAAACCAAGCAAGTGACTTCTGGACTATGTTCACTCAGACTAGTCGTATCACTGCTCTACTTTAAAAACAATACCAAGAAATGACTGTACTCAAAACCTGTACTATAATAAAGCAGCAAGCCACCAGTAAAAATATCTCCCTGTCAGACCCTTGTAGCACTACTTAAGGAAAAGGAAGACCAGGAGTGCAGGAAAGTCCTCTTCCATGTCTGTTTTCTCATGAGCATTAAGCCAGAATGGAAAATAATTAGACCTAATTACACACCTTGTCCACGCAAGTGTGTAACTTCCGAACCTTAGGATGAAAATCACAATCTTAGAACCATGCACCTATCAAGGACATCAACCAAGCATTACATATCCAAGCTCCCCTGGTACCCAGCTCCGGAAAAATATCAAGGTTGAGGGAGCACTTAGCTAAGCAGAGTGGAATGCCAGCTCTGCAGATAAATAGCCATGTGACCTGGGGCCTCAGTTCTTCTGAAATAAGGAAATAATACAATCTACCCCAGAGATTACAACTTAATTGTAAGGTTCAGTTCTAAGAGTTCCTGCAAGTTATTACATAAGTTGTTACTGACTGCCTTCTTTCCCTCCACCATGCTTATCATTTTTCCTACTGTCTTCAGTCTGCCTTACTGCTGCTTGTTTAAAACACAACAGTAACTGTCCAAGAGCCACCTGTACTGTTTAAAAGTTATCTATACCAAAAGACACCTACTATTACATTTCTCTACGGTAATAAAATAAAAACGGGAAAATCTGCATTTCAAAAACTCTCTTCACCCTGACAAGCAACATAACTTTACCAAAGTTGACATGAGTAGATCCTGATGGGTTATGCATCACTTCAGGGAGACACCTCTAAACCAGCCAGCACTTTTTGTAGAAAATTCTACATGTTTCTCTAAGGTTATTAAAATATTTCTGGAGAGGCAAGGAAAGCATAGATTCAGACATTTAACACTTAAGACAATACCTTAAAAGTTACCCGTTCAGCCCTCTGTAAGTGTAAAAAGGGAAATAATAAGAAAAAAGACTATTTCATTAATATAATCTTGGGAAACAATGATTCAACAAAACAGCCAAATATAAAACTTTAAAATTTTTTAGGTAAATATCTTACAAAACAGTCTTCAGTATGTTTTTGTAGTAAGCAGAACCGAGACAGCACACTAAAAAACAAATATCTAAAATAATAACATATTCATCACAAATCAGAGATGAAATTCTAATCATTCCTTTTATTTCTAATCTACTGTACAAGTTTTATCTATAATTCCTTAAAAATCAAAGTATTTCCCTTTTTAAGAACTCAATATTGGCTGGGCATGGTGGCTCATACCTGTAATCCCAACACTTAAGGTGGCTGAGGAGGGCAAATCACTTGAGGTCAGGAGTTCGAGACCAGCCTGACCAACATGGTGAAACCTCATCTCTACTAAAAATACAAACATTAGCTGGGCGTGGTGGCGGGTGTACGTAATCCCAATTATTTGGCAGGCTGAGGCATAAGACTCGCTTGAACCTGTGAGGCGGAGGTTGCAGTGAGCCGAGATCGCACCCACTGCACTCCAGCCTGAGAGACAGAGTGAGACCCTGTCTCAAAAAGAAAAACAAAAAACAAACCAATACTAGGTTCTCTGCTAAAGCTAATGGTGCTAGTGCCATAGTTGAAGTATTTCCCAGCATCTTAGCAACTGTACTTTTTAATATATCTAAAATAAAAAACACACACCTGTGTAACCATTAGAATGAATTTCTAGCTATTCATGGTTTTAAGTAACTCCGTCTCTCAAACTGATAGCATGTCTTATTTTAATCTTACCTCAGATTTGGCTGAGCCAAATTTTCTACTTTAAACTGCCTAACAATTCTTTACATAAGTTGCAAATCTATGAGCTGAAATGAAGAAACGTCTCAGCAAAGTCTTCATGTTTATTATTGAGTGTAGAATACGTTCATCAATGTTACTAACCAAAAACCACAGAACAAGACATACAGAAAATCCACTGGTTCTTGATGAGTTTATGGGTATAACTGCCATGCAAATCCAAACACACTGAACGCATTCAACCCTAAGTAATGATCTTTATTCATCTGCCCCACCTGATGATTCTTTTAAAGGGCAAGATCTTAAAGACTTTACCACTTTTCTACATCCCTGCTACCCATCATCAACCAGGGGTAGCCTTCCACTTCAGTTCTCAGGTTAGTGTGAATTCATCATCAAAATTGTAAGATCTAAGTATGCCCATGATCTAAGGCATCTCTTTGATGATCTCTTGCTTACTCACAATCAAACCACTTTCAAAGTCTCACACATTACTCCCTCTCTCAAGCCGGAACTTGATCCACCTCAGATTAACAGATACATCCCTCTGTGCCAAGATAAGAGAGACTAAATTTAACTTGAAGTCCCTTGTAACTTTCCCTTCTATCTTCATCCTGGTCTATGAAAATCTCTCCTATTTTCAAAGCTAACATCACTAAGTTTGACCTCAACTTCAGATTTAAGTGTGGCCATAATCCCAGTCTCTCCCATGACACACAAGTACAGGTTTTGCCTAAAATTTCAAGGTTGTCTGTTAACTTGAAGCTTCTTTCCTCTTGGTCTCAACCCTGCCCATGAAACTTTCTGTTAAAAGCAGGCTTTGCAAGCTTTCCCACTTCAAAACCCTTTCTCACCCAACAATGCCTACAGGTAGACTAAATGAAGGCATGCAAACTGAAGAATACAAGCCTGTCTACAAAGCAGCCGATTATAGTGCGTCAGGAGAAACTTCAGGTAGGCCCGCCCTTGCCAGACTTAGGAATATTTTGAAAACTTTATGTGGATCTATTTTTACAGAAACGTACTCTATTTCTTTGAAACACTTCATGAGGATCACGTGAGGGCAGGCTGCATCTGGTCCTTTTGACTACCTGCTTGTATCCTCTAACTTAAACTTACGTAAGCTAGCTAAAGACCAAACTACCAATTCCCACAGCTTTCAGGATTCACAGTTCCCATCCACCACACACCTCTCTGCAGCATGAAACTCCACTATCTAAATAAACTATTTTACTTTCTGGCTGCTCCTTCACCCTCCCATCCTCTTATTAAAGGTTCTGTGCTTTGTAATCTCCACCATTTTTTTCTCTCTCAGCAGCAGCTAGGATTTCAGATTGATCTGCAGCCTAGATTCATGACTGGCACCCCAAGCCATGCATCTCATATAGCCTACACGAGCTATCTCTGATGGCTCTTTTGCTTTAGACCACCACTTCATCTCTGCCCCTTTCATTCTGATTCTTCTAGTTCAATCTCATTACCTGGGTTATTGTGTAGTATTTTTTCTAAATGACTTCAGTGAACCCTCTTCTGACAATCTATCCTCTATATTGAACTCAGATGCACACCTAACCTAACCTTCAAGTTCCTCAACAACTCAACCCCAACCTAAATTCATAGTCTCCTCTGTTTTTACCTAAATAAAGAGATCATGCTCCATTCAAACCAGACTGCTCTTTGCTGTCCTCTTAGCATACCACCAAAACTGACCTTGACCAAAAAGCACAAACCATTAAACCAGTTAAGAAAACAAACAAAAACCAATCCAAAACCAAATATTGGACTTGATCAATATTTGTAAAAGTTCTACTCTTCTTGGTTGGGCGTGGTGGCTAACACCTGTAATTTCAGCACTTTGGGAGGCTGACGCAGGCGGATCACCTGAGGTCGGGAGTTCAAGACCAGCCTGACCAACATGGAGAAACCCCGTCTCTACTAAAAATAAAAAATTAGCCAGGCATGGCGGCGCATGCCTGTAATTCCAGCTACTTCGGAGGCTGAGGCATCAGGAGAATTGCTTGAACCTGGGACCTGGGAGGTGGAGGTTGTCATGAGCTGGGATCACACCATTGCACTCCAGCCTGGGCAACAAGAGCGAAACTCTGTCTCAAAAAGTTCTACTCTTCAAAAGACACTCTTAAGGAAACAACAGTATAAGCTAATAGGTTAGAGAAACACTTACAAAACAGATTATCTCATAAAGAAGTTAGATCCAGTACACACAAAGAACTCTTAAACTCAACAATTAAAAAACACTAATTATAAAAAGGGCAAAAGTTATGACAAGTTACTTCACCTAAGAGATATAAATGGTAAAATATGGACATGAAAAGATTCCACACCATTACTGATTAGTCCTTAGAGAAATGCAAACAAATAAGGTACAACACCTACTAAAATGGCTAAAATTTAAAATAAAATAGATACTATGAAATATTGGCAAGGATAGAGGGCAATCAAAACACCTATATGCTGATGGTGGGGGAGCAAAATGATACAGCATTTTGAAGAACTAGCAGTTTCTCACAAAATTTAACATACATTTATCACAACCCAGCAACCTTGATTTCTAGTTACTTACCCAATAGAAAAACTTATCCATGCCCATATAGAAATCTACATGCAAATAGCTAACTCATCACAGCCAAAAGCTGGAAAAAATGGACTTTCTAACTGGAAAACGCATAAATAAATATGGTACGTAGACAATGGAAAACTACTCGGCAATAAAAAAAGAACTCACTGATATATATGAAATAGATGACTCTTGAAAGGATTATGCCAAATGAGAGAATCTAGACACAAAACACTACACACAGTATGATTCCAAGTAGCCAAACACTTGGAATAGAAGGAAGGATATTAGCTAGAAAGACACATGGGGAATTTTTGGGGTGATGAAAATGTTGTGTATTGTGGTGACAATTACACACCTGTATACATTTGTCAAACTTGATCAAACTATAGATCTAGAAGTATATAATTGATGCTAATTATACCTCAATGAAGCAGAACTTTAAAAACTGTCTCTGAACCAAGACTCTTGCTCTGAAATGCTGTTAATCTAATACTTATAGCTAATTTTTAAGGCACCACTAAAAATGCACAAGACGAGAAAAGCACCTCATGTTCTCTAATATTAAAAGAAACTGCAAAATTCAAATTAATGTTTACATACAATTATTTACTAAATCTGTCATTTTTAAATGTAACATTGATAAAAACTGCATTTGAAATAATGTGTAGGTTTCATACTACAAGAACTCTGAGACTGTTAGCTTAAGATATTCCTATCCTGCCTTTAATTTTTTATGTCATTAATGAGCTGTGGATATATTTGAACATGGTGAAGTCTCCAAAGATTAACACGACCCAAAGTCTGCAAAGATCCCTTCTCAGCCCTGAGCCACAAAGATTAAAATTCTCAAGTAGCAATTAGGCACCTTAAATTTATACTAAGATTAATATGAAACAAAAGTATGCTATGGTTGCTTGAAAGGTTAATGTAATCTGAAATTGTAGTAACAGAAGTGATGGTAGGCCTGGTCCTCTGGGAAATAGCAAGTTCAACTGCAGTCTGTCCAGCTTCGACCATAGTACCGACTGCAATCCAGAGAACACTTGGCAGAGGTTAACCAACAATGTTCAGAATAGCTGGAAACAGTGTTAAAGAGAAATGTTGACAGGAAAGAAAACAAACAAACAAAAATACAAATTATTCAGTCTAAATTAAAAATAAGGGAAGATGACAGTTAATTCCAAATATCTAAATTGCCATCGAGTAGCAGAACAAACAGCCTTATTTAATTATGTTCTAGAAGGAAAAACTGGAATCAGGTGTTACACAGAAAGAGCTTTAGCTTAGCATTTCTAAGAGCTATTAGGCAGCCTTCAAGGGTAATGAACTGTTTTTCTTAATGTATCTGGTTAGGGAGGATAGCCATTAAAATTACTTCTAAGTATATGAGAGTACCTTATAAACCTAAAATTCTAGAACTAAGTCATATGCCATATAAAAAACTTGAGTATAGAGTGCTTTTGGATTCCAGTTAAATTGATTTATTGTAGGGCATTTTTTATCTTGTCCTATTTCTCACAAGTTGTGTTAATTTCCTGAACATTTGCAGGGTCAATGGTTCTACTTGCTGATGGCCTTCTTTCCTTATACCATATCGCACCAAGCAGTTCACCTATTCCAAGTTGACAGATAAGGAAGGTGATCTCTTCAGGTAATCTTCAAAAAACTTTTTAATTTTCTTTTTCTATAGCACAAATAAATTATTTGATAGTCATAGCTCTATGTGAACAAAGGAAACTAACAACTTTGGTGTCCAGCTGCCAAATCTGTAAGATAAGGAGATTGAGAGAAGACCATTTTTAAAAGCCACAACTTTGTCAATAACATCAATGGTAAGAATGTTCTGTTTTAGGCCGGGCACAGTGGCTCACGCCTACAATCCCAGCACTTTGGGAGGCCGAGGCAGGCAGATCACGAGGTCAGGAGCTGGAGACCATCCTGGCTAACATGGTGAAACCCCGTCTCTACTAAAAATACAAAAAAATTAGCCAGACGTGGTGGTGGGTGCCTGTAGTCCCAGCTACTCTGGAGGCTGAGGCAGGAGAATGGCGTGAACCTAGGAGGCGGAGCTTGCAGTGAGCTGAGATCACGCCACTGAACTCCAGCCTGGACAGCAGAGCAAGACTCCGTCTCCAAAAAAAAAAAAGAAGAAGAAGAACTTTCAGCTTTGGTTAGATGTAGCCTAGAACAACTGGAGATGGTGGGGGATAGACATCATGATAAAAACTCAGCTTGCTCTTTCTACATGGCCATTCTCAATGCACACCCATCAGTCCTAGAAGCTCTGCCAAATATCAAACTTTGTTCTAGATATCTGAAAACTCTAACACTTAACAGTTTCTCTGTAACAAAACCTAATGGTCTAACTTCTCATTTTACACAGTCCAAGATTAAATAATACGTTACACCACTGAGACCTACTTAAAACTGGATGGTCAGATTATAAAGATATACAACAACTCACAAACTACACTTGCAGCTTAAATTAACAGGCAAAATATTCCTCTGGTGAGAGCTGCCATTTCAGTGAGAACAGTCTGACCAAGTGCTTAGATTTTTCAACATAACTTTAAGAGATTCTGGCAGACAATGTTGCCAATGCTTAATGTTGCATGAATATCTAACCATTTCAAAATGCTGTTGCATAAATATCTAACATTTAATATTTAAATGTAACCTGAAGTATTATTATATCATGTAAATTATTTCATGGGAACAAAATGAGGCTCTTATACAAGGCACATTAACTTTTTCAAGCCACTAGGCATCATTTAGTAACACCTACCTACACTAAAAAGCATATTTGTTAGCTTCAAAGAGTTAACTTGCCCAACTCCCTAAGTCACATGCCAGTTACCAAGTATATTTAAATGCCAGGCACACATCTATATATTTCCTTTAACACTTAAAAACTTATAAAGGTAGGAGGGGAAGAAGAGGAAGTCCAGACATTAATGAGTACAGTAGTCTTCACATGAAAATAATTGATTAAAAAACATTTTATGGGCCACATAAAACACCTCAATTTTCATTCCAAAATGAATGTAGACAAGTTTTCAACTTGTCTACTGCCTGTCACAGAAAATGGAAGGTCAAATGTACATTTTAACACACTATAAGAATTTGTAAAACAGATGTAAAATACGCTTCCCTCTTACCTAATACTAATAAACATGTTTGAGAAGCTAGAAGTATAATAAAAACATCTGACAAAAATGTAGTTAAGATAATAAATTATGAGCCTTATGAAAGAACTCTAAGACAAGTAGAGAGCTCTCCTTTCATTGTTCTGTCTTTTGGGGTCCAATTTCAAATATCACTACACACACTTCACTCCTTTTAGATCGATCACATCTTGATTAACCTAACAAAGCGCTAAGCCATGCTCTTAAAAACATTGCTTTAACAGCTACTTTTCCTAAGGAGTACTCCTTGTAGAAAGACATCAAATATGTAGTAAGAGTATAATTATAATAATAAAAAAGCTCCACACTTGAAAAGAAAAACAGCTATACTTAGAGACTAGAACAAAGATACCAAAGGGCTTTGGCCAAAATTAGTATAAATAGACTTTATTGAAGTCAGTGCCTCTGTACTGAGACAGAAGATTGTGTCTACATAAGCACAAGTTGTAACATTTCACAACTTCTAAAAGGAATGTCAACAATTACAACGATCATGCATACCATGGTCGATAATCACATTTTAGAAGCATTTTCAACCATTTCTAAAGAAATGCTTATAACATTGTTATATATAGAACTACTTTCAATAAACTGCAAAACATTGATCGACTTTTCCAGTATGAGCTACAGTGTCAACACAAAAGGGAGGCATAAATGTTTAATTTATGAAATCAGAATGGAATATTTACTGTAAAGAAAAATTAAAAAGCTTTCAAATAAAGGCCATTATCGAACCAACGTGAAGAGCACAACTCGAACTTTTGAGTTCATTCATCTTTTAAAGCTGTCCTCTCAATAACTTCAGTTCTAAGCACTGAATTCAGTACTGTGAATATTCCTTGGATTGAAGTTTGGCAATGATGCGGTCCAACTGTCTTTTTGCTTCACACTGTGGGAAATTGCTCATGTCATAATATTGAGGGGCAATTTTCACCAACCTGTTTAGAAGTGGGGAGAAAAATTTCCAAATTAACATTTAATTGAAAAACTGGAGTTGTTAATAGGATAGGCATTATTCATTAATATACTGATGAACCAAGGCAAATCTATGAATTCAAGTCTCATAAAAATACAAATAACTAATCCTTACAAATGGCACTTTTAGAAATGTGTTCTTTTATTTAGTAAGATGTAAATTTTCTGGTGTTGAACTTACCATAAACAAACAAAACCCTCAAGATACATTAATGTAAGGAAAACAGATAACGTCACTGATCTCTTTACTCTGGCACACTATTAACTGGCCGCTCCAAGGATATAGTAACATAACAGGTTCTGTGTAGGAAACATCACGGTATTCAAATGATTGGATCTTCTCATTTCCAGTGTTTTTTTAATAACTATAACTCTATACCCCCAAAATACACCTGACTGAAATATTTCATAAAGTTTAGCTATACAATTTTTTTCTCAACAAAGCATTTCAGATAAAATGGTAATGTCCTACACAATTTAAGTGTCAGAAGTCCCAAATCTGTATAAGAAAGCAGTCGTACAATATAAAGTGGTGACAGCAACTAGAATACATGCCTTCAGTCCCACTACTTTTGGCTGACATTTCCTATCATAGCTTATAGAACAGATTCTGGCATAAATAAAAAAAACCATGAAGATGAGGGTTATTTTGCTTAAAATAAAACAATCAGTTCTCACTCTACATTTTGTAAAAGCTAGTATGTTAAAACACAAAGAATTATCATTTTTATGCCTGCACAATTCCTAAAAACCAATATATAAATAAATAGTTGAGAGCTAATTGTAATGGGAGAAATAAAATGTAAAAAAAAAAAATTTCTGCAAGAAACAGTACTGACTTGAGTTAATCACAACAGCAAAAGAATGGCTCCAAAGAAACTCTTAAAAAAAAAATGTTTAAAAACCCTTTTTAAAAGTATTTTTGAGAGACAGGGTCTGTCACCCAGGCTGGAGTACAGTGGCATGATCACAGCTCACTACAACCTCAAACTCCTGGGCTCAAGCAATCCTCCTGCCTCAGCCTCCCCAGTAGCTGGCTGGGACTACGGGCATGCAGCACCACCATGCCCAGCTAATTTTTGTACACACCTATATATATTTTAGTAGAGATGGGGTCTGGCTATATTGCACAGGCTGATCTTGAACCCCTGGTTTCAAGTGATCCTCCCACCCTGGCCTCCCAGAGTCCTGGGATTACAGGTGTGAGCCACCATGCCCAGCCCCTAAAGAAACTTTCCATGCTATTCAAATGTAACTTTACATTTGGCTTCAAATCCTGCCCATAAATATCAACAATCCCACTTTCCACTTATCAAAGGAAGGGTATGAAAGATTAACCACACCATCCAGTCAATACCCTCATACCTACACAATGAAATATAAATCCTCAATGAGTGAATGCAAGGCCATGACTCTAGCAACAGTCGGGTTCCGTTTTGAGTGAAATATTAACAAAAAACTATTAGAACAAAGGTGTACTTACCATTCTGGCTTGATATCTGTACATGTCCGGATGTAATTCTTTGTTGTTAGAACAAACTCATTATAAAGCACCCATTCAGGTTTGTGGTCAAGAACAGTAGAGGGATGCAACTGAACCACCTGGTTATCTTTCACAGTTAAGTAATGCCCTGTTCGTTCTAAATGTGCCACCTGAAACAAAAACCCAGTATATTATTAACACAATGCTTCTGACATACTCGTTGTAAAGCTACCTATATAGTTAGGAAAAGGCAGGCCTCCCTTTTACTTTTCATTCTATGGCTATACTTGTTTATCACTGTCTTATAAAAGCAGAGATAAGCAAACTGCCACCTGTGGGCCAAATCCAACTCACAGCCTCTATTTGTAAGGTCTGTGAATCCAAAATGGTTTATACATCTTTAATTAGAAAGAAAAAATATCATACAAAAAACATTCCGTGAAGCATGAGTAGCATGTAAAATTCAAGCTTCAGTGTTCATAAGGAAAGTTTTATCAGAACGTAGTCATGCCCATTTGTCTATACCTATTATGCTCCAAGGGCAGGCAGTGTTAGGTAGTTCTGACAGGGATCTCACGGGTCCACAGAGCCCAACATTATTCTCTGATCTTTCCTGCCTTAGACCATCGAGAGCAGGCTCTTCAGCACTGGGCGCCAACTATGAGTAGACAAACAATTACCAGAACATTCATGTCTAAGGTAGAGAACTAAAGCCGGGTGTGGTGGCTCATGCTTGTAATCCCAGCACTTTGGGAGGCCGAGACAGGCAGATCACCTGAGGTCAGGAGTTCTAGACCAACCTGGCCAACATGGTGAAACCTCATCTCTACTAAAAATACAAAAATTAGCCAGGCGTGGTGGCGGGTGCCTGTATCCCAGTTACTCAGGAGCTGAGGCAGGATAATCACCTGAATCCAGGAGGCGGAGCTTGCAGTGAGCTGAGATCACATCACTGCACTCCAGGCCTGGGCGACAGAGTGAGGCGCTCCATCTCAAAAAAGAAAATAAATAAATAAAATATAAGGTAGAAAACTAAAGAGGGCAAAGAGGAAAAGAAAAAGGTAACCTACAAAGACAGGAAAATAAAAATGAAAAAAAGAGCCTGCACGTGCTTCTCTTTCATTTCTTTTTTTGGTAATGCCTTGACTAGTGATACTCATCCAAATTGACAAGTTCTCCCTTTCCAATTCTAATATTCTGTGCATAAAGAATGAACATGAATAATGGAAAAGAAACTCAATTTCATTCAAAATATTTACTAAACACCTATTAGGTGTCAGGTATTACAATGCATGTTGTTTCTAATAAATTTTTTGTTGTTTTTAAGAGCTAGGGTTTTGCTATGTTGCCTGGGCTGGCTTCAACACTCCTTACTCCCTACTCAACTTCTCTAGTAGCTAGGACTACTAGAGAAGCACTACTAGCAAGCACACTCTGTGGTGCTCAGCTGTTTGTAACAAATTTTAATCTACATAATTAAGAAGCATAATGCTTGAATATAATTTCATTAATTTTTTTTGAAATATAAAAAGCAAATTTAAGAACATGTCAAGCCAGGCCTGGTGGCTCACGTCTGTAATTCCAGCACTTTGGGAGGTCGAGGTAGGAGGATCCTTTGAAGCCAGGAGTTCAAGACAAGCCTGGGCAACATGGCGAGGCCCTGTCTCTACACACACAAAACGGCAAAAATTAGCTAGGCATCATGGTGCGTGCCTGTAGTCCCAGTAACTCAGGAGTCTGAGGTGGGAGGATCACCAGAGCCCAGGAAGGTAAAAGCTGCGGTGAGCCGTGATTGCGCCACTGCACTCCAGCCTGGGAGTGAGACCTTGCCTCCCTCACCCCACCCCTTTCCCCTAAAAAAGAAAAGAACATGTCAAAAAGAAGCTAGTACATATTATATATTAAGAATATGGTTAAGAGTTGAGAAAGAATGCTCTTACCTATTATTCACCAAACTCTAATAAGCCTAAGATATTATATAATAAGATGCCACAATAAACATTCTTACTGTTACATAGATTCAAATACAGACATCTCCCCAATCTCCTTTGGTTTTTCATTCTGAGACTGTCTTTATGCTCATATTCTAGCTATTGAGCCCATCTGGCCTTAAGGGTAAGCCACATCTTGCTTAACAGACATAGCCAAAGAGAGAATGAACAAACAGGAAACAGACAGAAGAGACCTATCCCAAATCAAGTGATTTGTTTTCAATTTTATCACCACAAAATTTTCTTGCCTTTTTCTCAAAGTTTCTCTTATTTTATAAACACCTTAAAATAACTGTTTGCAATATTTACTTGACAAGTTTTACTTCTGTTTGTATAGCCATTAATACAGCACACTTAAACTAAATAAAATCTTTTAAATTATGTTTCATCTTTATTGCTACTAAACAGACATTTTTGGCTTTTCCAGTATGCAAGGGTCTTGGACATAATTACCAATGATCACTCTGTAAGAGGACTGCAAATGAAATCCATGTATTTGAATATTTGAATTTGGAGGTGCTTAGTTTTTAGATAAAGACTAAAGCCAACTGTATGTACTTTTGGATCTGCTCAATTGCTTCTTTTTAGTATGTTATGACAATATATTTCCAATTAAGACCTAGATTCAGAGAAACTTTGCACTGACCAATATTCACATTCCTGAAAAACAGGTGCCTAATCACATCTGAAAGTAGCCAAAGTTTCCATTTTGTACAACAAAGACTCTATTAATAAAATAATTCTAAAACTGATTCCTGTATAACTAGACTACCTTAGCCATTTAGTGCATTAATTTGTTACTCATTAAATACTTCAGATTTCTTAGTATATTAATTCACTCAAAGAAACTGGATGTAACAACATTTATGATTAATTTTTAAGGGCATGCATAAACTCACTTTTGCTTTCGAGTGGATTCAAAGGACTGTTAATAGAAATCAGTGTCATGTGAATACTTAATTATTCATTCCCATATTATCTACATACCTGCATAAAATACCCAGTAACCAAAGCTTTTCTTATATTAATATAATAGTCCCTGCTTGTAAAGTCAGTACTTCGACGAGGCAAATTAAATCTGTCCATAATTCGAGATAGCTGCTGGCGTACATTGTCTGCAGACATCAGGGACCTGTAGTTAATGAAGTTGTCATAACACCACTGAACCGATTCATGATCTAAAAAAGGTGGAAGGCGGGGAGAAAAGAGGGGACCATGAATCATCCACACAGGAATATTCTCTAATTAAAAAAACTGTTATAAAGAATAAGCTAAATAAACCAGAAAGGAGATTTACCCACAACATTTTCTTTAAAACTGTAATGTTACCAGCTTTCTCAAAGATCTGTAGTGTGATTCAACATTAGAAACAGTAACAAGGCTTTTGGATTTGGATGCCAAAACAATGATTTTGAATTAACTTTTTAGTGAATTATTTCACCCATTAACATCCACCTGGCTGTTTCCAAAAGATAGTCTATCAGATAAGGGAAGGCTGGGTGTATTAGGTAAAAGTCACGGCCTGTTCATTTTCAATGAAACTACAGCTTTAGATTAAGATAACTGCAAACAACTGTTGTGTATTGTTCTTTATGCCTGAGCTAGAGCACCCCAGACTTAAAGATGTCAGTTTTATCGCGACACACGTGCCTCTAAGCAATTTACCAGCAAGTCCTGAAACTGAAGTTTACAAGGATGCCTGAAACCTCCATTCACGTTTAATAAACAAAATCTAAGTCTAAGAACTTCAAGTAATTTTACTACACGTACTATCAAAAGGATATTTCTCTGATGAATCCTTGATAAGCTTCCAACTAGCCTAGTGTTGCTCATTTAAAGAGCTCAACCTGTAGCATCACGAAAAAAATTTTACAGTGACATCTTTTATGTACCAAAGACAGTCATGGCAAAGAACTGCATTATTTATTTCAGAGGACCTTTGATAAATAAAACTAAGAGGGTTATTGTGAAATGGGAGAGAGAAAACAAAAATTAAAACTGTTGATCCTTCTCTTGCTACTGTGATGTATGCTTACCTTCAGCATATTCTTTTCTCTTTGGTTCTAGGATTCTAGTTATAGTGCATAACTTTGCCTTAATGTTTTTTAGAGACATAACAAATACATAAGTACATTTTTATCCATTACAAAATGCATCCCCATTTCAGAAATTAAGAGTGGGTGGGGTGGAGATAGGAAATAGATCTTTGAATTAAAGAATACAGTAACATATTAGAACACCCATTAATTAATTCATCTGGAATGAGAAATAAAAGGTACCCATCTGAAGCTATTGACATTTAAACCAAAGCACTGAATATCTTTGGAAACTGAAACAGCACACTGTGGAGGTAATTTTACTTGCGCTGATGCTCCATAACAAGCTGAAAGGCAGGAAAATGCCCAAGCTAGACAATAAAAAGGCAAATTTTTGAAAGGGTTGTTTGGCTCAAGCCTGTAATCCCAGCACTTTGGGAGGCCGAGACAGGCGGATCACGAGGTCAGGAGATCGAGACCATCCGGGCTAACACGGTGAAACCCCGTCTCTACTAAAAAATACAAAAAACTAGCCGGGCGAGGTGGCGGGCGCCTGTAGTCCCAGCTGCTCGGGAGGCTGAGGCAGGAGAATGGCGTAAACCCAGGAGGCGGAGCTTGCAGTAAAAAAAAAAAAAAAAAAAAAAAAAAAAAAAGAAAGGGTTGTTGATTTGCAGACTATGGCTTGAAATATAGTTTTTTTGTGTGGTTCTCAATTTTTAGAATTCATGTACTACAGATGGAAAAATGGCAATTCTAAGTTATTTGTTAAGAACAAATGACTAATAACTAACATCTGATGGTTCTACTGTATTTCTAAACTTGTGAGAAATAATTGTGTAAATGGGAAAAGTAAATCTAAAACTGGGAACATTTATTATTAAACTGGGAACATTTATTATTATTAATATTAATTAATAAGAAACTTTAGCTGTTTCTCTCTCACCAATACAGTAAACTACCCCTAAGATCTAAAGCCAAATCACTGTCTAATTTTCAGAGAGTAATCTCCCCTCCCCAGACAGAGTAAGGTACTGCAAAATAACTTAAATCTAGTTTTGGATTTCAAAGGGTATTTACATAAATAGTATTAAGACAACATTTTAATTGACATGACATTTTAGCTTCACTATGTAATCAACTATTGTCTGTAACGTAAAACATCTTGACCAGTATCTGAAACACGCTTTTCTTCAAATATACTGAATGATTCAATTAATAATATACAACCATTTAAAAAGCTTTCATGAAAACAAATATTTCAAATATTTTCATATCCATATATATGCATATATTGAAATAATGCATGGGGATCTGGCAAAGTTTTTTGCTTTTTTTTTTTTAAAGGGCTTCTCTTATTTGAAAAGGTGGCAATCAGTGATTAAAGCATAAATCCTCATCTTTAACTAATAAGGACGGTTCTAATAAATGTCAAGTCATCACATATTGCAAACCCCTAAAAATCACCAATGACTAACCATCCCTCTGGCAGTGAGAGCTCATAGTACCTCTCACTAATAATTCCTTTCTTGGGCAAACAGTAGACTTGAACTTTTCCAACTCTTGTTTACAGGCCACTTGCAGCCTGAGAACCATCAATCATACTTGTCTGTTTTTTCTATTTTATTAGTTGTATTTTGATGTAAAAAGTAGTATTTTGATGTGTTTATCAGAAATAGCTCACACATCTGGTGAGTGGACAACACCACTCTAACTTACTACATTCCCTCTGACTGTAAATCTGTTCCTTCTCAAGGCTTTAATAGGTTATGTATCTCTTGGTCACCCTGTATTGCATACAAGATGAATACGGTAGGTTTTTTGAGTATTTCTGTCTAATCAGGGGTAAGTCTTTAACACTAGGTAATACCAGTATTTGGATACAAGAAAGAAAGATTAACTGTTCTAAGGTAAACCATGCGCTGGTCTTGAGCCTTTGGTTTCATAACCACATTTCCCTTAACTTTCATATCTGCCCAAGTTGTTTTGGGCCTGGGCAGAGAAGGGCTCCATTCTTTCTCTCTGCTAGTCATGAATTCTATTCAACTCTTATCAGGGTTCTGGAGTAAGCAACAGATGTAAAGCAAGTTAGGTACTACGTCTGGTGCACACACTGGCCCTCTAGCACTTGTGGACCCCAAGACAAATTCACCATCACCCCCACAGAGATGTGCCAAAGTCAACAGGCTCCCCATTTTAAGAGTATAAATGAGATTTTTATGAGATAATAAAAATGAGTTACAAACAAAACCAGACATACAAAATTGGAATATCAACTTTATAAATTAGGAAACCAATTTCTCATGAGAAGAAACTATAAACTTAGTGACGGAATTCCACATTTTTGGCACGGGGTGATGATGTAGGGCTATCAGTTAAAAAAAAACTGTCAAATCCGGTTGCACTCAATTGCTGTATTTTTTTTCTCCTTTGAATTTATTAAGGTTTCCTCTCAATTTTTGTAAATGGTACATTCCAACAACAGTAGCTAGCAATAACTTCATTATTATTATGTTTCCTCATTTACAAGTCATTGGCAAATGTTTTTCAGATCACTAAATATTCTCTGATAAGATAATTTAAAGCTAGAACAATTACTTCATATGTCTACAGCATAACTCACAATTTTTCCACTGGTGAGCATTTGGGTAGCCAATTTTGTTTTACCACCATAAATAATGATGGGATGAAATTCTTTAATTAAATCAGTGTCCACAGAATACCAAAAAATAACTTTTTAAATTATTGCTGGGTCAAAGAGTATAAAGTTGTTAAAGTTCCTGGTAACATAAAATCACATAAAGACCACATAACCCCACTCCCATACAGCTAAGGAATATTTTTCTTCAATATCTGCAAATTTTATAGGTGAGAAAATGGTAATGCCTTTCATTATCAATAATAATGCATTTCTTCAGCTAACAGTACAGCTGAACTTTTCCATATCATGTTTACAAGACACTGGTAGCCTGAGAACCATCATTCATACTTGTCCATTGTTTTCTATTAGCTTTATTTTGGTGTAAAAAGTTCTTTATTAGTAAAAATGTTAGAGTAATGAATTGTATAAACAATATAAAACTACTCTTAAAATGTAACATGCACAGAAATAAAAGTATATAAAAACTTGCATATTAGCAATAAATGTCATACAAGTCTGTCATTTTTATCACTGTATTTTTCAGGTTTTCTACAACTGGTGCTTTATTCCCTGATTATAAACATAAACAACTTTGGAAAAGACTGGCAATTTCTATTTTAAATGCTAGTCAGGAGTTTTTCTAAAGTACCTCTGGGTTTCTAATGTAAGTTGTCACAGATAATAAATGAAAGTGGGACAAAGAAACATCTTATACACTGCAAGTGACATTTAGACAAAAGAATGTCTCCAATCAAATTTACACTTACTTTGTTTAAAAGCATGGTAGACGTTCAGCAGTGTCAGATGATCTCCATCTATGTGGGCAAATCTCATCTTGGCCTCATCTGCGGCTTTCTTGGCCTCCGTGGGGCGAACAAAACACTGTGGGACTAAACAAGGTTGGTATGGGCCCAACACAAACGCCCATATCGATGAGTCACGCATTCACAGATAGAGGAACAAGGCCTAGCTAGGTCAGTTCACAGAGCATAGGGCAGGGCAGGATGGCCTCCAACTGCATCTTGGACTGTTTACTACCTTGATTTGGTACATCAACACCTAACCACATCTGTAAGACAAGAGGATTTCAAAGCTACAGAGTACCTGATTATTTTAACTAGATCTAAAAGTAGGCATCAAAACAGCTATTCTGAAGGCCATCAGGATACTAAAAAGCTCAACTTATTTAAAAAAAACCAGTGCTGATAGCTCTACCAATAACCAGAATAATGGTGTCAATTGCCTTTCAGCTAACTGTAATTTTTCAAAAGGACATCCACTAAATCTATTGAATGGCCGTGAAAGTTAGAAAGCTACACTTGCCCACTGCAGAGCTAACAACAACTTTGAAACCACTCTACTGCCATGTTTCTATCAGAATTTTTTCCCTAATACTGTGGCTATTACCAACTGGTGGGTATCACTATTAGCACCGGTGAGCAGAAGCATATGTAAACATAAAAATATCAAGAATTCTTGGGTTTGGATGATAGCAGTAGTGGTGGAAGGTTAAACCGCCTCTGAATTAAGAAAATTCAAAAAGGCTGGGATATTCAGCCTAGTGTTTCAGCATTTTAACCAAAGGATTAGAAAATAAAGTCCCAATTTTAAAAAAGAAAAAAACAAACTTATTTGTATCAAAACCTCAATATAAAGCAAAGTCCAATATTTCAAAAGTTGACAATTAGTCTGAAACAGTCATATCATGGGTCACCAAAATATGTAACTACAGTTATTTGTTTAGAGCCTCAATATTAATTCACATAAAACTTTAAATTGTTACAGAGCATGTACTACATTTTTTGAAATACAACTTTCCTTAATTCAGTTTAGCAATTCCATAGTCATAAAAACAATATGAAAATAAAAATACTTAACAGCTTGGGACTTTTTCAACACATTTTAAAAGCTCTTAAAACCTTATCAATGAAAAACTTCATAAATTATCGGTTCCGATAGAAGATAATGGGAATAATCAACAACAAGATAAAATACAGTATCATATTACTCTTTCCCATACAGTTTCCCCTTTAAAAAGATGCCAAAATAGCCAAATAGTGACAACAAAACATGATAATAAATATTAAAACTCTTGCTTAATGTAACTGAAGCAAGGTAATCATAAAAGTACACAAACTTCTCACAGCTGTGAATGTTAATGTGAACTAGCCACTAGAGTTAAGTGGAAATAAATAAGTAGTGCTCTGAAAGGCCTCTACAGATTTGCACTGTTAATATCAGGACCTCAAAACTTCAAAAACTATTTTAATGTCAAACAAAGCATTACAAGCTTAGCAAACTGTTTTTTGTTCCATGACTTCTTCCTCGCCTCTTATTTGAACACTTTTCCTACAAATGGACCGTTTAAAAACAGTCTATTTACATTGCTGCACATAAATGCTCATTCTCCTGATAAACTAAAGGTTTTTATTTGTAATAAATAAAAATAAGGTTTTTTTTTAATTACAAATAAAACTGAGATATAGTTGGAAGATTACAACTGCATCACAACAAACTTTTTAAAGAGCTAATATTCTTAACTCAAACAACGGTAATCATATAAGTATATCTGATAAGAGAACCTAGAGAAATAAAAACTAGGTAGATAGACAAGTAAGTACACAATCCATTAGTTCTTGCCCCACGCTTTCTCTAAAAACTAAAATCTTGGGAGAAGTACAACTGGAAGAATCTATAAAACAACACATAAGAAAGGCAGACAACAACCTACCACCACCTCCGCAAATGAAGCTACAATTTAATTAAAGTGACTCAATACTGCCCTGCCCATCTGCTCTGAGTCTGATCAGTCATAACTCTGCAAGAAAACATTTTAGCTACTTCTTAAATAAAAAAATTCACACCATTAGAATATACCATACATCTAAACTAAGCCATATTTTATATTTAAATTTTTTTCAATTTATCCTTTAATTCCACAGAATATTTTGAAATATTTGCAGCATTAAGATCAATAAACCACTCAGCAATACGGAGTCAGTTCTCTCCAGTGCTAAAACTAGTAGCAGAGAATCTTTTGATTGTCAGTAAGAACTTACTTTCTATTTTTAGCTGTAAGAATAGCCATTCATTTGTTTCTTAACAATATTTCTTTTCCTTTAGGAAAAATCTAATTTCCAAGTTACTATTCATTTGTGGTTTACATTTTGTTACTAAAAACAGCATTATTTCCTTAGCTTAATGGTCCAATTTTACAAAATTGGCAATTTTATATATTAGGTATGTCTCTTTTACCAAGTTTTTCTACCATTGTAAAAGAATGTCATTATCAGATTAGATTTTAAGCCTAAAATTATATATTACTATTTCTATTTACTTGATATCAAGTTTGAAATTCATGTTTGTTTGGGTGCCATTGGAGTACATATATAGAAAAGGCTCAACTTAATGTATAGCTTTTAAGTTTGCCAAAGGCACATTTAATAGAGCCAAGTACTAGAGCTAGAGCAAAGTTCTTCTGGTACTTGCAGTTAAAAAAAAAAAAAAAAAAAAAAACCCACAAAGATAGCAGTGATGGACCTTTAACCAAAGAATTCAGTTACAACTGTGCTCAAACTAACTGCAATTTTTATTAGCACTCAAGACAGCCATGTTTTACTATCTTTTGTGCACAATCACTTACTTTACTTTTGTAAGTACTATGTCATTACGAAGCTATTTACAAGGTATTTAGGAAACAAAATTAATTCCTTAAAACCATCTATAAAATCCACTATCATACTAAAAATTAAAAAACAAAAAGAAAAGTGAAGTCCACCCAAACTGTGAAGAGCTGGGCTTTTTTTTGTTCCTTTCCCTCTATTACCTGACAACATAGCAGTAATAGATAGGACCTCATTAGAACAGTTGTAGTCACAACTTGCAATAACCATTTTTGCGAGCTGTGGATCTAGAGGAAACTCTGCCATCATGGATCCCAATTCAGTCAGATCTCCATCATCATTTAAAGCAGCCAGATAATTCAAAAGTTCCAGGGCTCTCATCAGAGTTTCAGGAGCTAGGGGTAAAAGACAATCTATTAGACATGGTGCCTTAAGCAAGCAAAAATGTGACAAAGTACAAACTATTATAAGCAATCTCATTTTTCATTCTGCAGTGGACCAAACTCAAACTCAAACTGTCATCCAATTCAATTATACAGATCTAGCAAACAATGAATCACAAAAACATTGCAAAATTATCCTGTAGGCAAAACTGTCTTCTTCCGAAATACATTAAATAACTGCTAATTCATCAATGTGTTTATCAGACTGTTTTTTCCCCAAAGAAAAATTAGGAATTCTCACATTTTCATGCCCAGAGGATAATTCAATTTACCTAACCCCCACCCCAATAATAACTTTTGAAGAAAAAAAAAGAATGTGCTCATATAACTGTCACCTTTTTTAGTTTTAATGCTATCACGTAAGACTTAATCTTGATGCACACTGGATGGAAAAGGCAAAATGTATTTAATACATATATTAAATAGGATGGAGAAAAACACTAAGAGTCAATTTTGGTTAAAAGATCTGATAAAAATGTGTTTTGGTAAGTCATACCTGGTGGATCCATAAAATCAAAATGTACCAAATCATCAATACCAAGTTTCTTCAATTGTAACACAACTGATCCTAAATTAGAACGCAAAATCTCAGGATAGGTGTTATCCTAGCAAAAAACAAAAACACGTATTTGTTATGTTAAACATGCCTCAGTCTCTGTTCAAGAAAACAAAAATCTGTTCACTGCCTCCTGAGCTATTTGTTTTGGCATTACTTCTACACTACTGTCTCAGAAGAGATAAATACTTGCAGACTAGACTAGAGAGAAACCATTTTTCTCCAACTATCTTTATAGTATTCGAAGTGTTTGCTACTGTCCATAAAACTGGAAACTGCAGAAAGAAATTTGTATAGTAGCCTTCACTCATCTGTGTTTTCGATTTCCATGGTTTCAGTTAACCACTGTCACCAGAAAAAATTTTTAAGATTCCAGAAACAAACAATTCATCAATTTTAAATTGTGCACCATTCCTAGTAGTATGCTATATATACTATATGCCCATTTGTCACTTAACAACCATCTGTTATGAGATCAACTTTTGCAGTATCACAGTGCTTGTGCTCAAGTAACCTTTTACTTAATAATGGCCCCAAAGCGCCAAGAATAGTGACGCTGGCAATTTGGATATGCCCTCAAGTGCTTCCTTTAAGTGAAAAGTTGAAAGCAAAGAAAGAAAAAAAGTTGAAACCTAGTAAGGAAAGAAAAAAAAAAAAACCCAAACACATCTAAAGTAAGAATGTATCTTCTATCAGTGAAATTGTAAAGAAAGGTATTTATACATAGTATATATAAGTAAGGTTCAGCATATTCTAGTTTTCAGGCATGGGGGGGGGGCGCTTGGAATGTATCAGCCTGGGATAAGGGGGTGTGCAACTACCTAAGTTAATTACACCATACATTTCACTCCTGGAAAAGCTAAGGAGCTTTTAATCCTAAAGGGCAAGATTAAGTAAATAAGGCAATTTTCTTCTGGTTAGAAATTCAACTAAACATTTTAAACACATCAGCAGGAAATAACAATACCCCATACCTGCATTTCTGTTTTATAAGCTTTCTCTGTGTAAAGTCTGAAGCATTTTCCAGGTCTGGTACGTCCAGCTCGACCAGCCCTTTGTTGAGCTGACGCTTTACTAATAGCTGTCACCAAAAGGGACTCAACTCTGATTCGAGGATTGTAGACCTATTGGAATTGAAATAACACAAGAGTCTTTCTTCAGTCAAACACAAACTTGTGATCCAACAGAAGTATCCAAAGCCTACAGTTAATTCCAAAATAAACAAAGAAATATTGATAGCCATAAATCATGCTGCTACAATAGACAACCCATCATCCTGAACCTTCAAGTTCTTTTAGATACTCTAATTTGATCATCTGAAAGACTCAAACTAACATGAAAAACTTCTTGTCAAACACAAAGACAGCTTATATAATCCTTACTCCTCCTAATTTCAGTTCTATCAGGCTGACCTTTTTCCTTGCTTTTTATATGCTGGCCAGTCAAGGATTCTGCCCAAAAAGAAAACTTCACTTTCAAAACTAAATGTTCTGGGTACTATGACTCTGACACTGTTTAAGGAAAAAAATTTCCAGCAATAACATGATATGCCTACAAAACATAATCAATTTATCCAAAAGATACTTGAAAAATAAAACATGTATTTATTAAATAGCCAGTTCACTTGCACTTCATTTCATTTAGTACACAGCACTGTTAAACTAGAGGAGTAACATAGTACTGTTTTCAAATAGTGTGCCTAGTTGACAGCAGTAACTCTAATGTTGGATAAGTGACTGAACTGCAGGGATGGAAATCCTGTACTTTATTACTAAACCCATACTGTTAAATGAATATACAAGCCAAAACACCCACCATCACTACACTGAAACAAAGAAATCAAAGCAACTCTAAAAGAAAAAAAAGCCTAGAATTACATATTAAACAGTGTCTTAATTTCTGAGAGCCACCCAGAACATACAGCAGAAATCTGAAAATCAAACAAAAGAAAATAATTCTGAAAGGTAAATTTTAGCCATTAAATGAATGGGTAGTAAGTACTGTTAAACCAACTCTAATTTATAAAGTATCCACTAAATATGTACCTTCTGTTTCGCAAATCCAGGATCAATCACGAACACCACACCATCTATTGTCAAAGATGTCTCTGCTATGTTAGTTGACACAACTACCTGTTAAGAAATAGAGTATATAAATTATATTACATATCAAATACAATTAACAGGACTGTTAAAGATCAGCCACAAACTTTCACTAACACAAGGAATTTCAAACCAGAAAATAAACTAGAAATATGATTTGCTCTTCAATGGCCAATGCTTTAAAAAGGTAAATTAAAATTTAAGAAACCAAAATTTTGTTTACGTCACAACAGCAACTTCTTTCTCAACAAAGCTATTAATTACTTCAGGTTATCACTCAACTGTGCTACATTTTGCTTAATCAAATTAATTGACAGCATAAAAAAAACTGATAAAGCAATATAACATGCCTTACAAAATGTCTGATAAAACAGCCCTTATAATTAGTATTCAAATTTCCACAAGTATATCTTTCAAAATGAAAACTTCGTTATTTATATCACCAAAATTCAATTCAACATTTTAAACAAAATGCCACATGGGAAAAACCTCAAGTTATAATCCAGTAAGAACTGACAGATCAGCAGAATCAAATGTAAATATTTTGGTAAGTGCATGATCTCAAAGGGATGACATGTAATATGCTACTAAATAATACAAAGCAATTGTTAAGAACTGTAATTTTTTTATTGACAGAAAACGTTTAAAGCATTTACATACGAATATGATAGCTTGTTTTGTATATGTGCATGTTTTACTATAAATTACATGTTTTAGAAAATTAGTTAAGGACTTGGGAAAGATGTTACATATAATTTTTTCCTTTTAAAACAATGGGAAATGGGGATTCCTCATTAGCATTTTAACTCAGTACATCTGATTTTCAGGAACAGGTTACTGATATTAAGTTGAAGATGTCTGTATACGCAAGCAATTGATATAGAAGATGAATCAAATAGAGTCTGCTTTTACCATTTGTAAGGGAAGATTAGACATGGATAGAAAGTGTGAGTGGCACCAAAGATACACTGTGAAATTTAAAAAGGTTTACTTCCATAGCAAAGACAAGAAAAGCTTTACTGAAAAATAACAGCATTTAGGATAGTCCTTGAAGGTAAAGTTAAGACCTACTCATTAGAGAAGGAAACAGCACTTAAAGTTCCATCTTAAAAAACACATGTGGGCCGGGCGCGGTGGCTCAAGCCTGTAATCCCAGCACTTTGGGAGGCCAAGACGGGCGGATCATGAGGTCAGGAGATCGAGACCATCCTGGCTAACATGGTGAAACCCCCGTCTCTACTAAAAAATACAAAAAACTAGCCGGGTGAGGTGGCGGCGCCTGTAGTCCCAGCTACCCGGGAGGCTGAGGCAGGAGAATGGCGTGAACCCAGGAGGCGGAGCTTGCAGTGAGCTGAGATCCGGCCACAGCACTCCAGCCTGGGTGACAGAGCGAGACTCCGTCTCAAAAAAAAAAAAAAAAAAACACATGTGGGCAGGAATGCCTATGGACACATACAAAAAATGAAAAGATTTATATTTATCCCTATTTTATTTTAAAAACACTTAATTTTATAAATCAAATAGCTTTAAAAAATCATATGCTTTTGCTGCATTCACTATTTACTTAAAATAATATTAACAGTTTCATTTTCTGATTTCATATTTACTAAGTAGTAGACTTCCCAAAATACTGGCAGGAAACCTCAGGGATTTAAAAACATAATAGCAATCTACCATCAGGGTATTTCAGAATAATTTACAAGTAAAAAACCAAAATGTTTCCTTTTATTTGTCAGTTGAAATGACTGACAACTAGCAAAGGAATAAGGAACAAGTGGTTTGATGATGTTGCTGAAATACATTCTTCAGGACATTTAGATGAATAATCAGCAACTAGAACTGAAGCAAACAACAACACACATAAAGTTAACAGGTGAAACTTGAATAAGCACAACCTGCATTTAATATTCTTCTAGAAAGTCCGTTTGTTGTAGTTAAAGAAGTGATGAACTTAGAGATAACTGGCAGACACAGCAATCAAACCTGAGTGGCTAAGTAACTGTGGAAAGGTTTTAACACCCCCAAGCTTGTACTCCTTTTATAACTTACATATTACTTAGTCTATGTAACACAGGGTTGTAGGGAACAAATTATGTAAGGATGTGGAAATACTCTATAAAATTAAAAGAAATTAGCCACGCATGGTGGCACATGCTTGTAGTCCCAGCTACCTAGGAGGCTAAGATGGGAGGACTGGTTGAGTCCAGGAGACTGAATCTGCAGTAAGCTACGATCATGGCACAGAACTCCACCCTAGGCAACAGACTGACACCCTATCTCAAATCTATACAGAACCAACTACATGCCTGTAAAACAGAAGACGTCTTCTGGCTTTCTGGAATTCTGGGGTGAAAACCATGGTTCTGAATATATTTATGAAGAAAATCACTTTTAAAAAAGTTGTTCTGGCAAAAAATACATGTCACATATTTCTCCTAGAACAGAATACAATGTGATAAAAATTTCTGATGTGACCAATTCTTTAAAGAGTTACTATTATTAAAAAAAACACTTAATTTTTCTCCACAAAATAATTTCATCCTGTATGTCTTTTGTCTGGGTGTGTATTAAATTCTGTAATACTTAACAAGACACGGATGCACGATTCTGCACGCGTTTAAGAATCAAATGATTTATGCCAACTTGGCAAACCCATGTCATTACTGATATTAATAAGAGCCTATTGCCAGCCAAAAGTCAAACCCTAAAATACAAGTGTTAAATTCAGTCCTTACAAAAAAGCACAAGTTTTAGGCCTTTCTCAAGGACTAAAAATAGCTAAGGCTAAATACACACACACACACACACACACACACACACACAAAGTGCAAAAGCAAACTAATATATGACAAGATAAAAGCTTCTTTGGAACCTCAGCAATTGAGTGAGGCAAGCCCTAAGCATGTTCTAATTGTAAATGGCACACCATACAATCAGGAACCCATCAGGAGACAAAATGACCTTGAATTTGTCGAGGGATTTACATTATGACCAGTAAGAATCAATATAATTGTTACATGCTTTCTAGACTGCAACACTGCAGTAAGTGTTCAAAGAGCCTTAAAAAGTGTTCAAATTTCATTGACTAATATGGAACAGACTCTGGTGAAAAGCTTGGCATCACTGTCAGGACATGCTAAGAGTAAATTTTCCCCCTCAATAACCTGTCTTCTAATAGAACTTACTTTTTTTTCTAATAGAACCACTTTCCCACTCCCCACCTCACCCCCAATATCTCCACTTCAGGAGTAGAATTCGCAGTACTTCATTTGCCCTACCTGAATACTGTCTGGACACAATAATGCATTTAGTTTAAACTAATTTGGATGTTTAGTCCCCAGGGAACTCTGTGGGGGTCTCCAATACAAGGATATCAACTTATTTGCTTATAAACGTCCCAGCAGCACCACAGTAAGCTATCTTCAGACCCTGGATCATCAAGTCTCTCTTTAAAACTATAGAACCATCTCCATAAGGGCCATTTCTCTTTTTTACTGAGCAATTGATGCTCTCAATCGTATTAATTAGCAAAATGCAGGATAAACTATAGAAAAGTCAGCTATTTGTATGAACAAAATTTGTGAAAACTAAATATTTAAAAAATAATTATAGTGGTATTTTAGTAACAATCAAATCCATAAAATAACAATTGTATGTCTCAGTCAAGAAATGCAGAGAAGTTATCTACTGAAGAGTAAACTTGAATGCATGTAAAGAATTACTATAACTTTTAACTTAGTCAAATACTTGAATAAACTTCAAAAATTATCGAGGTAAAAATATCTACTCTCGTATTAATATGTGTTGCATTCTCAACCTTTCTTGATTGCTAAAAACTTGAAATCGTTCACCATTAGTACTGTAAACAGCATGTTTAAAAGGCTACTCTGTTTTATCAGTATCACAATCAAGTTATAAAATCTATTTTGCATAAACTAATAGAGTGAGAAATAAATGGCATTGCCTTATAAAAGGTACTCAAATATAAAGTTATACAGAATCACAATTTGATGGAAATTAAAATATCACATTAAATATTTTATTTGTTCAAAAACTTTCAATACTTTTATATATTTGCTTTATGCTAACTACTATCCTTATATTAGAATAAACAGTTTAACAAAAAAAAATCAAATACTTTGTTTTTCACTAGATGCAAACAGTAAGTTTAAAATTACATATGAACAGTAAAACTTGTATAGATCCCTCCTCTATAAGCTAGCCTTGTATGAAAACTTTAAATTTGTGCTTAACCTGCTGCACCTCAGAATGTTCTTCCTCATAATGAAAATGATGCAGCAACTGCCAAGGGAGTCTTCCTTCACTCTCCCTAGGACTGTCCAGGGAAGCTACATCAGTGCTCGTCTCAATCTCTAAGATGAAATTGACTCAAGGTAAGGATAACATGATTTCCCAGCAAGAGGTCCTACAGCTTTGGCTGAAACACCATCACTGGATGGCAAAGTGGCATTATAGCTCTTAGTTTTGAAATACAAGCTCATGATCAGTCCTCAGAGTGAGCCTATCACCAACTGTGGCCATCATCACATATCCAGCCATTGCTGAGTCACTCTTTTCAATAAGACAAAATTCTCCTCAGCATCCTAAGGATTTAAAACACAAAAAGCAAAACAGAAACAAAAACCTTAATTTACTTCATAGGCTTAAGACAGCAAGAGCTCAGATGTGTAATTGTAGTAAATATGGGCCCATATTTCTCAAAGTAGAACTCAATGAAATGAGAAGTACACAAAAGGATGCACAAATGGGACATCTTTGTTGTACACCAATTTCACTCAATGGCAAACAAACACAACATTTTAAAAATAAAACAAATACAGATATACAAAGTACACATGATTTCAAGACAAATGAAAACCAGGCAGGCTGAGGGCCGGGCTTGGTGGCTCACGCCTGTAGTCCCAGCACTTTGGGAGGCCCAGGAGTGGGGACTGATTGAACCCAGGAGTTTAAGACCAGCCCTTGGCAACATAGTGAGAACCCATGCTGTTTAAAAAAAAAAAAAAAAAAATTAAGGCTCTGCCTGGAGGGTGCATTAACTTCTGTTTATTATATAAATATTTAAGACATATATTTCTCTCTCTCTCTCTAGATAGATAGATAGATAGATAGATAATTTCTGCTGATGAGGAATCAAGCTAAAATTAGGCTCACAGAGAATAAAGCACTTTCCAGTCCACAAATCAGCTTCAAAATTATATATTAAAACTATCACTTAAAATGACAAGTTTTCCCCAAAGTTCAGAATACACGTAAGGTAACATGAAAAAAATATTTTAACATGTTCTGAGACAGGCAAAAAATAATTAAAAGTTCAACACTATGAAGCTATGATTAGACTATTTTCTAAAAGTCAAGGTTATTACACTTGATGATCTATGAAAAACTCAAAAGCGGTTTTTTTTTTTAATATTTCTATCAATCCTTGTTTATTTACATTACACTAGGCTGGTAACTGCACATCCACTCAGTGAATTCTTTCAATTTGAGAAACATATTTTGTTCATTTAAGTTTTATCTGGCCATGTAAAAAAATAATCACAATTGTGTTTATGATTTGTAATTTTTCAGTAATCATCAAAAAATTAGCAAAGATACTAGGGAAAAAAATCACAAAAGAAATTGTGAGTGTGTTAGTCCTCAATACAGAAATAAGAAAGCAACAAATTCCGATTCTGACTAACAAGTAAATGAGGTGAGGAAAAAGTTCAGGCAAGACTTTCTTCAATATAAATAAACTGAAGAAACATATAGCAGCTGCCACAAAAGCCTTGTACATAAGCATCTTGTATACGTCAAACTTAATCCTTGACAATCGTCCCCCTAAGGGATCAAAGTAACAGCTTTAAAAAATGAAAAACTAGGATCACAAATTAAGAAAATCTTACCAAAATTCACATGCAGCTATTATGTAACCTAATACACAGCTAGGTTTAAAAGTCTAGTTGACTCCACTGTCCAGGTGATTTAAACCTTTTAATAAAACTATGCAATCTTATTTTCAAAGACTCTATTAGGACTCCCAAATCTTAAAAAATAAATAAAAGCCTAGCTGCTGTTTCAAACTGGAACCAGGATGTCTTCCCAACCCCTCAACAAAGTATCTCAGAAATAGGGCTGAAATAATCTTGTTCCTGTCTGTGTGACAGGATCTAGATGAAGCTTCTGCCTTTAAGGAACACACGTAGTTATGCAGTGTGATCAGTGCCACCTTTTTTTTTTTTTT
>NW_012114555.1:4398532-4440321 GCF_000951035.1 Colobus angolensis palliatus | reverse complement strand
TGATCTGCCCGCCTTGGTCTCCCAAAAGTGCTGGGATTACAGGCATGAGCCGCCATGCCCGGCCATAACAGTGCTACTGTTATTAGAGGTCTGCACAGAGTCAACATTTCCCACCTATAGACATTATTACTTGGTGAAGCCTTAAAGAAAATTACAGGCAGAAGGCCAAGGCACCAAAGAAAAAGTGCTTACTTTATACCAAGTGATTTAATAGGAGAAAAGACAGTACTTGGCCAACATCCTCTTTTCTTAACCCATTCTAGCGAATCTTCCATTTGCCAAGGAGGGACTACCTAGGAGAAGCAGTACCCATTCTTACTTTAGGGTCAAGAGATATGCAGAACCCTACAAATGGATATTATTTTGTTGTACAAACCTAGATCATAATCACCCACAACTTAGTCCTTTATAACTGAATGAAGTTTGTATCTCATAAATAATTCTTTCATTATTTTTTTTTGAGACGGAGTCTCGCTCTGTGGCCCAGGCTGGAGTGCAGTGGCCGGATCTCAGCTCACTGCAAGCTCCGCCTCCCGGGTTTACGCCATTCTCCTGCCTCAGCCTCCCGAGTAGCTGGGACTACAGGTGCCCGCCACCTCGCCTGGCTAGTTTTTTGTATTTTTTAGTAGAGACGGGGTTTCACGGTGTTAGCCAGGATGGTCTTGATCTCCTGACCTCGTGATCCGACCGTCTCGGCCTCCCAAAGTGCTGGAATTACAGGCTTGAGCCACCGCGCCTGGCCAATTCTTTCATTATTAAGTGAAATGTTTATAAAGAACATTTCTAATGTTACCTTTCTTCCAATTGCTCCATTCTGTTTTTTGGGAGGTGGAGGCTCAAAAATGCGTTGCTGCTGCTGAGGTGGAAGTGTAGAATACAATGGAATGATTTTAATGTCGCCAACTTCAGGGCCCAAATCATCAACCTCACGCTTTATTCTCTTACAGGCTTCATCAATTTCCTACAAAATAAAAGTGAGTTTAAAAACAAATACTGAAACATTTTTATTTACTATAATCACAGTTCTATGCAGTCTATTTTATGTATGCCATCTTCTTTCACTTCATGGATACCATATTTTCAATTTAGTAACCAAAACTAATTTAGCACATTTCAACGAGATTTCCAAAACAATCCAAGAAACTTTCATTTTTGTATTCAAATGAATATATAACTGCCTTATTTGCATTCCACACCCCTTTTCTTAGAGTCAGATTTCCTAATTAATTGTACTAAAATTGAAATTTCTCACCCAGGAATATTTAAATGCACTTATGACCTTTTCAATTTTCACAATCTAAAAGAAATTGATGTGCTAGACATTTTAAATAAGCCAATTAGGCTTTAATGTCACGTATCACTAATGCAATTATATGGAAGATTTGCTTCATTGTGCCTAATGAGAACAAACACCTTTACAGTATCAACACAGATATTTAAGAACTAGGCTAACCCAAATGTCTTAGAGCAGCTACAATTTTTTTTCTCAGAAAACTACAGTCACACATTGCTTAATGACAGGAATATGTTCTGAGAAATCTGTTAGGCGACTCTGTTGCTGTGTAAACATTCTACTGTATTCATGAACCTAGATGGTATAGCCTATTGCTCCTAGGCTACAAACCTGAGGAGCATGTTACTTAAGTGAATACAGTAGGCAACTGTAACACAATGGGAAGTATTTGTTCATCTAAACAAAGAAAAGGCATGATAAAAATATGGTATAAAAGATAAAAACTGTCAGGCATGGTGGCTCACGCCTGTAATCCCAGCACTTTAGGAGGCCGAGGCAGGCGGATCACCTGAGGTCGAGAGTTTGAGACCAGCCTGGCCAACATGGAGAAACTCCATGTCTACTAAAAACACAAAATTAGTTGGGTGTGGTGGCACATGCCTGTAATCCCTGTTACTTGGGAGGCTGAGGTGGGAGAATCACTTGAACCAGGTAGGCAGGGGCTGCGGTGAGGCGAGATTGCGCCATTGCACTCCATCCTGGGCAACAAGAGCGAAACTCCGTATCAAAAAAAAAAAAGGGTAAAAATCAGTACACCCGTATAGGGTATCTGCCAGGAATGAAGTCTGCAGGACTGAAAGCTGCTGTGAGTGAGTACTCAGTGAATGTGATGGACTAGGACATTCTGTACACAACTGTAGACTTTATAAATGCTGTACATTTTGGCTACACAAAATTTATTAAAAATGTATTTTCTTTTGATATATTTTTCTTTCTTCAATAAATTAACCTTAGCTTACTGCAACTTTTTAACTTTATGAACTTTAATTTTTTTAACTGACTCTTTTGTAGTAACACTTAGCTTAAACACAAACACGCTGTACAGCTGTGCAGAAGTATTTTCTCTTTATATCCTTACTCTATAAGCTTTATTCTAATTTAAAATTTTTTACTTTTTCAACTTCTTAAACTTTTTGGTTAAAAGACCCAAACACACACTTAACCTAGACCCCCACAGGGTCAGGATCATCAATATCACTATCTTCCAACTTTACATATTAACCCACTGGAAGGTCTTCAAAGGCCAGTAACACACATAGAGCTGTCATCTCCTGTGATAACAATGTCTTCTCCTAGAATATCTCCTGAAGGACCTGCCTAAGCCTGTTTTACAGTTAACATTTTTAAGTCGAAGGAGAACACTCTAAAATAATGATAAAACATGTAGTAAACACATAAACCACTAACAATGTCCTATTATCATTATGTACTGTACATAATTGTACATGCTATATAGTACTTTCAAACAACTGGTAGCAAAGTAGGTTTGTCGGAACTAGCATCACCACAAAGCGGTGAGTAATGTGTTGTGCTATGATGTTGCAAGGTTACGTTCAGCTCCATTATAATCTTATGGGACCAGCACCATGGCTATCTGAGAACTTTGTCTTGACCAAAATGTTGTTATGTCGCACATGACTATATTCTAAGGCATTTGCATTCAAGAGGAGACATAATGAATATCAAGACAGAAGAAAAGAGAGAGACAGATTATGTATGACAGCTCTGGGAGACGCAAAGGAACTTAAAAATGGAAGGCAGCACTGCAGACAAATGTATTCCAAATTTTATTGAAGTATTAATTCAATTAAACCCAGAAGCATGTAAAACGCTCACACTATATACTAGGCAGCCTCTCCAATCAATGACCCAATCAGAAGCTACCCTTGTCAACAAATCGCATTTTCCCCCCAAAGGACAATGATACTAAAGGGTGAGGAAGAATTTTAGAACGTTTACTTTATATTTATTTAATGTCCAACTGTGTTTCTGTATCAAAAAACACAAAGTTCCTTAACACAGTAAGAACAAATAAATTACTTTTCACTTATTTCAAACACACCAGTTTTCTTAAAGGTTATCTGTCTCAAAAATCAACACAGAAAATTACTATTAAAGATTCAATGTTAACATCCCCCTTTGAAATCTCAAGTTTCTAATGAAAGTAGATGCTACTCATCTAAATAAAAAACATAACAAAGCGAATAAATATTTTCTGAAAATACTGCTTTCAAATGTTGTATCTAGATTAGAATGCCCCCTGCTGGCATGCAAATAAAAAATTAAGAGTTCTCCAACTTCAAAAATATTTGAACATAATATAAAACTAGGCTTCCAACATTTAAGAGTATCTGCAATTTTAATTTTACTATATATATATGAAAAATAAATGGTCAGAAATCACAAAATATCCAGATTTCACACATTAAAATTTAAGTGCTTAAATTAGACATTTGCTTTGTGATTCCAGTATTTTAAAATGACAATTCCAACTTTGCTGGAAATTAGATTACCCAATCTGCTAGGAATGCATGGAGCTAAAACAAAATGATGACTATGTAGGATATAAAGGCATCTCTAAAATGTGGAAGAAATCCCGTAACACTTACGTTTTTAGATAAAGTCCTAAACAGTTTTAAAACTTGCAATAAAAATTTTCCCTGAGGTTTGCCAAACTTACAAAAAGTCAACACTATCAGCTGAGAATGCCACAAAACTTATCTGCATTTATCAGAATATAAACACAAATAGGTAGAGGAGGAAAAGGAAGTTTCACTGTCCCAACAGCAGCCATCTGCTTAGTCATCAGCAATACTAAGAATAAAGACAGTTCAGGAGTTCTTTATTTAAGGAAAGATTTTTAACTCCAAAAGCAGCAGTATGTTAGTAAATTAATCTGGACCTTACCAATTAACTCACTGCATGTTGAAAAAGAATTTTACTAAGCAAAATTAAAAATAAAAAATTATTTAATTACAATCACTCTTATTTAATTCCTATCTAGGCAACACTTTAAACTGTTCTCTCTCCCTCCCAAATTAACTTAGGTGACTATAGAAGCACTTTTATTTAGGTGGTCAGAATATGTTCTTAAAAACCGGTTTTAAAATTTTATAAGATTACTCAATTTCATGGAGGCTATTCAGATTTATGAAGAAAGGAGTACTGATTTCACAGTACCATTTAACTTACCAAATAAAAATAACAAAGGTTCACAAAAATGAGAAGGTAATATTTACTTTAGACCAGCTCTACTACTAAACACAACAAATGAAATGTAAACAAAACGTTAGGTTTTCTGCTACCTTCTCCCCACAACTCTACAAATTCAAGACTGGGAACCTAAAGATAATTTAAAGAAGCAATGGTATGCATATAAACAGCTGACAACTAGAGTGGCATTTTATTTCATGAAAGACTTACACTCTAGCACGCATCTGAAAACCCTTCAGCTTACTCCCTTCCTTTCCCCAGCTGTGGGATTCACAGTTAAAAAATACTGCACAAAGCTGTCTCAGAGAAAAACCTTTCAGGTCCTTAACCATGAGGCCATTTGATATTTCTGATAGAATCTCAATAAGCTTGTTATCTGAGTATGATGACAACTTTAAATACTGATTTAAAAAGTAAAAATATGGCTGGGCGCAGTGGTTCACGCCTGTAATACCAGCACTTTGGGAGGCCGAGGCAGGTGGATTACCTGAGGTCGGGAGTTCGAGACCAGCCTGACCAACATGGAGAAACCCTATCTCTACTAAAAATACAAAATTAGCCAGGCATGGTGGCGCATGTCTGTAATCCCAGCTACTTATAAGGCTGAGGCAGAAGAATCACTTAAACCCGGGAGGCGGTGGTTGTGGTGAACCAAGATCGTACCACTGCACTCCAGCCTGGACAACAAGAGCAAAACTCCATGTCAAAAATAATAAAAATAAAAATATACTATGCACTTTGGAGGAAGTGAGAAACTAGAGAGACCAGACACAGGAGGACAAAATGATTATCCCAACAGTCTCAATACCACCATTACAGCACAAATGCTGTTTATATGCCATCAGAAAAGCATTTTGGGGCCGGGTGTGGTGGCTTGCACCCGTGATCCCAGCACTTTGGGAGCCTAAGAAGGGCAGATCGCCTGAGGTCCAGGGTTCAAGACTAGCCTGGCCAACATAGTGAAACCCTGTCTCTACTGAAAATAAAAAAATTAGCCAGGCGTGATGGTGGGCACTTGTGATCCCAGCTACTTGGGAGGCTGAGGCAAGAGAATCACTTGAACCCGGGAGGCAGAGGTTGCAGTGAGCCGATAATCATGCCACTGCACCCCAGCCTGGGTGACAGAGACTCTGTCCTCCCTCTCCACCCCAAAAAAGAAAAAGAAAAACCCTTTCGTAAAAGCCTTTTTAAAACTTGGTATTATCCAAATAGCTTCTGAATTTATTTAGCCATTCAAGAATTCCCAAGCACACCTATAAACACCCTACTGAAAATAAGCTTAGAAATGTTACATCTGAGAATACAATTTTAAATGAAGTAAATTCTAACTAAGAACTTTTAGTCATCCTTCCCAACCTTCATGAGCATATGGGAAGACAAAACCAAACTGAAGTGTTTTGATGATGAATAGGCACCCAAGTTCACTCACAAGTTAAATAACTGTATGAGGATAACCTGATTTCAAAGCAGCTATGATGCAAATTCATGCCTCAGCAAAATACCACTTGTATCCCAGGGATCTCCTAACCTGCAATTGCAAAATCTTAAAATTCCAAAGGCATTTAACACTCTTAAAATAATTAACTATAACACAAACTCTAGTGGTATATAAAAGTATTCCTATAGTATACAGATAAAGGGGGTTATATATTTTACATATTAATATAATCAGGTTGAAGAACATTGAAATAAAAAAAATGATTAACATGCCATGTTCTTATGATTAAAGTTGCTACATATTAGAAACAGTATGTCAAAAGTTAAATAATGAAGAAAATTAAAACAATACCTCTTGACCAGTTAAGAAAAGAAGAAGATCTCCCTCCTCCTCTTCACACATATGAATCTGGATAACTGTTCGAATTGCTGCTTCAAGATAATCTCTCTCTGGCTCTGGAGTATAAAAGATCTCAACAGGATGTGTACGCCCAGGAATAGTTAAGAGAGGACAGTTATCAAAGTAAATCTGGAATTTTCCTGCATCTAGAGTAGCGCTCATAACTATAACCTGAAAGAAAACAGTAAATTACTTGAAGCTGTCTTCGAGGGTTCTTATGTGGTCTTAAAGTATAGCAATATTCACTATTCTACGTATATATCACCTATTAAAAAGCCCATGAAAACCTTCAAATAAACTGTGAATGAAAAATCAAATACATAATGGCTAAACTATAGTAAAAGTTATTTACATTTTTAAAAATTTAGAAAGAAAACAATAAATGCATAAACTACAGTATTTCTTCATAAAATACCTTAAAAATCAGATTTTATAAAATTATATGTAATTCAGATTGGTAAAAGAAAACATTAATACGTAGGATAATTACTGCTACCATTATTAAAACTTTGCAAATAGGGAAAAACAGAAAGAAAATGCAAAAAAAAAAAAAAAAACCTCAGTGGACCAGATATAAAAAGAAGGTTCCTCCATAAAATGTTTCACTAGAGTTCTTAATTTCTACTTTCAGGTTCTCACTAAAACCTTGGTAGCACAGTAAGTTTAATAAATAATGACAGTACTCACATTATGCTTTAAATATATTTTTTAAAGCATTGATCTAATTTTTATAAACAAAAACATGCTCAGGCCTCAATTTTTTTTCTAAAGACCCAGAATCTTTCTTGCCAGTGCTGAACCCTTGTTTGTTTGTTTGTTTCTGAGATAGAGTCTCGCTCTGTTGCCAGGCTACGAACCCTTCTATAACACACATATCAACAAGGGATGAGTCTACATTCTAATGAATAGTAAACAAACACAACACAGCAAAAAGGTGAACTTCATAGACTTTGGGGGACAAAAATGTTAGAAAATAGTTTTAGGCCCTTAATCAACATAGTAACAGTGGCCAAGGTACATGTGGTATGGAGAAAAGAAGTAATTCACTAGGGTAAGCGACTACATTTCTAAGGAGCTGCCTGTCCTATGTATAGTTATTTCCACTCTCCAACACTGTAAGTTACAATGGGTGTTTGTGATGAGACAAGGACATGGATCTGAGGGACAAAGATTTGATCCTTAAGGGGGCCTCTGTACTTAATGAAGGGTAGAGTGAGTAGCGCAGTTACACATATATGTTACGAGATTATAAAAGAACTAGGTGGGTAAGAAACTGAGGAGATTTGGCTTAAAAATGCATTACTAAGAAGGGGGAGAAATATACTTAAAGTCTAAAATGAAGACATAGCAAAGCAGAAACAAAACAAGAAGGTACTTACTAGTTCCTTCTTTTACAGGTGATTTCTTACAGTTGGTTATTGATCAGTATGTATTCCCCATTTTTATGCCCACATACACACATATATAATTAAATGGAGAGAAGAAATTACTTCACCTTTAAATCTGATCTCTGTCTTACAACTTCCTTCAGAACACCCATTAGAATATCTGTAGCCAGTGTCCTCTCATGAGCCTCATCAAGAATTATTACACCATAACGCTCCAGGAGGGGATCATTCATAGCTTCACGAAGTAACATCCCATCAGTCATATACCTATATTCCAAAGAACATGTTGGTTAAAGGTTCCTTTAGGTCATTTTAAAACCAAACTTCGTGACAAAAATGAAATGCAAAGACATTAGGTAAATTAAAAATAAACTTCTGCCCCAAACAAATGTGCTACTGTTTCATGATCAATTGCAAAATTAAGTTTCAAGAAAATCTTTTTTAAGAGTATACAACCAAACACGATACGCATTATCAATTCTTGAAAAATATAATACTGAAATGTACTGGGAAGACTTGATATGACCGATTATGGAACATAACGATCACATGGTTTCACACAAATGCCAAGGCAAAATTCATCATTTTCAATTTCTTAAATCTTTTAAAAATATACAAATATTCAACATATAAAACAAACTAATAAACCATTTTAAGTTGCTTCATGTCACACTACTAAAATGTTACCACATGCAAATAAACATTTTTTGTTAAGCCTTAACAATTCCTCACTTAATAAGCTAACAACAGGCTCTCGGTTCAAAAGGGCTGACAGCGCGTGAGTCTGCCATCCTCCTCCCACCCCAAAGAAATAATCTTAACGCACAAAAGGAATTTATTAATAAAAGAAGTGAGACTGAGGGGCAGCATCTACACTAAAGAAATGCTGATACCTAAATGGAAGATAAAAAAACAAATGATGTCAGATTGACCAATGAACCAAAAAGGGAAACCAGGCTTAGTTAGGGATGGCTCAAGTGAAGGCAGCTAATATGGACTCCAGTTATCACAAGAGAGGTGCCACGTAAGAATGAAGGCAATGAGATCAAGGGTCAAGGTTGTATAACTTTGTAGGGGTCAGCTATCTCCTGTCCATTCCACTCTGGTTACTGCTGTTACTATGAAAAAAATCTATTTTCCTTTTGGCACCTGGACAAAACACAGTATGCCTTTAGATTCTTAAGTCACAGCTCATTCAGTTAGATTAAAAACTCATTATTTTATTTACAGATTTTAAAATGGTATTAAAAATCTGAAGCCATCATTTATGATTTCACCATTTTGGCTCTTTTTATGATTAGTCTAACCGAATCTTTCATGGACCAACTGGATATTTTTAGCTAATGCCATCTGTTGGAGCATTAAGTTCAGCAAACTGATAGTATACCACAAAAAGAAGTGAATTCTCTTTATTTCACCTAAACTTAATTCTAAATTTAATAAGCTTTTGGCAAACAAATCCATCTTAACTCATTTAGATGCTTTATGCTTCTTGTCCTTGGTCATATTTTTAAAAATAAACTACCACATTTCTGGGAGGGACAAACAGCATTAACTATAAGGTTATTTTATGTAAGACCAGGAAAGAAAAAACTGCCAATTAAACTATGACTCAGTGCCTTAAAGACAGTAAAGCATAGTGTATGAATCAGCAAGACTATAGCCAGTAGCTGCTTTGAAATTTCTTTGAAAAAAAAAAAAAAAAAGAAATTTCTTTGATCTGAGGACATTTGGTAATTTTTCCTGTCTTTCGATATACCACAGACATGAGATAGGCAATACTCTTGTACATGATCTTAGTAGCAGAACATTACAGCTTCCTCTATTTTGAGTTAACTCTCTTAGCTTCAATAGAGCTGTCTGTTGATTTGCAGGGCAAAACAAAATGGACTGGTTACTCTTCCAACATTTGCTCAAATACTAGCATATTCACACCCTATTGCTCCATTTCCCAGTCTCTTGATACTCAGTACTCATTTCAACATGGAATCATAGTGTAATATTTAATATTTTTGAAGGCATTGAAATTAGCAAATCCTCTCAGTATATACAGACCCAACAACTCACATTCTTTGAGGTGAAAATACGTACAGCTAGATCAAGTTCAAGCATTCACAGATAATAATTACCAAACTGCCACCAACTATAAGACCTCAGTAGATTGTAAGATACATTGTAACTTCAGACAATAAAAACTTGAGAACAAAGTCACAGAAATGACAAAATATGACTTTAAGTTGAAAACTTCTTAAAAGTGGTTTTAAAAGTCACCTTCTTTATTTTGATCCTTTTTCTCCTCACATTCCTCAAGCTTTAACCAATCACAACGATATGGAGCAGAGGTAACCAACAGACATTCCTTTTTATTTTTCTAAGGGAAGAAATGTTACAGATGGCAGACTAAAAATACTATAAGTTAGATTAATGGAAACATTTTATTGTGCTTTATTAACTATGCATATTGCAAGTACTAAGTTAAATGGCCAAAACTTCTGTCATCCACAGACAATTCTTAATGGTTCCTCACCACTGACCATCACCCAGTGATCCCATTCCATGAGGTGCTGCACTTAATTACTTCTTGCATCACCAGTTAATATGGGATATTGCTGTTTGTGCAATGAAGAACTTCAAGAAAAATGAAATTTTAAAATTTGGAAGGTCTCAAGAATACAGTCAAACTTACTTCTTTCCCAGTGAAGAAAACGAAAAAATCATAGTTAACTTTTACAGATTCCCAAAACCAGTTACTAAGACTAGGTATCACTGTACTGATTCTCAGTCCTAAGTCTCTACTACATTAACACACTCTCCACAACGTCCCAGATAAAGGAATACAGTGTATATACAAATTTAATAGCAAAAAAAGGTATTTGAAAGATATGCCTAGGTCCTAACCTCTGTTACTTACCAATGTGACATTATTCAGAAATACGGTCTTTGCAGAAGTAATTAAGTTATGAATTTCAGAAAAGATCACCCTGAATTTAGAGTGGGCCCTAAATCCAATGATCAGTATCCTTATAAAATGTAGAGAGGGAGATTTGAATACAAAGGGAAAGCCATGTGAAGATGAAGACAGAGACTGTGGTTATAAAGCTACAAGCCAAGGAATGCCAAAGACTGTTAGCCACCACCAAAAGCTAGGAGAGAATCATGAAAGACTGTTGCCCCTTAGAGCCTCCAGTTGGAACTAGCCAGCCAACATGCTGTTTTTGAACTTCTAACCTTCAGAACTGTGAGTGAATGAATGTTAATTTTAAGCCACTTAAAAAAAAAAAATAGAAACAGTACCTGATGATTTGCTATATTGTTAAATGCATGAAACCCTCTGCTTAACAACAAAAAACTAGCTTGACACAGAACTCAGGAAAGGCAGAACCAGGTACTGGAGATAAAAACTATAGTCCTTGGCCATGCGCGGTAGCTCAAGCCTGTAATCCCAGCACTTTGGGAGGCCGAGACGGGTGGATCACGAGGTCAGGAGATCGAGACCATCCTGGCTAACACGGTGAAGCCCCGTCTCTACTAAAAAATACAAAACACTAGCCGGGCAAAGTGATGGGCGCCTGTAGTCCCAGCTACTCAGGAGGCTGAGGCAGGAGAATGGCGTAAACCCAGGAGGCGGAGCTTGCAGTGAGCTGAGATCCGGCCACTGCACTCCAGCCTGGGTGACAGAACAAGCCTCCGTCTCAAAAAAAAAAAAAAAACAAAAACAAAACTATAGTCCATTTTCCTTTATGTAAGAGTCAAGTTTTACTACCTTTCTTAGTAGTAATGAAATCTTTATCCAGGCTAAGGAGTGAGTCACAAGAGTAAAATTTTAAGTTTGAAGTTTCAATAACGAAATAATAAAAATGCCACAGGATAGTCAAACTCTACACTTTACTGGGTGCCTTACCATCTACAGTGTTTTCCGACTGTTTTAGGGCAGAGACTCCTTTAAAAAGTTATTAGCATCACCTGGGAACTAATAAGAACTACAAAACTTGAGTCTCACCTCAGATCTACTTAATCAGCAATTTTGAAGGTGGGGCATAGCAATCTGTGTTCCAACAAGTTTTCAAGTGATTCTGATGACTGCTAAAATTTAAGAAACACTAGTCTAAATCGAACAAGAAGCAGATTACCTAAAGTAGATGCCTAAAGTAGCAAAAACATCCTTGGAGTATGTAACAGTTCAGCTTTTCAATTGTGACTGCCTAATAAAATATACCAAAAACCCAATGTACTGTATAGTATCAACCCAGCTTACGTACTTTTTTGCAACAGATACATGTAGATGGCGTAGTATAACTACAAGCCAACTGCCAACTATGATCTCGGCAAGATGACAACACCTAACACATCACTAATTCTGATTTGAACAAACCATGGTAAAACATTACATCCTGCAAATATATTACTTATTTATATTTTTGTATTTACACATGTATGTGTATATATATGTGTGTGTGTATATATATATTTTATGAAACATTGCAAAAAATTATAAACTAAGCCTCAGAAAGGCAAAAAATCATTTTTCTAAAATGAAAACCAGAAATCCCTACCTCAAACCTTATGATCCCTCCCAGCAAAATTCCAGCTTGGTTAAATGTTTAAAACAAAAACAAAATAGTGAAATACATGGATTAAATTATTTAAAACAATATTGGGCAGGGTATGATGCAAAACCTGGACATAATAAAGATGGTTAATTCAATACGTGTACAAAATTCAAGTCTCTGTGTTTTGTGAAGTGTTATAAGGCAAAGAAACAGATGACAAACTGGGCAAAAATTGCAACTTATATCCAAAGTGCTAACTCCGTTATAAGTTCCTACAAATCAATAAGAAAAAGGCCAACCCACTACAGAAAGATGGGCAAAGCATGAGGAGACACCTAATTCTATCAATTTTATAATACTGCACATTTGGTCAAATTTAAATTCTCTGAAACTGAGATGCATTTTAAAATAGCACCTTAAAAACAGCTGTCAACTACGTAGAAATCCTGAGAAGATGAAAAAAGCACCAGTCTCCGATTCCAAAAAGAAATACAAATGGCTAATATACAAAGATGTTCAATTTCACAGAAAATAAATGCAAATTAAAACCATAAAGAGATCCCATTTTTCACTTACAAGATTGACAAAGATAAAAAGTTTTATAATGCTGAGTTGGCAAGGGTAAAGAAACAGATGCTCATTTGCTCATTCCTTACTGGTAGGAGTATATAAAAATCTCTATAGAGGGCAATCTGCCAAAAGCTGATAAAATTCAAGTATACTCTATGACCCAAACAATTTCCCTTGTAAGGAATTTATTTCACAGAAGTGTGTGTGTGAAAAAAATGTGTGTGCAAGTTTGTAAGAGGATACTGAGGACAGCAAATGTTTCTAATAGCAAAAACTGCAAATAAGAGTTTCCATCAATAGAATTTGTTAAATAAGGTACAATCATAAATGCTATGCAGCCATTAAAAATAAAGCAACTTGGCCGGGCGCAGTGGCTCAAGCCTGTAATCCCAGCACTTTGGGAGGCCGAGACGGGCGGATCACGAGGTCAGGAGATCGAGACCATCCTGACTAACCTGGTAAAACCCCGTCTCTACTAAAAATACAAAAAACTAGCCGGGTGAGGTGGCGGGCGCCTGTAGTCCCAGCTACTCGGGAGGGTGAGGCAGGAGAATGGCGTGAACCCAGGAGGCAGAGCTTGCAGTGAGCTGAGATCTGGCCACTGCACCCCAGCCTGGGTGACAGAGCAAGACTCCGTCTCAAAAAAAATAAAATAAAATAAAGCAACTTAAAACCACAATGAGATACCATCTTATACCAGTCAGCATGGCTACTAAAAAGTCAAAAAATAACAAGGTTGTAGAGAAAAGGGAATGCTTTTCCACTGCTGGTGGGACTGTATTAGTTCAGCCATTGTGAAAAGCAGTTTGGCAACTTCTCAAAGATTTAAAATAGAATTACCAGTTGACCTAGCAATTCTATTACTGGGTATACAGAATATAAACCCTTCTACCATAATGACACAGGCATGTGTATATTCAGTGCAGTACTATTCACAATAGCAAAGACAAAGAATCAACTTAAATGTCCATCAAAAGTAGAATTCGTTTTTAAAAGTAGCACATACACACAATGGAATACTATGCAGCCATAAAAACATGAGATTATGTTCTTGTGGCAACATATATGAAGCTGAAGGCCATTATCCTAAGCAAACTAACACAAGAACAGAAAACCAAATACCTCATGTTCTCAGTTCTAAGTGGGAGCTCAACTTTGAGTAAATACGGACACAAAGGGAACAACCAACACCAGGGCCTACCAGAGGGTGGAGGGTGGGAAGAGAAAGAGGAGCAGAAAAACTACCTGTCAGGTAACTGCTTATTACCTGAGTGGCAAAGTAATCTGTACACCAGCCTGTAATCTCAGCACTTTGGGAGGCCGAAGCAGGTGAATCACTTGAGGTCAAAGTTCAAGACCAGTCTGCCAACATGGGGAAATCCCATCTCTACCAAAAAATACAAAAATTAGCAAGGTATGGTGGCATGCACCTGTAGCCCCAGCTACTCGGGAGGCTGAGGCAAGAGAATCGAATCGCTTGAACCCAGGAGGCACAGGTTGCAGCGAGCTGAGATTGTGTCAATGCACTCCAGCCTGGGACAGAGTGAGACACTGTCTCCAAAAAAAAAAAAAATCTGTACACCAAACTCCTACAACATGCAATTTACCTATACAGGAAATCTGCACACATACCCCTGAACATAGAAGTTAAAAAAGCATAAATAAAGCAACTTGAAAAAGGCATCTATCCAAGTAAATAGATTTACTGTTTTCCATATTACCTAGGAAAGCTTTACAATACACTCAGAGAATTACATGGAGTGATGAGGAACGATGATGAAGGAAATAAAACACACAGAGGTTAAGAATACATACTTGTTGCAAGACAAAACTGGGTTTAAGTCCCTGTTTTCCTATTATTGTCTGATCTTGGAAAATTTCTTCTGTAATGTTCCCTTTGTAAAAATGTGAACAGGGTAAAACTTGTTTAAAATAAACAAAACAATGTACATATATAAAGTCCTCAGGACACTAACTGCCTGGCACTTGGGAAATATTCAATAAACAGAGTTCTATACCACACTCATATAAACTAGCCTCCACGTAATTCATAAATCCTTGGGATAACCATATACTTTATGAAACATAATGAATATATACATAATCCTGTCTCCATCAGTTGAGTCAAGGGAATTACAGCTGACATGAAATGATAAACCCCAAGCATAGAAAAGAGAGTCATATAGATGAACACTAAGTCGTATGTTTCAGAAGTTTAGAACAAGATGAATCTCACACACACACAAAACTATCAAATCTGTGAGACAACTCTGAAAGACTTAAAAGAGCCTAAAAATCAAGCCTTCCAAAAGACTGAATTATCTTAAATTCCAGAAAAACTTGTGTATTTTCTAAATGTCTGACTTTAAATTCCAGCTTTAGAATTAAATGGAATTCCAAATGACCCATACTCAACAAAATGGTGTTGGTTAATGTTAACAATAAATGAATCTATAGGTCTTCTGTTTAAATGTCCAGGTATAATTTTTCTATTTACAACTGATTTTTTAGATTAACTCACTGAAATCTAGTCAACCCAAATGAGTGCCTCTATTTAAAAAAAAAAGCTTATCAGCATTAATATGCCTAAATAGGTTCATGTGTAGTAATTTCTTTATATATATAAAGAAATATATATATATATGTATATGTAGGTATATATTTTAAAGAGACAAGGCCTTGCTATGTTGCCCAGGCTGGAAAGCAGTGGCTACTCACAGATACAATCCCACTACTGATCAGCTGTGACCTGCTCATTTTCCAACCTGGGCTGGTTCACACTTCCTGGGGCAACCTGGTAGTCCCCCACTCTCAAAGGAGCTACCATATGGATGCCAAACTAGCACGCTACATCCCAGAACTCTTGGACTCATGCAATCCTCCTGTCTCAGCCTCCCAGAGTATTGGGATTACAGGCATGAGCCTGTACTTTGCATGAGCACCTGGACTTGTTTACAACCTTAATGTCTATGCAGCCAAAAGAAGATTAAACTACTTTTTTGGGTAAAAACAGGTCACTCAAATGGTAGAGTAAGTTGTTGATTCCATCTGTTAAATGCATTAAATGATCACCTAGAATATACATGTTCTCATTTTAATGATTTAAAACATAATTTTTTACTATTTTCCATGTTCAACATGTAGGACATCCCAGGAACTACAAGTTTTTGGTAGTTCAGAGTTTCAAAAGTAGACCATAAATCCTTTTGATGTCATATTTGTGAAGCTAGACTTTTGATAGTTGCTGTTTTAAAAAGTATGAGGCAAACATCAGTATAGAACAGGAAATAAAAGAGGTAGTGTTCAATCTGTTATCAAGGTTTGAGAAACTGTGAGTGATCAAATAGCATTAACACACTTAGTAAATAATAGTGGTTATTTAAGAATGAAATAACTTTTCTTTCAATGTATGTATATTATTTTTTAAAAGAAACATAAATAGTTAGGTTATTAGGACCCAACTACTTTGTAAATGGAACTCTGAAATAGTTCTTCAGGCCTGGGATACTATGACAAAATTATTGAGACATTAAGCATGCTGTCAATTAAGACAGTGTGGGAACTTCAACCTTACTGGAAACCAGCTCATCTACCTAGAGTATCAGGAAATGATTGATACTATTTGCTACTGGCTAGTCCATCTGCCTATCAAAGTCTCTCCATCCTTCTCAACTCAGATGAAACACCTCCTCCTCTGTGAAATCTCTATACATTCAAATTACCTTCTTATTGGCTTGACAGCTTACCCTTCCCAACCAAGTCAGTGAAGAGCCAGTGATATTAACAGAGTCCTTACATAATGTTTCTTTTATTGGTGAAGAAATAAACAAAGACAGGCTCTAGTTCAATCTGTTATGTTCTTAGCAACCATATTACACAATATGAGCAACACTAACTTACTGTAATCCCAACAGCACTACATATAGCAAAATACTGGTTACAACGACAAACTACTAGACGTAAATGTTCACAAGGAAAGGGAATATATTTTGAATAACTTAGAATCTACAGTGTTTCAATGTTCAATACATCAAACAGGGCAAAAAGGAAACATCAAACCCTGGATTCTTAAGAAAGAGCTGAAATGTTTGAGACCACAATCAAAACATACAGCTTTGTTAGTGTAAACAGCTAAAATACATTTAGTATGTGTTTCAGAGCTAGATACCTAATCAAGAAAAAATGCCTAAGTTAACAATGGAAAATAAAGACAACTAAATAAAGATACACTGCCTATTCCTCAAATTTTCACAAAAGGGAATATTCTTTCATCCTCAACAGAACTCACAGAAAGCTAGAATGAATGTGTAGGTTCTACTTAGTATTTTGTAAGATATTGGCACTGTATAAACAAAGAAAACCTTCTCTATCTAATCCTACGTACAAAGGTCAAATTTAACAAAATATGTAGAGCCTCTGTAAACCAAGTTAGCTTTCTAGGAATCAGCAAAAGCCAAGAGAATTCTACTTCTAGGGTGACCACAGTAACTTTTTAGTCCTCTTGTAGAAACTGCCTAAGTGTTAACCACATTTATCCTTTATTCCCACCTCTTTTTAAGAGTCCAATAAAATTACCCTTACCTAACTTACGTGCTACACATGAATTAGAACCAAGACTGCCACATAACAGATGTTCAATAAATTGGTTTATAATTGTTTGTATAATTAACGGTCCTTAAAGTGCCACATCTGTTTCACCTTTACCTCCAGCCCTAAGAGCACACTTGAATTGATTCATTCCAGTGACATGTCAAGGTTTAAGTTTACGTCCCCAATTGTAAATCAATTATTGTGCTAAAAAGAACTTTATTAAATTGGTTTTCTAAGTCCCTCTCTAACTGGGTCAACTGGTTAAAAAGATCCAATTATTTCTCCAACTGGAAATCTACCATCATCACCAACAGCAGCAAGAATCAGCAATGCTGACTGACACACCCCTAAACAGAGTGTCATAAATGACGAAGAGTTGTACGCAGACTACTATATCTTATCTCAGAACAACTGTATCAGGTAGTTAGTACCAGTTCCATCTTCTGAAAAAGAAGTAAGCACATGAGGGCTACTTAACATATAGTTAATGTCACAGCTAATAAGTGGGCAGAGCTAGGACAACTCAGACACTGACCCTAGAGGCTATGCTCTAGGATCTATTTCCTTTTGGTTCTCTTCACAAGCCACCTTTTTTTTTTTTTTCTTAGAGAGAGATGGAGTCTTGCTCTGTCACTCAGGCTAGAGTGCAGTGACACAATCCTAGCTCACCTCAGTCTCAAACTCTTGGGTCCAAGTGATCCACTCACCTTATCCAAGTAGCTGGGACTACAGGTACATACCACCACACCCCACTAATTTATTTATATGTAAATCTTTTTGTAGAGCCAGGGTCTCACTATGTTACCCATCCTGGACTCAAGTGATCCTCCTGCCTCAGGCTCCCAAAGTGTTGGGACTACAGGTGTGAGTCACTGCTCCTGGCCTCAAGGTATTTTTAAACGAAGCTGTCTTGTTGGAAACCCACTCTGGAATCTGCATAAGTAGTCTTTATACAGTTAGTGCTTCAGTCAACTGTTTCCAGAGGCACCAAAGAATCTGCTATGGCAATGCCCTGTAATTCCCTATCCCATAACCCCTGTTCTGGCTAACCATTACTTTAAATTCAACCCTTGACTTAAATTCCAACTTCTTGGCTGGGAGCAGTGGCTCACGCCTGTAATCCCAGCACTTTGGGAGACTGAGGTGGGTGGATCACTTGAGGTCAGGAGTTTGAGACCAGCCTGGCCAACATGGTGAAACCCCATCTCTATTAAAAATACAAAAAGTAGCCAGGCATGGTGGCACGCACCTGTAATTCCAGCTACTTGGAAGGGTGAGGCACGAGAATCGCTTGAATCCGGCAGGCGGAGGTTGCAGTGAGCCGAGATGGCACCACTGCACTCCAGCCTGGGTGACAGATGAGATGAGACTCTGTCTCAAAAATAAATAAATAAATCCAATGTCTTCCCACCTAAACTTATTCTCAAATCATTCTTTCATATAAACACCCATATTCTGCTTCAGAAGGTTAATTACAATGTCAAACTTTTTATTACATTTTTATTTGCTTTAACAAGGACAGGGACTAGATTCACTTTTCATTATTATACCTAGAACTGCCCAACACATAGAAGGTACTTAATTATTAGCTGACTGACAAATCATTACATGTATAAATTATTAGATTCCTTCAACATAAAAATCTCTAATTTTATAGCGTAGGAAAAAATAAAAGGAAGCGTATCACCTAAAATAACAGTAAAATTACCTACCAAATTAACTTCAACCATTATGTTTTCCTACACATACAAGATTATTAAATTGTTTTCTTCTCTAAAAAATTACCAGCTCCTTCAAAAAACAGAAGGTGATTTCCTGAATTAAAATATGTTACAACCAGGCTGCATGTGGTTGGGTGCCTGTAATCCCTGCACCTGCGGAGGCCGAGGCGGGCAATCTCAAGGTCACGAGTTTGAGATCAGCCTGGCCAATATGGTGAAATCCCATCTCTACTAAAAATACAAATATTAATTGGGCGTGGTGGTGGGTGCCTGTAGTCTCAGCTACTTGGGAGGCTGAGGCAGGAGAATTGCTTGAACCTGGGAGGCGGAGGTTGCAGTGAGCTGAGATCATGCCACTGCACTCCAGCCTGGGCGACAGAGCAAGACGCCCTCTCAAAAAAAAAAAAAAAAAGTTACAACTACAGAAAAATGCTTCTTAAAATCCACTGCAAAAGGGCTACACCAGAAGCCAACAACCTCTCCTTCCTTATGTCAAAATGAATCAGGTTCTTTTACACTGACTAGTCACAGATACAGCAATATATTGTTCCCTGATTGGTCAGCTATTTAGGTATTTCATTGGGCTTTTTCTTCATAATTTCCACTCCAAGACAACAGGAAAGTATTCTGCAAAAAGAATGTTTCAGAAGAAAAGGATGGGGACAAGCAAACACATAAAAATGGAAATATAAAAACCATTTAGGAGTGGCAGTTTTGTAAACTTACTTGTCCACTGAGGTGGGGTAGCCACTTAAGGCTAGACTAACAGAGTGTGCACTAAGTTATACTAGATCCAATCTTCTGAAAAGAGCACAGTATGAGATCTACACCCTAAAATTGATGAACAGGTATCCCAAACACTAAAGAAACTATCTTATGGACCCTTAATCTATATGGGGACAATTTAAAGAGGTATTATTTAGCTAAAATGCTCTCAAACTATGGTTAAATTCTGTGCTCCTCAAGCAGAATCTGCCTAAGTTAGCCTCTTTACCATCCTAGAGCGAAAAAGTTCGCCCTGGCTACACAATGGATACATAAGCATTTTATATCTATACATGAAAAGAACTACATTTAATGAAACATTCCCATTAGTTAAGTTCTTCCTATTAAACAGCAAAGAGTTACATTTGAAATTTTTAAATTTTAAGCTTACTGTAATAATACACTTTTTTTTTTTTTTTTTTGAGACGGAGTCTCGCTCTGTCGCCCAGGCTGGAGTGCAGTGGCCGGATCTCAGCTCACTGCAAGCTCCGCCTCCTCGCTCTGTCGCCCAGGCTGGAGTACAGTGGCCGGATCTCAGCTCACTGCAAGCTCCGCCTCCCGGGTTTACGCCATTCTCTCGCCTCAGCCTCCCGAGTAGCTGGGACTACAGGCGCCCACCACCTTGCCCGGCTAATTTTTTGTATTTTTTTTTTTTTAGTAGAGACGGGGTTTCACCGTGTTAGCCAGGATGGTCTCGATCTCCTGACCTCGTGATCCACCCGTCTCGGCCTCCCAAAGTGCTGGGATTACAGGCTTGAGCCACCGCGCCCGGCATAATACACTCCTTTACTTACATTACTTAAAGGCAACACCAGGTGAGCTCCTAAAAGAAACCCCAATAAGCTTACCCTGTCTTAAAAAAGCTTTTAAAAGTAGTTATAACCTCTAGAAATTGCTCCATAAAAAAAATTACTATGCCAAAAATACTTTGTTTGAACTATAAAATCTGTTACTTGTCATTCCCTATGAAGTGAACCAAAATCTTTCAGAAGTACGCATCTTTTGAAAGCCTATCCTCCATCCACTTCCTACTACACATACACACAGCACAATATTGCATAACTTTCTTGCATCCCAATTTCCAAATTCTGTTCTCAACTGTGGCTTACCAAGAAAAACTCAATGCAATGTGAATCAAGTCAGAATAATGATATTCCTCCTAAAGATGAGTAAAATCTCCCCCTTATTATCCTTAAGTCCTTGACATTATCTGCGTTTCAAAGTAATCTAACATAATGAGCTATGATTTTGCTTATGTAATTATTGTTAATTATACTATAATTACCAGTGATCAATAACATGGTATCACCAAACTACAAGAATTTATTCAGTGAAGATTAAGGTTTAAGTAAAAAATATGCCCCATAAAGTCGTAACGATAAGCTTATTTAAGTATTTTAAAGTTCAACTGCTATTAAATATCACGCTGAATAAAAAGTTCTAATAAAATTAGATAAACCAAAGAATTAGAAAAAACTGACACAACTATTGAATGAAGACTAGATATTTTGATCAAATAAATTGTTTTAAGTTATGACAGCTCTGTTTTAAGAAACTATCTCAGAGATACACACTGAAATATTTATATATATAATTATTTGGTAATAGGATTGCTTCGAAATAACATGGGACAGGCAAAGGGTTTGGGGATATGAATTAAGTAAGATTGAAATAGTTAAAAATCGGTGATAAACACAGGCAGTTTATTATTCCATTCAATTTCTGCGGCCGGGTGTGGTAGCTCACGCCTGGAATACCACCACTGTGGGAGGCTGAGGCGGTCGGATCACGAGGTCAGGAGTTCGAGACCAGCCTGGCCAACACAGTGAAACCCCATCTCTAATAAAAATACAAAAAGTTAGCCAGGCGTGGTGGCACATGCCTACGTCCCAGCTACCCAAGAGGCTGAGGCAGGAGAACTGCTTGAACCCGGGAGGTGGAGGTTGCAGTGAGCCAAGATGGCGCCACTGCACTCCAGCCTGGGCAACAGACTGGGACTCCATCTCAAAAAAAAAAAAAGAGAGACTCTTGTTTCATTTATTCCATTAACACTATATATCTCTCTGACAACAAAGACTCATATCACTGCCTACACAATGCTCCAAAATGGTTTTTAAAAACCTCAGGGAGAAGATTACATAGATATGATTTTTTATTTTTATTTTTTTAAAGAAATGTGGTCTTGCTATGTTGCTCAGGTTCAAATGCAGTAGCTATCACGGCATGATCAGAGTGCACTGTAGCCTTGAACTCTTGGCCTCAAGCAATCCTCCTGCTTCAGCCTACCAAGTGGCTAGGAATAAACAGGCATATGCCACTGAGCCCCACTCAAACAAGTCACGTTTAAAAGGACTTAAATGTCACATAAATACAGAATAAGCAGAAGCAACCAGAGGGAAATAAGACTTGAGAAAGAATCATTATCAGGTAGCATATATCTCAACCTATGCAGAATGCAAGTGTAAGACAATAAAAAGTTGGTAGAGTTAAAACATTAGAAAGCTCAATATGGTAGTCAATCACCTGCACCACAGCTACAGAGGAATGAGGTCCTAGAGGCAGCTCTAAGAGTGTGTTATGGAACAAGACTCCTCTTTTTAGCTTATAACAGATACACGGTAATAAGTGCACAATTAACATTAAAAGTCCCCTCTCCCCTAAATAAATCATATCCCATCCTACACATTTCTTCTAAAAGTAGTTATCTTTTACTAAGACATGCCACTTTCCTTTTCTTTCACAATTAAGTCATACGCCATTGTGTCTACTAAAACCACACATTTTACAGTATCAGTAACATTTCACCTAAAATGCAGAACCAAGTAACTAAAATCTGACCTTTGAACTTCAATTTCTACCAAATAGCTATATATTACCAATAATCTATAATTAAAATAAGGTCATGTGGTAAGTCTAAGAAGGCCTACTTTGGACAATTCTAAATTTGGATGACATAAGCCTGCACTAGCAAAGTCTTCTACCTAATGGCAGAAAATGGCAAGCAGAGAAAGAAAAGCATCTTTAAAGACATAGTACTTACTTAAGAATGGTTTTCGCACTACTGCAGTCTTCAAATCGAATGGAGTAACCAACTTCCTGGCCCAACATTACATCCATTTCATCAGCAACTCTCTGAGCCACACTCATTGCAGCCACTCTCCTGGGTTGGGTACAGGCAACTCCTCTCTTGGGTCCTGGTAATGATCGCATGTACTCCACACACCACTGCGGAATCTATCAAATAATTTCACATTTAAATTAATTCTATTCTGCCTGCATATCAAGCATATGTAACATAAAACACTTTATCTCATTCCAATGATTTAAAAACAAATTCAATTAGGCAAATGACAAAAAGATTTGTGACTCAAAACTTGTAACAACACAAGCTCTCTAAACCAAGGAACAGTCATGTATAATACTGATATGACACATACTCCTGAGCTGGGTATACAGAGTCAGAGATGTACTCAACAGGGTGAACTATCCCATCATGAAGTATTTCCCTATGCAATTTTAAAAACTCCAACTTACTACAAATTCTACTTTATAACGTTTCTAAGAAAGTGTAACTTTTAAATTCTTATATAATTTGAGTTGCAAAATCAAGTAGAAATCATATCCCCTTGTAACTCTGAAGCTGTACTTGTATTTAATTCAATTCAAATTTGGTTGATAAGCCAGCAGAACCTAACTCTTAGCACCCCGCTCTTTGGTAATCCTATCCTTTTCCCCTCAGGAGCAGTATGCACAATGGCAGCACCTTAGGTACCATCTTAAAGTCAATTTTAAGAACTGCCAGTCTCAAATTTAACAGGACCTAGAGCAGTACCACTTTGTTAAGGGTGGCCAAAGGGGCGGGGGACCCCCAAGCACAACAAGTTAAGTTGGGTGCCTTGATGGTAGTACATTTCCCCCCCAGTTCCATTATCAACATAGCTAATGGATTCCCCAGTTTTACAGTTTTCCAGGCACTTAACTGGAAAAGAACCATGGGGAAAATGTAAGTGCTCACATTAAATGGAAATCCACTGCTGGAAGAGCATAATTGGTTTACATCAAAGCTTCCAGAAGCCTATCAGACTCTAATGCTACAGGAAACATGGAGTTTTCTGCACAGTATCAGTACAGTAAAACTGATGAAGCATATTGGTAGCTGCACTATTATTACATTTTAGTTAGGTTGCTTCTGCAATTTGGGGGTAACTTGTCACTGACAAGTATCTGAAAGGGAGGGTTAATTATGCTGATTCTCTAAAAACATCATATATATCTTTAAAACACTTTAAATGAACAAAAATAACTAAAGGAGTGGTATCTATCGGGTTCTGTAAATCCACAGACCTATATATATCCTCAATTCAGCAACCCTTTCACAAGGGCAAAGATCTAGAAAGTGAAATTCAAAAACCACTCACTGGTGAACTAAAGATATTTAAAATTAATTCAAAATTCTCAAGGTAAGAATGTTCAGATCTTTTGTTTGTTTGTTTGTTTTTTGAGATGCAGTCTTAGTCTGTTGCCCAGGCTGGAGTGCAGTGGCACAATCTCGGCTAACTGCAACCACTGCCTCCCAGGTTCAAGTGATTCTCCTGTCTCAGCCTCCCAAGTAACTGCGACTACAGGTTCATGCCACCACGTCTGGCTAATTTTTTGTATTTTTAGTAAAGATGGGGTTTCACCATATTGGGCAGGCTGGTCTCAAACTCCTGACCTCAGATGATGCACCTGCCTCGGCCTTCCAAAGTGCTGGGATTATAGGCATGAGCCACCATGCCTGGCCAAGAATTTTCAGATTTTTAAATTCACTCCGCTAAAATCGACAGCTTACCTCCACTTGAAAAACAAGACCAACAAGTTAACTAGCAGTTCTCGGGACCCCTGTACACTCACTCTGAAAATGACCAAGGATGCCAAACTACTAATAAATTCACTGTGTTAAGAAATAAAAACTGAAAAATTGCTAAAGTATTTATTAATTGCTAACAATAAAACCTCATTCTGTTTTAATACAAAATAACACTTTCTATAAAAATGACTACTTTTCAAACAAAAAAACTTAGCTAGAAGAGTGCATGTCCTTATATTTTTACAAATTCTAGGACCCCTGAAATGTTTCAAGGACTTTTAAGAACTCCCAGGCAATAGCTGGAGAACCAGTCAGTTAATGCATCTGTTCACATTTCTAAGGAAAACAGCATTAAGAAGAGAAGGAGGTCCTGAAATATGTAGGCTACTGGTGTATTCAAGCCAGGGATCAGTTCTATTTTTTTTTAAGACGGAGTCTCACTCTGTTGCCCAGGCTGGAATGCAGGGGCGCAATCTGGGCTTACTGCAACCTCTATCTCCAGGGTTCAAGTGATTCTCCTGCCTCAGCCTCCCAAATAGCTGGGATTACAGGCGTGCGCCACTATGCCCAGCTAATTTTTGTATTTTTAGTAGAGACAGGGTCTCACCATATTGGCCAGGCTGGTCTCAAACCCCTGACCTCAGGTGATCCGCCCGCCTCAACCTTCCAAAGTGCCAGGATTACACGCATGGGCCACCGCACCCAGCCAGGACTGTTATTTTAAAGCCATTCCTCCTTTTCAGCTTCTTCTCTTCCTCCATTTGAGGTCATCTTACAAACTGATCCTCGGTGTTCTAGTCTTCTTGTTTTACACAATATCCTGTGAAGATTTGTATGTTCTAACTTCTAATATTAACTATAATTCATCAATGCCAATCCTAACTCTAGTTTCCATCTTAGAGCTAACGGTCATTTCCACCTAGTTAGTATCTCAAATTCACACATTCAAAAGTAAAACCATTTCTCACCTTCCTCCAAAATACTTGTTAATTCCTAATATCCTGACTCCAATCCATTCTTTATTTTCTATTCCCATGGCCCTTCACAGAATAAAAACTTTTGTTATGACCTCTTACATGGTCTATCATCAATATGTTCACTAGATAGGACATTTTTTTTAAAAAAATCCTCATCATTCTTCTTCAGTTCAAGAGCTCTGATGGCTTCTAATCTATGTAAGATATATTAAGGCTCAACGTACAGCTGTAGTCTCACCTGCCCCACCTCCACCTTCCCAAACCCTCTGTATTCTGGCCAGAGCATATCTGCATTCCCTTAGCTCAACATGTGTCCTTGCTCACACTGTCCCTTTGGCTGACCTAGCTTCAATTCCTTACTCATGTGCAGTTATATGTCTACTAAGCAGCAACTGAAACGTCTTTACTGTAGGTCTGTCAAAAGTAAAAGTCATGGTCCGGTGCAGTGGCTCAGGCCTGTAATCCCAGCACATGGGAGGCCGAGACAGGCCAATCACTTGAGGTCAGGATTTAGAGAACAGCCTGGCCAACAAGGTGAAACCCCGTTTCTATTAAAAATACAAAAACAATTAGCCAGGCATGGTGGCGCACACTTGTAGTCCCAGCTACTCAGGAGGCTGAGGCAGGAGAATCACTTGAACCCAGGAGGAAGAGGTTGCAGGAAGCCAAGATTACATTACTGCACTTCAGCTTGGGTAACAAGAGCGATACTTTGTCTCAAAATAATAAAAAAAAAAAGTTAAAGTCCTTACTTTAGATTTTGTTTAGAGAATTTTTCTGACAAGAACAAATCACCAAAAAAAGACTGGCTTTAATGGTTTGAGTCAAAGTTTAATAAGAGTATGTTAAGAAACATTCGAATGAAATTGACTTTTTAAACTGTTTGGTTTCCCTTCAAATCTCCCTGATGTGCTGCAATCCTAAGTATTCAAGTATCTTTACCCCTCTAAAAGTCAAATATTAATCCAAATAATCACAAACCTCATCTTGAGTTGACCTGACCTCCTTCTACACTAACCATTAATAAACTCATCTCTGAAATGAGGCTACCTGTATCAGACCACAGAATAGCAGTATGAAATATAACTTTAGATATAAAGACAAAGGTACAAGGTTTTAAACGTTGAGCCCACCAAAATCCACAACCCAACCCAGGACAATCCACTAAACCTAAGTTTCTCATAAACCTAAACCTCATTTTGCTCATCTGTAAAGCGGTGATGAATATCTTCCCTGCAGGATTATAGAAAAATGTAAATAAGCTAATACATGTATACAGTGTCTGGCTTTACCCAAATGTCAATTAAATATTAAGTTCAGAGTTACAGTCTTTCATGTATTCTGAAAATTCTTTAAATTTCCGTAAGGTGATTTTTGAATACCCTAACATCAATTCTAAGTTTTCCTTCATTAAAAAAGAAAAATTGGGAAGGCTAAGGCAGGAGGATTGCTTGAGCTCAGGAGTTCAAAACCTCAACTCTACAAAAATTTTATTTAAAACTTAGCCAGGCACTGGTGGCACATGCCTGTGATCCCAGCTACTTGGGAGGCTGAGGCAGGAGGATCCCTTCAGCCCAGGAGGTTGAGGCTGCGTTCACATCACTGCACTCTAGCATGGGTGAAAGAGACTCTGTCTCAACAACAACAATTAAAAAGAAAAGAAAAAGGTACTAAGGCTCAGTCTGTAATAAAAGCTTCCTATTTTTGTTGCTACAGTCCCTTCAAAATGTCTATGCACATGTAACTTTAGAAAAAGATAAATTGTGTATGCAGTATGTTCAATCTCTGCATGGTAAGACAGGTAATTATTAAATTTGTTTCAATACTTTTCTGAATTTTTCAAATTTTCTACAATGATCAGGGACTGCTACTTTTGAAACCAAAAGAAAGTTTTAATTGATGGTTCAGGCTTAAGTGTATAAAGAGTTACTTCTCACCCACAGCAAGAAAATGCAAATTAAAAAGTACACTAGAATGCAATTTTTCACCTATTGGATTTGTAAAAATTCAAGTTCAATAATACGTTTTAATAGTTTCCCACATATGTTCTCATACATGCTCATGCAAAGGTAAATTAATACACTCCCTCTGGAAGGCTATCCAGCTTTCTGTATCACAATTACAAATGATCTTCTGATCCAGCAATTTCTGATTCCTACAGAAGCACTTGCCCATGCAACACAACCATGGGAAACAGCCTAAGAGTCTATCAACAGGGGTCTAGTTAATAATAGCCCATCCGTGTTTAAAAAATATCCTAGATATATTACAAATAAGACACTAGTAACAGTGTTTAGTTCTATGGGGGGGGACGAGTAGATGGACAAAAGTCATGAGTATAGACTTTACATTCTTTTAGCACTTCATTTTTTCAAAAAATAGATATTTGCATGGCTCAAGATACTATATTAAACACAAACGACAAAAATCTACCCCAGTGGTTGATTTCTCCACCCAAGCACCAGAAAATAAACTGTGTGTCCCTAAATCTGTACCGTCCTAGAGTCAAAATGGGTGGGAAAGCATCACTCTGTCATACTTAAGGTAACAAAATTTGAAAAGCGAGCACCACTATTTTCCCCTAGACTCAGGGGAGAGAGGTACTCTCTATAGGATTTCCACTCTGAAATTCAGAGTGCCAATTAAACATCAAAGCAGCTATTCTTCAAGATGTTCCATAGGACAGACAAGGGAAATGACCACCAGAATCAAATATACAACGTTTGCTAAACTTAAACATAAATGAAATATGTACCATGGTATACAGTAACTCACCTGTGTTGTTTTACCAGACCCGGTCTCACCAACCAGTACAAAGGACTGATGTCTAACCAGAATATCTGTAAACCTATCCTTGTATTCCCAAACAGGGAGCTGAAGCCGTTTCTTTAGAATATCATAGTATCGAGGAGTATGGGGTAAGTTGGTGAATGGATTAATGCACTGTGGAAGTGACGTGTGACCTGCATGTCCGGCGTGCGCTGAATGAGCAGAATGTGTCGAATGCGTTGAATGCGCTGAGTGGGTTGAGTGAGCTGAATGGGAAGCTTTTAAAGGTGGTAATCCAGCACTGATAAGCATAGCATTCGTTGAAGCTCGCAACTCCTTCTCCTTTTCTTTCTCCCTCTCCCGCTCTCTATCTCCTCTATCGCGTTCTCGGTCTCGATCTTTAGACCGATCTTCACGATCCCGGTCTCGATCTCGATCCTTCCTAAAAACAAAAATTTAGAATTCAGATTCTGAATTTTAAGCAGAATGTTCATGTTAGTGTTATAATCACAAAGAGAGTAAATGTCCAAAATTCAAATGAGTAAAAAAGCCAACGGATTATGTAACTATCAGAAATAATAAAAAATACCCTACAATCAAGGGCTTCTCATTCTCCACCACAAACATCTTTCCCTTCCTTGCTGATGCCTCACCTTCCTTAACTTTTAACGTAAGGTTACAAGAACTCAGTCTGCTGCAAGTAAAACCCCTCCTACTTAGACAACAGAAATCAGATATTGAGAATAGGATGAAGAAAGGATAGGTCCAAATTGAGCAAAAGAAGATGGCATCTCAATCTTTCTCAAATTCTCCTCCAATTTGTGAAGAGGCATTTTTTGCACTAAAAGTATATTCAGAAGTTAGCACAAACACTGCTACTGGACATAAAGACAACTCCACCTCACATTATTACAGTCAACAGTGGTGGGTTTTGCTCAATACTTTTATAATCCACATTTAATAAATTATTTTAATATTTCTTTCTTTGCCATAGGACAATGTTTGGTTGTAATGCAAAGTGAAAAGAGCATAGTACAATGTTATACATATCAATATCTCAACTAATACAAATATGAATTACAGGACTGCAGAATTTGTTTTTTTAGTTATACTTTCCAGCACTTTCCCAATTTTGTTCAGCAAATGTATACTGCTTTATAAGAAAAACTGAAATTAAAACACTTTTATTCCTTCTTCCTTGTTTACGCTTGCATTTTAACCTTAACAGCGACAGTAAAAAACTGAAAGCACTCTATAAATCTATGTACCTTGGTCTACCATAAAATGAAGCATAGTCAAATTAAAAATAAGCTTCAATAGGCCGGGCGTGGTGGCTCAAGCCTGTAATCCCAGCACTTTGGGAGGCCGAAACGGGTGGATCACCAGGTCAAGAGATCGAGACCATCCTGGCCTACACGGTGAAACCCCGTCTCTACTAAAAAATACAAAAAACTAGCCGGGCGAGATGGCGAGATGGCGGGCGCCTGTAGTCCCAGCTGCTCGGGAGGCTGAGGCAGGAGAATGGCGTAAACCCAGGAGGCAGAGCTTGCAGTGAGCCAAGATTGCACCACTGCACTCCAGCCTGGGCGACAGAGCGAGACTCCGTCTCAAAAAAAAAAAGCTTCAATAAATAATATCAAGTTGTTTAACATGTTAAAATTATACAGGTAGCCACTCTATTAAACTTGGGTCAATTTTAAGTAGTCAATTCTGGTATCTATTTCCAGTTATTAGAGACTGACCTTAATAAGTCATTTTAAAAGTATCTATGCTAAGAACTTCACAAGCAGAAGGGCTGCATGTTGTTCATATGCATTGTGGCTGAAAGCAACCTCTGGGACACTGGTGGTGGAAACAAAATAAAATAATCTATGCTTGTTCATTCTACTAATCCAGTTTACTACAGACCAACTACTCCAGCAGAGAAACTTGCCTCAAGATGTTTAAACCCAGACTTGAAATAATGAGGCATGATGGAGCTATGACACAAGTCCCTAAACATGTCATTCTTCCTTACCCACAACACACAAAAGTGCAAATTCCCTGTGCTGCAAGTACAGTTGTGTGCCATGTACAAATTTACTCAAAGAGAGGAAAAGCCAGATATATGCATATATAAATATGAAAAGTGATTTTCCCCTCTTCCATCCCAATGTTCACCTACAAAACTCAGACAGCACACAAGCCAGAACTGTATGAAGCCTCTCATCTCACCTGGCATAAACAGAAAGAAAATCAATGGGAAAGAAAAGTCAATGGATAACTTTAAAAACATAAAATGAAGTCTCACAATTCAATACTTGAGAGTCTGGGCCTACCTTCCGAAATATGCCATCAACCATCTTTGCTTCTCCTGTTTCTGGTCTAAGGTGACTGTTATTTAAATAAGTGTTTACATTGCTCCAAAATGCCAATGAGGTGAAGTTTACAATAAGAGTACCCATTAAAGTGAGAAGCACTGTACTCATTAAAGTGAGAAGATATGTACCCATTAAAGTGAGAAGCACTGTACTCAAATATGGTTCAAATACTAGACAGCTTAAAGATCATGGAACATACAGCTAGAAAAGAACTCTTAAAGCACATCTGGTCTATACAAAAAGGATTCATGTTTCTAGTACTCACTCAACCATGGGGGAAGGAGGAGATCACAAAAAATAATTGAAACAATTTTCTTTTTTTTTGAGATAAGATCTTGCTCCATCACCCAAGTTAGAGTGCAGTGGCTCACTGGATCATGGCTCTCTGCAAACTCAAACTTCCGGGTTCAAGTGGTCCTCTTACCTGAGCCTCCCGAGCAACTGGGACTACAGACAGGCATGCACCACCATGCCTGGCTAATTTTTTATTTTTGTAGAGATGAGGGTCTCATCATGTTACCCAGGATGGTTTTGAACTCCTGGGATCAAGCAATCTTTTGCTTCAGCCTCCCAAAGTGCTGGGATTACAGATGTGAGCTACCATGCCCAGCCTAGTTTAATGATTTCTATACTTCTAGCATAGTACTAGGCAATTAAGACATGGACCTAACCTTTCAAGAGTTACAAAATTTGGGGGAAGAGCGGTGACAAAGTAAATCATGTATTACATATTGCTTTAGTTTGTTAAAGTAATACCTATACTAACAAAGATTTTTTTCAGGGGCCCACTTCATCAGAAGCTTCATTACCAAACCAAACATAGGATGTATAAAATATATTCTAAAGATTAAAAGGTTAGCTGCTGATCAAGCAATGGAGACAGCTGTGGTAAAGATAAAAGGAATGCTGGAATCACAGTTGCAAGACACCACCTCAATTTACTGACCTGCAAAATGACAAGCATTTTCAGATACTTTTAGTCTCAGATTAAGGTAAGAAAACAGGGAGGATGCAGGAGGCAAATTCAGCCACCTAGAAATGTTGCTTATGGCTCAAACTACCTACCCTCGATGAAAGAGGGAGGATACAAATGAAAGGTCAGTAAAGGGGGGAAATCAAACCCTCCACTTCATAAATATTTATCAACTATTGCGCAATGTTTTCTTTCTTAAACAGGTATTTTTTATGATAAAGGAGTTTTGTTCTTAAAAGTTTACTAGTTGAGGTATAAGGGTTTTTAAAAACTGGTATCAAGTCGGTGCTTCAGACACAGCCACAACACTAGCAGGGAGAGAGATGATATGACACAGTTGTTTAACATACTGTTCTGTACTGTGTCTCAGTTCAATCCTGGCTCAAGACTTAAGCCAACTATAGGATCACAGTTATTTCTTCCCTCACCTATAAGATGTGGCTATTAATATGTCTTGTAGAGTATCAAAAGGATTAAATGAGTTAATGTATGTGATGTGCTTAAATGTGTTGTCTGGCACACTGCAAATGCCCAACATTGGTGGTGGTGGTGGTGATTATTATTATTATACTGAGACAGAATCTTGCTCTGTTACCAAGCTGGAGTGCAGTGGTGCAATCTCAGCTCACTGCAACCTCTGCCTCCCTGTTTCAAGCGATTCTCCTGCCTGTCTCCAGAGTAGCTGGAACTACAGGCGCATGCCACCACAACCCACTAATTTTTGTATTTTTAGTAGAGGCGGGGTTTCACCATGTTGGCCAGGATGGTTTCAATCTCTTGACCTTAAGATCTGACTGCGTCAGCCTCCCAAAGTGCTGGGATTACAGGCGTGAGCCACCATGCCCAGCCAATATTGTCTATTATTAAAGATCTTTTTAAAGTTCTAATATCATGTTATAATCCTACATGGAAGGCAAGACCTGGTGACTCATGCATGTAATCCTAGTGCTTTGGGAGGCCAAACTGGGAGGATCACTAGAGGCCAAAAGTTTGAGACCAGCCTGTGCAATATATTGAGACCCCATCTCTACAAAAAACTTTAAAATTAGCCAGGTGTGGTGGCACAGCTGTAGTCCCAGCTACCTGGGAGGCTGAGGTGGAAAGATCACTTGAGCCCAGGAGTTTGAGATTGCAGTGAGCCATGATCACACCAGAGCACTCCAGCCTGGGATACAGAAGACGACCCTATATCTAAAAAATGAAAAAACAAAAATTCTACATGGAATAACAACAGGCACTGAAGTACTGCTAATGAAGATGTAAACTGGTCATCAAAATCATGATATTTTAAATAAGCTTTTTTTTTTTTTTAAAAAAAAAAAAAAGGCAGAATCTCACTCTGTTACCCAGGCTGGAGTGCAGTGGCACAATCTTGACTCACTGCAACCTCTCCCTCCCAGGTTCAAGCAATTCTCCTGCCTCAGCCTCCAGAGTAGCTGGGATTATAGGGGTGCGCCACCACGCCCAGTTAATTTTTCTATTTTTAATAGGGACAAAAATACGTTTTACCATGCTGGCCAGGCTGATCTTGAACTCCTGACCTCAAGTGATCCATTCACCTAGGCCTCCCAAAGTGCTGGGATTACAGGTGCTTAGCCATCGCAGCTGGCAGTAAGTGTTGCTTTTTATCTGTCAATCTTATTTCCAGGAACTTCTCAAGGATGTGTGCAAATATGTATGTATAAGGATGTTCATCATACTTCTCATTTATAAAATAGCAACAAGTGGAAAACTTCCTAAACATCAATGAATAGAATATTGGTTAAGTGATGTCATACCTTTACAACTGGAGTACTATGGCAGCCAATTTTTTTTATGTTTTATTTTTTTTGAGACGGAGTCTCGCTCTGTTGTCCAGGCTGGAATACAGTGGCGCAATCTTGGCTCACTGCAAGCTCCGCCTCCCGGGTTCACGCCATTCTCCTGCTTCAGCCTCCCAAGTAGCTGGGACTACACGTATCCACCATCACACCCGGCTAATTTTTTGTATTTTTAGTAGAAACAGGGTTTCACCGTGATAGCCAGGATAGTCTTGATCTCCTGACCTCGTGATCCACCCGCCCTGGCCTCCCAACATGCTGGGATTACAGGCGTGAGCCACCACACCCTGCCTATGGCAGCCAATTTAAAAGCATAATATATACCTACAGTTTATGACATTTCTGAGTGGAAAAAAAAAAATCAAAGTACAAAATGACACGTGTTGATCCCACTGATGTTAAATTTTATAGCTCACATTTTTGAGTCAATACGCAGGGATCTTAAAAAATGTTCACCAAAAAATGTTCTCCAAAGACGGAGATGAAGATTTTAGGGAACGCCTTTTTTAAACCTTTGAGTATAAACATCTCTTATGTTCCCGTGGTAAGTTCATTTAACCTCATCTACCATATAGGATTGTAGTGCAAATGTGCACACTCTACAAATGTTATCACAGTATTAACATATTAGCATTACTTTCCCCTAAGTAACAGGAAAAAGTCTTATCAGGTGGTAATATCAAAAACCAACATCAAAATGAAAAACGTCCCTAACATGGAAAACTTTTTTCCATACTTCAACAGTAAGTTGTCTCTTGGTAATAATTGTATCGTGAGGACTGTGGGTTGACAAAAAGAAGAAATGAGGCCAGAATACGCAACAGAAACCTATAATAACTTCACCTGATTTCAAAGTTAAAATATGTCAGGAATAAAATAAAGCCTTATATAGTTTGGGAGCATTAATGTAAGTGAAATCTCCCACTGAATTACCTTCTCAGTATTGGAGACATCCTATCTGGCAGTGGAGTTTGTAAGACTGACAAGCTTATGCTCTCAGATAAAACCACTTGCTGACTATCAGGGAAAAAAAAAATCTGCAGGATTGCATGGCAGTCAACAAGTGACTTAAAATTATGGAGTATGAAAAAAAATCCTGATGCTGATAAACACTGTAAGTCCACTGTTAAATAAAGCCAGTTCTATGATAAATGGCACTCAAATGACATAGAAATGAGTATTAAAACTTCCCTCTACAATTTCTTATAACTTGAGCATTATTCCAAAGATGAACTCTCCTTTATCCATAGGCAAATTCTAAATAATATACAAGGGAATCATAAAGCTACCATTAGACCCTGAAAGTCGACATGTTTACTAAGGGTATCTGTTTTTGCAAGAGATAGTAAACAATTGCACATACATATGGTGGGACCACTAATCCCAAGAGAAGCATTTTAAATGGTGCACATATGCACAAATACAAATGAATTCATTCATTCCCTCCCAGAATATTTTGTTCCAATCTGACCTCCTGTTAGAGACATCAGTTCCAGATGACAGCAATTTATTTTTGCTTCAGAGAAATCAAGAACTAAGTGTTCCCTACTTTACCAACCCATTATAAATGTCATTAAAATAGGCTGTAATGAGTCTTAACTACAGTACTGAACTGTGTGCTGCTGAGTGAAAATGATAAAGGCAGGGTTCCAGATCCTGCTGTAAACTTGCCCAAGCCACCTTAACTGTTCTCCATTTCTCATTCCTTGAGTGGAGCTGTATAGTCTTTTTTAAGTTGCTCCCAGCTCTGAGAGTCTGTGACATACAGCTCAGAGGCATTAACGTTTTGTGGGGGGTAATGGTGGGGGACAGTGATAGCCTAAAGAGAGTCTGTCTTACAGTGTCATTGTCTTTTTACAATGCCTAATATCGCAAACTAAACAACTCAAAAAATTGTGACACGCTTTTGCTTTGTATTGAATAATTCAACATATGGGAAGGTCTCAGAAAGTACACCCTATCCTGGCTTATACTCTACAATGACACTAAACATACCCCTAGAAATCAATTTCAATGAAGAACTTCAGCTGAAAATTTCAAAAAAGCTAGACAGGGGGACTTGACACAGTGATTCTGTATCACAAGTACACAATAAAATGATAAAATTATGCAAAGTATTTGGATATTCGGGTTTTTGTGGGTTTTGCCTGAATTATCCAAATAGGTCTTTGTACTTCAGCAATGAAAACACACACGGGACAAGAAATAGATTTTCATGAAACTGCTTGTTAACTGCTAAACTCCTCTGTATCTTTAAGGAAAGGAATCTGGAACACCATGAGTTTGTGTAAGTATTTCAACTCTCAACCTCCACATGGGCGGTGTTTCGCCATAAATACTAAAAACACATTTTGAACATGATCCCTGTATTTCAAAAGCTACTTATGAAGAAAAGTGGGACATGCATTGAAAATAAATGATGAAAAAAAAAAAAGAATGCTTTCTAATCCCTCCCCATGGGATGATGTTCGGTAACCAGTTTTAACCAAAGCAGGAAATAAAGGAGATGGCGGGAGCGTAGGCAGAGGGCGGAAGTTTGCTAGTTATCTACTTTGAAGTGTTTGAATGGACCGAGGCACGCTCTCTCCCGCCAAACTATACACTCAGTCGCCCTAAAACACCAGCCTTCCAGCCCATCAGGTATTTTACTCCACCTTTTCCTTTCTCCCGGCAGGTCCTCTACTCCCACTTCCCCAGAGAACTCCCCATTTGCTGGCTTCTCTCAACTCCCGCCACCCCCACCCCAGCCTACATTAGGATCCACGCGCTGCTCTCACTTTCCGCCCTCCGCCTTTCCCGTCTGGAGTGCGTGGCCGCGCCCCCACTCAGGCCCTCCCCATGGCCCCTCTGCCTGGGAAGTGCCTGGTGCCCTTGGAAGCGAACACTCCCGCCGCGCCCTCCCCCACTCTCTCCCCCGGCTCCAGGCCTTCCTCGGGAACCGAGGCCACGAGGTCCGCGGTTCACTCCCGCCCCACGCCCTCGAAAGTGATTCCTGCTCGGTTCGGCCTGGGGGAGGAGGCGCCCTCATGGCCACTGCAGGCCTCTCCACCCTCCGGACTGGGTTGGGCACCGGCCCCGCCGCACGCAACTCCCCGCGCCCTTGCCGGGCCGAACGGGCGCCGCGCTTCTCCGACCCGCCGCTGGTGAACCCAGCCCAGAAGGAAACAAAGGCTCGGGCTCCAGGACCCGCTCGGCCAGGCCAGTCCCAGCCCGCTCCCTGCCAGGACCCCAACAAAGCCCGAGCTGCTGCCTCGAGCCCCCGGCCTGGCTTACCCATCGGTCCCCGCACGCTTCTTGCCAGAGGGGTAATCCTCCCCTAGGTCCAACCGGTGCCGCTTGGACATCCTCGCACTCTTCGAACGGGCGGTTATTAAGGAAGAAAGCTGGCTGCTGTATGGGCACAGTGGAGGACAGCCACTTAACTCTGGAGGACCCCCACCCCTCCCGCTACTACAGCCCACACGGTGCGGCCGGAACCAGGAGCTAAAATGGCGGCGGCGACGAGGGCAGGGCCTGCGCGCGCGCGCGCTTCCGCAGCGTGCGTGCGTGCGAGTGTGCGTGTGAGCGAGGTGCGCGCGCACGCCGCCCAAAGGCGGGAACTCCTGTCCCGCCCGCTGCCTCATTGGTCCGACCTTTCTTGGGTCTCCTCCCTCTTCCCGTAGCTTTCCCCTCCTAGGAGCGGCTGTTAGGTACAGCCTGAAGGCCTTCACTTCTATGCTTGCCCCTCTGAGTGGGGAAGGTGAGGAAGTCTAGTCCTAATTAAGAAATCCTATTCATCTCTATTACCCCGGCTTTAAGGGAATCTCAGATCCAGAGAGATTGAGAAACGAAGATCGTACAACTAATAAGTGGCAGAGCCAGGATTGGAACCTAGCTATTTAGTAACTCCAGATCTGGAACTTGAGGCCACTGCGCTACTCTCAGTTGCAGTGAGGGGCCGCGCGCGGTGGTTCACGCCTGTAATCCCAACACTTCGGGAGATCGAGGCAGGCGGATCACAAGGTCAGGAGTTCGAGACCAGCCTGGCCAACATAGTGAAACCCCGTCTCTACTAAAAATACAAAAATTAGCCGGCGTGGTGGCGCACGCCTGTAATCCGCGCTACTCGGTAGGCTGAGGCAGGAGAATCGCTTGAACCTGGGAGGCAGAGATTGCGATGAGACGAGATCACACCAGTGCACTCCAGCCTAGGCGACAGAACAAGACTCCGACTTGGGGGAAAAAAAAATCAATTGCAGTGAGGAAACTGAAGTGAGAAAATGTTAGGGCTTGTCATGATCTAGTTTACCCTTTTCTTGCCCAGCACGGACACCCATGCACTCAAGCTATAGATGTTTTTAGCTAGAATACAGAGAATTCGCAGTGAGGGCACAATTTGCTTTTTTGTTTTTCTTTCTGTGCCTATTAATGCACTTTCACAGTGTTAAATAGCACCTGCAAGGTAGTTGTTATTTTTGTAGACGTGGACGCAAAGGCTGCGGAAGGTTAAATCTCACGGCCACAAGGGCTGTACCTAAAGCCTTAACAAGGAGGTGGGGCAAGATGACTCTAAGGAATTTTGTGGATCTCTCCACCTAAAATATCTCTGCTTCCTCAGTTGCATTCATTCCCAGAAGAAATCCACAAGAAAAGATCTGTGGACTATCTGCAGCAGGGTGATCTCTGTTGTTCATGGAATGACTTGGTTTGGCTGCCGTGGAAGATCATACTCTGGTTCTTATCAAAGTCTCAGGACTGCAATTGCTAGGATTAAACACAACTTAAATATTGCAACTGATGAGGGGTTTGTGTGTTTGTTTTGAGACAGTCTTGCTCTGTCGTCCAGGCTGGGGGACAGTGGCACGATCTCAGCTCACTGCAACCTCCGCCCCCCGGGTTTAAGCCATTCTCCTGCCTCAGCCTCCCTCGTAGCTGGGATTACAAGCTCCCGCCACCCCGCCCGGCTACACGCCCGGCTAATTTTGGTATTTTTAGTAGAGAGGAGGTGTCGCCATGTTGGCCAGGCTGGTCTCAAACTCCAGACCTCAAGTGATCTGCCCACCTCGGCCTCCCAAAGTGCTGGGATTACAGGCGTGAGACACTGCGCCCAGCCAGCAACTGATAAGGAGGGTTTTTATTTGTTTGTACCAAATCCACATGGCAAAGTCAACACAAAGAAAAATGAGTATCTTTTTCACTTGTAAAATATTCAGTACAACTTTCTATCGTAAATGTACCGTAGTCCCCACTTCATCCCTGGTTTTGCTTTCACAGTACAGTAAGATATCCTGAGAGAGAGACCACATTCACATTGCTTTTATTACAGTATAGATGCTCCTCGACTTATGATGGGGTGATATCCATCGTAAACCCATCGTAAATTGAAAACATTGTAAGTTGAACATGCAGTTAATATACCGATAAACCCATCGTAAAGTCAAAAAATCTTGTCGAACAATTTTAAGTCAGGACTGTCTGTATATTGTTATAAATGTTTTATTTTTAGTTTTTAATATCTTAATGTGCCTAATTTATAAGTTACACTTTATCATAATTATGTATAGGAAAAATCTGAAAATGATGAGTTGGCCTATTATCTGTGGGTTCCTTATCCCTGGATTCAATCAACTGCAAATCAAAAATATATTTTTCTTTAAAAATGGATGGTTGCATCTGTACTGAACATGTACAGACTTTTTCTTGCTCTTTTCTCTTAAACAATACAGTATAACAGCTATTTCCATAGCAATTACATTGTATTAGGTATTATAAGTGATCTAGTGATGATTAAGTATACAGAAGACTGTGCGTAGGTTATATGCAAATACTGTGCTATTTTATATCAGACACTTGAACATCCACGGACTTTAGTGTTGGCAGTTTCTCCTGGAACCAATCCCCAATGGATACTGAGGGACGATTATATTGACTTTCTTCAGATCATGATGTATAATCACTGGATTGTAAACCTACAAGAATTTCCATCTGATTTTTCTCTTTTTGCTTAATTTTACAAACGAGGGAACCTGAACCCCTAGGTCTTATCAAAGTTCACACAAACAGTTGGTATGGAAGTCAGAATAAAATACAGATTTCACTTCAAGTATTAAAATCCCAGTCTTCACTTTTCCAGTTTGATGACTACCATAAAGTGCTCTAAAATTTTGGAGAAATAATCAGGGAAAAAAGTTAGAATTCCACCTGCAGAAGTGCTCCACTCTAAGAGATGTCAGCCTCTCATAAATGGTAAAAGAGGAACTGAAATCAAGGTGATGAGACTTTTCCCTTGGGCCTAGAGTATAGCTAAAAAAAAAACCATAGCCTCATCAGTTGTGTTGTGACCTGAACGATTAAAGAAAGGCCCTGGGCAGGCGCAGTGGTTCACACCTGTAATTCCAGTACTTTGGGAGGCCGAGACAGGCAGATCACGAGGTAAGGAGTTCGAGACCAGCCTGACCAACATGGTGAAACCCCGTCTCTACTAAAAATACAAAAATTAGCCAGGCGTGGTGGCACATGCCTGTAATCCCAGCAACTCGGGAGGCTGAAGGCAGGAGAATCGCTTGAACCTGGGAGGTGGAGGTTTGCAGTGAGCCAAGATTGTGCCATTGCACTCCAGTCTGGGCAACAGAGCGAGCAAGACTCCATCAGAGAAAGAGAGAAAGAGAATGCGAGAGAGAGAGGAAGAGAAGGAAGGAAGGAGAAAGGCCCTACTTATCAAGAAGGAAAGGAAGAAAGGAAGGAAAGAGAAAGGCCCTACTTATCAAAGGATAGTGGCCTCTGTGGAATCTAGAATAAGGGGAACAAGTGGCCAGAAGTTGCCAGGTTGTGCACACTCCTTGGGAAGAAGGGCAGAATTCTAAATGATCCACCCTGGATTTTCAGACATCATTATCCCTAGAGTAGAGAAAGGGCACCAACCAGGTCCTCCACACATATTCGCTGGAAATATTTCCAGAGAATATCCTATTTCCCTTACTCTTCCTCTTTCTCTACCAGACAACCCTCTGGTCTATGGCATGGACTTTCTCACCTGGAGGAAATGACTTATGCAGCTAACCAGCTGCAGGTCTCCAGCCAACCGAAATCAATAAAAAATAATTGCTAATAGCAAACGCATACAAAGCACTATGAGCCAGATGCTGTTCCTCACACATTTGAGCCTAATTGAGACTTACAGCAACTTCAAGTTTAGTCCAACAGCTGAGGAAACTGTTACTCAAAGAGGCAAGTATTTTGGCCAAGATGACAGTTCTGAGAGTCAGCCCAGACAGTGTGTATGCTTAATTGCTATGTTCTGCTGCGGCTGATAAATAGATATTCTCATTCTACTTTATCTGTCTAAGGTGTGGTTACTGAGGATAAGTTCTCCCAGTCTGACAAGATGAACATGAACTGATAAAATTTCTGCACTGTCCATGTAGAGAACTAGTTTACAGAACTCTCAGTGGACAAGTGGGGATTTGGATGATTTGAACCCAGTCCAACTCCGGAGCTGCACTATTGACCATTGTACAGTATCACTATTACCATTTATTTATTCGCTCAACAAATACGTATTAAGCTCGCATGTCAGGCATTGAGTTAAGTGCTGGGGAAAGAGGAAAGAAGAAAATAGCCATAGTTCTTGCCTTCATAAAACTTGGCAGAGGGGGAAAGACAGGCACTGAACAGCTAAACACATAAATAACTATGTTGTTATCACTATGATAAGTGCTGAAAAGGCCAGCTACAGAGGACAGGTGTTGTGAGAGCATAAAACAAGTCGCCTTGATCTAGATTGAGGGTTAGGGAATGCCTCTCTGAGTAAGAAACATTTAGACAAAAACCTTAAAAATGAATGCAATCCCAGCACTTTGGGAGGCCAAGGCAGGCAGATTACCTGAGGTCGGGAGTTCAAGACCAGCCTGACCAATATGGAGAAACCCCGTCTCCCTTAAAATTACAAAATTATCTGGGCGTGGTGGTGCATACCTGTAATCCCAGCTACTCGGGAAGCTAAGGCGGGAGAATGGCTTGAACCCAGGAGGCGGAGGTTGTGGTGAGCCAGGATCATGCCCTTGCTCTCCAGTCTGGGCAACAGAAGCGAAACTCCATCTCAAAAAAAAAAAAAAAAGTTTGAATTTCACATAGT
>NW_012114555.1:4376969-4398482 GCF_000951035.1 Colobus angolensis palliatus | reverse complement strand
AAAAAAAAAAAAAAAAAAAAAAGTGCAAATTGTCCAGGCAGAGAGAGCAGAAAGCTTTAAAAAGTCAGGTGCGACCCACAGACAGAGAAAAACGACATGGATGTGTTGAGATGAGGAAGTTGTCATCTGTGATCCTGCAGATGCAAGAACAGGGCAAATCATGCCCCATCTGAGGAGTCCCGCTGAGGAGGTAAGCCTTTATCCTTCCTAAAACAAGAGGAAAACAGAAATGAGATTTAAGTGGGAAAACAATATGATCACTCATGAGGATTTGCCAGGATCAATCCACCTGTCTCCCTCTTTGAATCCTCTTTAGCGACAAAATGTTTACAAATTTGAAAGAATTTTCAGTACTATTTTTAATCACCTTATCCTCTCTTTAGTATGTAAGAGACAGAAATAGTTACAAATGATAGTGGCGCTATGGCTTGCCATCGCAGTCTCACTTCCATAATGAGACATCCCTCAGTTCTGGGAGTGCTTGCCACCTGCACACAATCCTCATGTGAGCCCTCTTTCGGAACTTCTGTGGCTAAAGAAACCTGCCATGCTCAGGGGCAGCCTGAATACAATCCACAGGTATAAAGGCCTGGTCTGTCTACCGACTCAGGACAACTGTGAGCTTCAGAGCATCTGAACCCTCTGTGGGATCAGCTGAAGCCTTTGTTATAATGGCATCTGATGTACCCCAAAGCAATTTGGCCAGTAACAATCCAGAGTTACCTCCAATCCCATAAGTTAAGGACACAGTCCCAAACATGACTGAAGATGTCCCCACTCCAGACACCATCCATAAGTTCAGGGGTCTGCAGGCCACAAGCACTTCTGCCTGACTAATTACAAATTCAGAATTTCTCACAACTCCATCATATTTGATAATTTACTAGAATAACTTATAAAACTCAGGAAAGCACTATACTTATGGTTGCTGTTTTATTATAAAGGAAACAAATCAGAGCTTTTGTGTCCTCTCTCCATGGAATTAGAACATGTGACCCTCCCTCACATCCATGTCCTCACAAACCAGGGTGTTCCATTGAGCTTCGGTGTCTGCAGTTTTCACTGGGGTTTCATTATGTAGCCATGATTGATTGACTGAATCATTGGCTTCATGATTCAACTCAATTTCCAGCCTCCTTTCCCTGCTTAAAGGTCAAGAGATTGGGCTGATAACATGTGGCTCAAAGCTTCAGCCCTTTAATCACTTGGTTGCTCTTTCTGGGATGACCAGTCTCCATCCTGAGTTATCTCCTTAGCACTAATTCAGATGTGGTCCAAGGGCCCAGCATAAAGAGAGTAACTCTCTTTAGCGAATAAAGGGAATACATAAACCTAAAGAGAATACATAAAGAGAATAAAGGGAATACAAAAACTGGGATACATAAACCGGGAAGTCACTGCATATTCCCTAAAGAGAGCAACAAAGATACTCTTACGACTTAGGAGGCCCCAAGGACGTAAAATGAACCAATCCCATGAATCAGGGATAAAGGCCAGTCAAATTCATTGTTATAAAACAGCATCACAGTCAACTTTTCCTTATCTGATTCTACTTTTATCTTTTCTTTCCACTGATACTGATCCTAAGTGTACTTCTTAATAAACTTCCTAAATGCTCATCTTTGCCTCAGAGTCTGGTTTTCGTGGAAGCTGACCTAAAAGATTTGGTGCCAGAAGTGGTGCCAGAAGGAAAGCAGACATTATGATTGGATTTTGGAGTTGGTCACCCATTGCTGGTTGGCAATGAATCTGTGGTGGAGGTAGGACACAAGGAAGCAGGGCAGTTGTTAAAACTTTCACCTGTAGCTTACTGGGAAAAAAGCATGTGGTGTACTGCAAAAGGCATGCAGTTCTCACATATGCGGGAACTAATAACTATAAGCTCCCTAGAATTTGATGGCTACTTGCTAAGTAGAATTAATGTTTTGGGGAGAGATAATGAAAGGCTGGAAGTGATTTATCTGCAGTCCAAAACTAAGCATGAAAACCAGAAATCCTACAAGGCAGCATATAAAAATGTTTTCATTTCTTGCAGTGGGAAGGCAGAGAAAACTGAAAAGCAGTTCCAGGACTCAAACATAAGAGTAGCAGAAAATTAAGTGGAAACTTCCAAAGAAGATTCAACTCTCCACTTAGGCAATTGTGATATACCAAGGTTACAACCCTGGATGGGAAAGAGTGGGACTCTGACACATGGGTGGGGACATTTGGGTAGATGTACTTGAAAAATTTTGAATCCCTAGATTCCCCTCAACCCACTGAGTCTGCCAAAGTACCCTACCTTTCCATATTAAAAGCTCATGTTCCTCTCTTATAAAATGATGCAGAAGTTTCCTCTCTGCAGAATAACATCTACCACCCTTTTCAGGATACATAAACCAGGAAGTCACTGCATATGATATTCCAGGGACATCACTACATATGATAAAACTGTATCATAAACATCCATCTTTGGCTTAATTTGGCTGTTCAGATTGAGCACTTCCTTTGATGGTTGCCCATTTAATTTCTTCCAGATGCCTTATTTAATTTATTGTCTCCAAAACCTCCGTGAGTAAAGCTCCTTTGACTGCCATTTCTTACTGGGGGAAGGCAGAAAAAAGTATATGATATAAGTATCACATGATACAAAGTCATATCACTACATATGATATTCCAAGGACATCTGATATGGTGTGGCTGTGTCCTAACCCAAATCTCATCTTGAATTGATGCTCCCATAATTTCCATGTGTCATGGGAGAAACCTGGTGGGGGGCAACTGAATCATGGGGGTGAGTCTTTCCCATTCTGTTCTAGTGATAGTGAATAAGTCTCAGGAGAACTGATGGTTTTATAAAGGGGAGTTCCCCTGCACATGCTCTCTTGCCTGCCACCATGTAAGATGTGCCTTTGCTCTTCCTTTGCCTTCTGCCATGATTGTGAGGCGCCCCCAGCCATGTGGAATTGTGAGTCCATTAAACCTCTTTCCTTTAAAAATTACCCAGTCTTAGGAATGTCTTTATTAGCAGCATGGGAACAGACTAATACAACATCAGAGGACTCATAATATTGGCATGTAATCCTACTCAAAGAAGCTGTAGGGCCCAGCCAACAGATACCAGCAGGAACCAGGAGAGTAGGCCCAGGACCAAATTCTTTTTTTTTTTTTTTGAGATGGAGCTTCGCTCTTGTTGCCCAGACTGGAGTGCAGTGGTGCGATCTTGGATCACTGCAACCTCCACCTCCTGGGTTCAAGCGTTTCTCCTGCCTCAGCCTCCTGAGTAGCTGGGATTACAGGCGTGTGTCACCATGCCCAGCTAATTTTGTATTTTTAGTAGAGATGGGATTTCTCCATGTTGGTCAGGCTGGTCTTGAACTCCCAACCTCAGGTGATCTGCCTGCCTCAGCCTCCCAAAATGCTGAGATTACAGGCGTGAGCCACCACATCTGGCCAACGACTGAATTCTGAAGGTTATGAATGGCAGGGTGGGGAAGTGGAGCATACAGTTAGATAAGGCAGAATTTATCAAGTTGGTAATACTCTCCTAGCACACAGGATTTAACACTCATGCAAGGATCCTGGGTGATAGTGAGTACACACTTAGGATGTCATCTAGAAGCACAGAGAAATCAATGGCTCACAGTACAAAAGGTTACATAGAGATGCCAAAACTGCTTTGGTTTACATTGTAAGGAGGGACTAAATGGCTCAAAGAAGTGAGCATGCTAGAGTGAATATACTTACATAAAAATGGAAAACCCAACAGATCAATATATTTCAAAGGAAACTTCAGAGAATATACCGCTTACCAAATCAGTAAGGAATGATCTGGTTAGAGAGGAATCAGCATCACTCTAAGACTCAGCAGTGGTTCTCTCTGTAGTGCAGGGTGAAGGCAGAAGAAACCATTTCAAAACTGGGTGCACTGAGAGCAGTAGAGATGATAGAACCTTGTGACATTGAAGTGACATGATGGCATTCAAACTTCAAAAGCCAAATGGACACTGCAAGGCAAGAGTGGCAGTTCAAGGGGCTTTACCCACAGATGTTTTGGAGATGACAAATAAGCCATCTGGAGCAAAATAAATGGGCAACCATCAAAGAAAGTCTTCAATCTGAACAACCAAATTAAACCAAGAATGGATGATCAAGAGGTTAAAGGCTGATGTTGTGATACAAGGTCATGATCACAAGCCCAGTTTCTGGACTTGAACCAGTTTTTGGACCTAGAATATATTTAATTGGAGGGAGAGGGACTGTCCCTAGAAGAAAGAACTCTGCAGCATCAGAACAAGTGTACACAGTAATAATTCCCCAAGTCCTTCCCTCAGGTGATCCATAGCCATTTACTTAGATAGTCATACACTGGGGAAAAGGGAATATCCAAATATTTCAAGGACATCATGGACACAGTGTGTAAAATGACATTGATACCAAGAGACTCAGAGTTTCATTATTGGCCCTTTCTTAGCATGGAGATATATGGAAGTCAAGACTGGATGTCTGGCCCAGGTCTAGCTCATGATAAATCTACAGCATTCTCAAACTACTTGCCATGCCCCAAGTATACAAACATATACATAGAATATACATCCTTAGGAGTTTGTGCAACCCTGATATTAAATTCTGGATCTGTAAGGGGTAAGAGCTATCATACTGGGGAATTCCAAGTGGAAGTTTAGGAAATTGCACACACTTCCCATCCCCTGAAAACTCAGCCAAGATACTAAATAAAAAACAGCCCAGGATGGAATTACCAGTTTCAGCTCTGGCATGTAAAGAGCTTGGAAGTTACTGCTCCCATTCTTACAAGAAGAAAAGCTGAACAAACTGAAAACCAATGGCTTTTCTTAGAGCCATTAGAGAACCAGGTTGCAGGGTAAATCACCATGCTGACATCTGAAGAGACACGCAAGTTCAAAGAGTCACAGCAGAGATCTGCTTACTTTGAGCAGAAGCAATCAGAACCATAAATTGATAGAAACACTTAAGTGGTTACTTTGACAAATTTCTAGAGGCCGAGTATGAACTGTCTAGATGATGAGAAACTCCTGGGTATTTTAATGTTAGAGAGACCCCCAGACTCTAATGGGTTTTCCTCCAGAAACCCACTCAGTTTGCACAATGAAAAGCCAAGAAAGATGTCCCTGTGGCTCGGGCAGAGAAAGAGGAAGAGTAACCATTGTGAAGCAAGCCCAGAACATTGTCCACATAGAAGTCCTACTTTCCAGGGAAAAGACTTTATGGGAGCCTTATCCCAACTTGGAAATGGGCGTTTCACCTACACCCAGCCCTCTAGCCTTTTTGTCTACCTAAGGAAATTTTAAAAAGCTAACAAACATTTGTGAAGGTCACAGCTTAGGGACATAGGCCTATTAAAAGACTAAGATTTAATTACAGGATTACAAAACAGCCCAGGCGCAATGCCTCACACCTATAATTCCAGCACTTTGGAAAGCCAAGATGGGCACATCACTTGAGCCAAGGAGTTCAAGAGCAGCCTGGGCAACATGGTGAAACCCCATCGCTACAAAAAAATACAAAAATTAGCCGGCGTGGTGGCAGGCACCTGTAGTTCCAGCTACTCAGCCGAGAAGCAGGGGTGGGTGTGAGCACTGAGGCAGGAGAATTGCTCAAGCCTGGGAGGCAGAGGATGCAGTCAGCCGAGATCGCACCGCAGCACTCCAGCCTGGGTGACAGTGAGACCCTGTCTCAAAAAAAAAAAAATTACAAAACACTTTCTCTTCCCACTTCTTTCTACCACACCAACATAACTCTAGTATAATAGCAGTGGATTGCGGCTGGAAAAGCTCCAAGACACAGACTCTAACTGAGGAAGCGTTCTCAGAGAATCCCAAAATCAACAGGGGAGACTAGAGAACACTAACGGAATTTGAAACCTCTAGCCCCTCTAGCTATAGCAAACATTAAACACAGTCCAACTTCTAGCCAGATTAACATAAAACCTAACATTGAATGTCTATTTACTTCGGTTCCTATTACTCAATGCATCACACTAGATTTCAACAAAAAATTGCAAGGTATACTAAAAGACAAGAGAAAACATAGTCTGAAGAGACAAAGCAAGCATTGGAATCAGACTGAGATACGATATAGATTTTGGAGTTATCAGACAGAAAATTTAAAATCACTATGATTAATGTGTTAAGGACTCTGATGAAAAAAGTAGACAACATGCAAGAGCAAATGAGTAATATAAGATAGATGAAAGAATAATAAAGAAATGCTAGGAATAAAAAGTATTAAAATATAAATGAAGATTGCCTTTGATGGGCTCATTAATAGATTGGATGTGGCCAAGGAAAGAACCCATGAGCTTGAAAATAGTTCAAAAGAAACTTCCCAAACTGATATGCAAAGAGAAGAAATAATTGAAACCAGAACAGAACATACAAGAACTTTGGGACATTTCAAAAGTGTAACTATGTGTAATTGGTACCAGAAGAAGAAGAAAGACAAAACAGAGCAGAAGAAATATTTGAAATAATAATGGTAAAAATTTTTTCAAAATTAGTGACAGACATACAACCACAATCCAGGAAGCTGAGGATGGATCAAACAGGATAAATACCGAAACGCATATGACCAGGCATATCATACTCAAACTGCAACAAAGCAAAGACAAAGAGAAAATATTTAAAGAAGTGAGAGAAAAATTTTTTTTACCTACATAGGAACAAAGATAATAATCACAGTGGACTTCTCATCAGAAATCTTCCAGGCATAGTGACTCATGCCTATAATTCCAACACTTTGGGAGGCTGAGGGTTGGGGACCACTTGAGCCCTCCACGGTAGTTCAAGAGCAGCTTGGGCAACATAGCAAGACCTCATCTCTACGTGAAAAAAAAAAAGAAAGAAAGAAAAGAAAAAAAAAAAGAAACCAACCAAGCAAGAAAAGAATGTAGTAAAGTATTTAAAATGCATCAAGCTATAATTTTAGGTACAGAAAAATTGTCCTTCAAAAGTGAAAGAGAAATTTTTAGTCAACAAAAAATGAGAGAATTCATTGCAAGCAGAACTATATGCAAAGAATATTAAAAGAAGTTCTTACAAGGAAAAAGAAATGACATAAGTCAGAAACTTAGATCTACATAAAGGGAGAGCATTGGAGAAGGAATAAATGAAGGTAAAATAAAATCTTTTAGTTTTTCATTCTTAATTGATCTGACAGATAACAGTTTGTTTGAAGTATGAGTAACAATGTCTTGGGAGGTTAGAGCATAGAGACAAGTGAAATGAATGGCACCAATGTAATGAGGGATGGGAGAAAGTGGAGTTATTCTGTTGTTGTAAGTTACCTACACTACATGTGGAGCAGTATAATGTTATTTGAGGATGGACAAAGATTAGGTTAAAATGTATATTGAAAACTCTAGGAGGTCAGGTTGGGGAAGATAGTGGAGCAGGAAGCAAGAGTAATCTGTCTCTCCATGCAGGCAACAATTGCACTGGCAGAATCTGTCTTACCTAACTACTTCTGGAGTCTATTGAAGGCTGGAAACTTCTAGAGGAAGATTTGAAATGTAAGTTGTGGTTAATTTCTGTCAATTTCAGCACTTAGCACAGTAGCAACTACCTATCCCTCACCACACATCTGCAAGGCAGGCAGCAGTGCATAGGTTCCTAAAACAGTTTACAGTTTGGGGGGTTGAGCAAAAAGGACTCTGTCCTTCAAATATCAGTACTCTGTGCTCAATCGCTGAATATCAATGTTTTTTTGTTTTTTGTTTTTGACAGAGTCTTGCTCTGTCATCCAGGCTGGAGTGCATTGGTGTGATCTCAGCTCACTGCAGCCTCTGCCTCCTAGTTTCAAGTGATTCTCCTGCCTTAGCCTCCCGAGTAGCTGGGATTACAGGCGCCTGCCACCACACCCAACTAATTTTTGTATTTTTAGTAGAGATGGAGTTTCACCATGTTGGCCCAGGCTGGTCTTGAACTGCTGGCCTCAAGTGATCCATCTAGAAAGTGCCAGGATTACAGGCGTCAGCCACCAGGCCTGGCCCTGAATGTCACTTCTGAACACAAATGTTCAGAGAGATACAAAGAGGTGAGTGGCCATTATTGTTGCACCTACCCCGATTTGTTGCAAACTCCTCCAGCTCAAGTGACTTTGGGGAATTTAAAAAGACGGCACCTTTCCCTCCCTACTTCATTTTTTTCTTTTTCTCTCTTCTGGACCCAGAGATAAAAAAACAATGACATTAAAAACAACACATATAAGAAAAAATAGAAAGTGACTAAACATGCCCAGGGTAGGACCCAGAAAAGACCTGAGAAGACCTTAAGTTTATACCTCAGGTTGACTCTTGGCCCAGAGACAAACTACAATAATTAAAAATAAATAAACAAAAACAATAAGAAAAACCAGCAAACCCTGGGAAGAAGGAGAATCCCATTTCCAGAGTTATCACATTATTGAATTCAAATGTTCGGTTTTCAACGACAAAAAAAATCATAAAGCATATAAGGAAAGAGGAAAATATGGCCTAGTCAAAGGAAAAACAGTAAACAGAAACTGTCCCTGAAACAGACTTGATGGCGGATCTACTAAATTGTCTTAAACATGCCAAAAAAAGAAAAAAAACCTAAAAGAAAAGATGAAGAAAGTCAAAAGTAGTGTATGAACAGAACGGAAATATCAATAAAAAGGTAGAAGAGCCAAAAAGAAACCTAAAAGAAAGTCTGGAGCTGAAAAACCCAGTAACTAAAACGAAAATTTCCCTGGAAGTATTCAAAGGGAGATTTGAAGAAGTAGAAGAAAGAATTGGCAAATTTGAAGATAAAATAATGGAAATTATTGATTCTGAGAAATAGAAAAAAAAACAACTTAAGAAAAGTAAACAGATCCTAAGAGACTTATGGGACACCACTGTAGCAGGCCAGGTTTCCATTAGCAACCAGAACAGTTTCCACTAACTGTTTACTATAATTATGATGAAGCCATAAGTTAAACATTAAAGAACCGGAGAAACTGGTGCCTGAGTATTAGGGCTGGAATAAGAAAACAAACCCATTAAGATCCAGCCTGGGTTTTCTCAGACCCTAAAGTCTGATCGAATAATAAAAGCATTCTTACACATACACCTTCTACCAGGGCCCACTTAAGATTAAGAAACTTTCAGCTGGGCACGGTGGCTCACGCCCGTGGTCCTAGCACTTTGGGAGGCCAAGGCGGGCGGATCACCTGAGGTCAGGAATTCAAGACCAGCCCTGCCCACATGGTGAAACCCATCTCTACTAAAAATATAAAAATTAGCCGGGTGTGGTGGCACGTGCCTGTAATCCCAGCTACTCAGGAGGCTGAGGCAGGAGAATCGCTTGAATCCAGGAGGCAGAGGTTGCAGTGAGCTGAGTGCACCATTGCACTCTAGCCTGAGAGACAAGAGCGTAACTCCATCTCAAACAAACAAACAAACAGACAAAAAACAGATTAAGAAACTTTCCAAGACTTCAGATAAAGCTTCCCAGACCCTAGACCCTAGTTAAAGATTAGATATAGAGTGAATGAAACACTCCTGCTTGTAGATGCAATTCCACATGTAGCATGGAGCTTAAAATGTGTATCAGCACTAGAAAAAAACTTGTAACTTTGAGTTGGTCTGGTGAGTTACTCTGACCTTCTCCCTGTAACTAGTTGCAGAAATAAACTCCCTTCTTTCTCAGCCTGTCTGCATCTTGTTATTGGATCACAGAAACAAGCAGCCAGAACTTGTTCTGTCCAGGAACAAATCTGGCGACTCCACAGGGATGGATCTGTGCTCAGTGGCCAGTGGCTTGTAAGTCGACAGTCATCGGGAGACTCCCAACAGCTGCCAGGTAAGGTTTGTCCTGGGGAGTCTCCCAAGGACCTTCTGGGATGCAAAGACCCCCCGTCTCTCTATTACTGGGGAACAACAGAGGCTGGGGGTGAAGCTGCTGAAAGGGTTAAGTAAAACCTGACAGAAAGCCAGCCGGGAGTCTATTGTTTTCTCTATTTGAACTCATGTAGCCATTTTTTTCAGTACTGTTGAGGAAACAATAGGACTCCTTTGTATACCTGGTCATGATTAATACTGAGTGTCAGCTTGGTTGGATTGAAGGATACAAAGTATTGATTCTGTGTGTGTCTATGAGGGTATTGGCAAAGAAGATTAGCATTTGAGTCAGTGGGCTGGGAAAGGCAGACCCACCCTTAATCTGGGTGGGCACAATCTAATTAGCTGCCAGGGAGGTTAGAATACAAGCAGGCAGGAAAATGTGAAAAGAGAAACTGGCCTAGCCTCCCAGTCTACATCTTTCTCCTGTGCTGGATGCTTCCTGCCCATGAACATCAGACTTCAAGTTCTTCAGTTTTGGAACTCGGACTGGCTCTCCTTGCTCCTCAGCCTGCAGATAGCCTATTGTGGGATCTTGTGATCATGTGAGTTAATACTTAATAAACTCCCCCTTTATATATATATATATTTTTTTTTCAATGAGTTCTGTCCCTCTAGAGAACCCTGATTAATACACCTACTTTACAAAGTTAGAGGACCTATTTGCATTTGTTCATGGAAATTCATTCGTTCTGTTGGTCTGATATGAAGTTTAGAGTACTCAGTATGGGCAACACTGCATCTATCCCTACAAATAGTCCTCCCGGAAGAGTTTTGTCAGATTGGAAGCACATTGGTTATCCACCAATGACAAGAAGACTTAATATTCTGTTTTAACACATCTTGGCCAACGTATGTTTTGGGGTCTGAGAAATGGTAGCCAGTTTTTGGATCTTTAAATTTTCATACCATTTATCAATCAGAATTATTCTGCCAGAGGTCAGGCAAATGAGGTGAAATACCTTATTTCTGGGCATTAGTGATGCTATTGAAAAGGGAAAAAAACTAATGGTGCAATGCACTGCTAAGTCTGTCCTGACTCACAAGGGGAGGAAGAGAAAAACCTCTGAAACCCAACTTAGTGAGTAGTTAATGAATACCCTAAACCCCACAGTGGCTACTGCTGCAGCTCAGGAGAGAGAGGGAATGCCACCCCTAGAGTATAGGAAGGCAGCAGGGCTAGGGTCTCCCTCTAAGACTAGGCAAGGTACTAATTTTGGCCAGGGAGTCACTGAGTCTGGAGCAGGGTAGTTCCCACTATAACAATATTCAGTAGGAGTCAATCAGCAAGGAGCTCCAGTCAACATTATTGGGCCTGTAATACCACTGTATTTGCTACCCAGTGCCCATCTGGGCAGATGTGCAGGCTCTCCTAAACATTATGCTCGCTGCAGATGAGCAGCAGCTGGTTTTAAATAAAGTGAAGGAAGAGGCGCAATGACTTCATGATGAAAATTCAGACAACACAGGTCCTGATGGAGCAATTCCCCACAGGGACCCTAACTGGGATATTGTAGAGGACATACATCCCACTGTAGCTAACCCATATACTACGTTCATTTCTCTTCCTGGAGATTATAAATGGTTTACAGTATTGGATTTAAAAGATGCTTTCTTTTGCATACCCATAGACACAGAAAGTCAACTGTTGTTTGCCTTTGAATGGACAGATCTTGAGGTCGCAACGTGGTTTCAGTATCATTGGACCGTGCTCCCATTGGGATTTAAAAACTCTCCAAATATATTTGGGGAAGCCTTGGCTTGAAATTTAAAGAATTTAAAATTGGAAAATGCTGTGTTGTTACAGTAGGTGGGTGATTTACTAATACCTAGCCTCCCTGAATGGGAATGTCGGAATAATACCATTAAAACTCTGAACCACCTAGCAACTTGTGGGTATAAGGTTTCAAGCAAAAAGCCTCAAATATGCCAACAAACTGTGGCATACTTAGGTTTTCTCTTACAGAAGGGAACCAGAGCTCTAACAGTGGAAAGGTAAAATGCAATTGCTTCCATTGCAGCACCCACTACCAGAAGGTAGCTGAGAGGATTTCTAGGCGTGGCCGGGTTTTGTTAGATCTGGATTCCTAACTATGAACTACCAATGAAGCCACTATACAGTCTGTTAAGGGAGCTAACAATGATGCCTTTGACTGGGAGCAAAACACCAGCACCCATTTGGACAACTGAAATGTAAGTCAACCTCTACCCTATTCCTGGGGCTCCCAAATCCTCATAAGCCCTTTCAACTGTACATGCATGAGAGACTGGGTCTAACACTTAGGATCCTTACACAGAAATTAGGAGAAATATTGCAATCAGTAGGCTCAGTTTCCTAAACAACTGAATAATGTAGCCAAAGACTGGCCCCTGTTCAAGGGGGGTCACTGCCACCTGCCTACTATTAAAGGAGGCTGAAAAGTAGACTTGGGGTAGCCTGTCACTGTCTATGTGCCTCACCAAGTACTACTGTTACTAGAACAAAAGGGAGGCTACTGGCTGATAGTCGGCAGATTGAGCAAATACCAGGCCACACTCCTAGATGAACCCACAGTAAAATTGCAGATTACCAGAGCCTTGAACCCAGCTACTTTACTTCCCTCTACCGAAGAGCCAAAAGAACTTATGCATAATGTTTACAAATTATTGACTAAGGTGTTTTCCAGTCACCCTAATTTAAAGGACACAGCCCTGCCATATGCAGACTGGACATTGTTCATGGATGGGAGCAGCCTGGTAACCAACAGAAAAAGAAATGCTATATATATCATGGTAACCTTTTCAGAGGTCACAGAAGCCAGGACTTTACCACTAGGAACTTCTGCACAGAGGCAGAACTGATCGCCCTTACGAGAGCCCTGCATTTGTTCCAAGTAAAGAAGGCACTTGGAATAAATTGGCAACTACACTTAGCATGGAGACCACAGTCTTCTGGACAGACTGAAAGGAAAATCCAACACTAAAAACCGTTATTGCCAAACCGTGCCAGGAAACTGAACCAAAATGAATTCAGGTACTTGGCATTGCATTGCTCTGGGTAAGAATGACCTCCCCAGATGTGGGATTACGTTAAGTCCTATGAAATGATATATGAGAGACCCTTTATTGCTAATCCATCTTGGGTTACTAGGGTGCCCCTTAATAAAAAGTCAACCCTTAAACATTGTGTTACTCACTTGGGACAAATTCTTAACGTTTTGCATAAGCTTGCTTTCAGCAACAGCATTATGAACTCAGCAGAGCCGCACCACTCATTCCAGTCCTGTGATCAAATACTGCTAAAGAGTAGATGGGAATGGGCCCAACCCAGCAGCTACAGGAGAAATGGAAAGGGCCCTACTAGTGCTGCTAACCGCCAGCTCAGCACTGAAACTGGCGGGCATCAAGCCATGGATCACTACACACGGTAAAGAAGTTCCTGCCAAAAGAAACGTTCACAACAGAGGACCCCAAGATAGCCAAATAGGAGGCAGAACCCCTTCAAAGCCTAAGATTTCTGTTCAAAAAATGATAGGATTTTTCTTTATAGTATTTTTTCTTACTTCATCTTTTGTTGTTTCTTTCTATACTCCTAACCTTTTCCTACAATGGTGTATTAGTTCGGACTCACACTGCTATAAAGATACTACCTGAGACTAGGTAATTTACAATGGAAAGATGTTTAATTGACTCACAGTTCTGTATGGCTGGGGAGGCCTCGGGAAACTTACAATCATGGCAGAAGGTGAAGGGGAAGCAAGCATGTTCTTCACAAGGTGGCAGGAGAAAGAGAGAGAGCAATTCCCACACTTTAAAACCATCGGCTCTTGTGAGAACTCACTCATCATCATGAGAACAGCATGGAGAAAATCACCCCCATGATCTAATCACCTCCCATCAGGTCCCTCTCTCGACACACGGTGATTTCAACTGGAGATGAGATTTGGGTGAGGACACTGAGCCAAACCATATCAGACGGACACAAGACTATGCAAATAGATTACAGCAAGACTCATGCTGGGTCTGTGGTCTATTACCCCTCTCTAGCACCAAGGCACTGCTTTGGTGGGTCTCCCCCATACAATGAAAAGATTAGGTTTCTTTATAGGTCTTAAACCATGGACGGGGTTGCAGATGGCTGGGGTAACTAGAAAAAATATTTCAGAATGGCCTATAAAGAAAACTTCAAATGATCACAGGTTCTTCCTTGAGCTGCAGTTAAAACTGATTCCTGATAACTCAGGAAACATTGTTTTAGCTTTTAAGGATATGCACCAACAGATCAAGGCAATCTCTAGTCCTGCACTGTCTCTCAATGAGCTGATAGCATCTTGATTTGATGGGGACATTCCTGTGGCAGAAAATTCTTGTTGTCTTAGGTGTCCTCCTCCTGGGCATAAGTATAACACTATGTTGTGGACTATATTTTGTGTTTGTTTGTTTATTTTTGAGATGGAGTCTCGCTCTGTCACCCAGGCTGGAGTACGTTGGCACGATCTTGGTTCACTGCAAGCTCCGCCTCTTGGGTTCACACCATTCTCCTGACTCAGCCTCCCGAGTAGCTGGGACTACACTCACCTGCCACCACGCCCGGCTAATTTTTTGTATTTTTAGTAGAGATGGGGTTTCACCATGTTAGCCAGGATGGTCTCGATCTCCTGACCTTGTGATCCGCCTGCCTTGGCCTCTCAAAGTGCTGGGATTACAGGCATGAGCCACTGCGCCTGGCCATTGTATTGTTGTATATTGTTGTTGTATACTGTTCCAAAGCATTCCTTGAGCTCATAAGATCATGTTTCAACAAGCACTGCCTTTGAGTCCCCGAAGTTGAGAACATTACCGATGCCAAATAAACATATTCTATTCCAGTGCCCCCAACAATGACCCTCTCCAGCAGGAAGTAGCCAGAGAGAATACATTGCTCACTTTCTCTTAGTTTGTCACGTCATAGTTTGTACTCTTGTACTAATCTTTTAATAAATCAGTGCTTGGGAAAATTAACTAACATGATAGAAATCATGTAAAAATTGACAGTGGGGATTGTGGTGAACTAGGTTTCCATTAGCAACCTTTACTATAATTTTGATGAGTGCACAAGTTAAACATGAACTTATCTTAATATTAACTTCCTCCATATTACGTGTGGAATTGCAACTACAAACAGGAGTGTTTCATTCAATCTATATCTAATCTTTAGGGTCGCAGGTCTGGAAAGCTTTCTCTAGAGTCTTGGAAAGTTTCTTAATCTTAAGTGGGTCGTGGTGTGAGGTGTATGTGTAAGAATGCTATTATTATTCTTTAGGGTCTCAGAAAACCCAGGCAGGGTCTTAATGTGTTTGTTTTCTCATTCCAGCCTCATACTGAGGCACCAGTTTCTCTAGTTCTTTAACGTTTAACTTCAGCATTCATCAAAACTCTAGTAAAGGGTTAGTGGAAACTTACTGTTCTTGTTGCTAATGGAAACCTGGTCTGCCTGCCACACCATCAAGTGGACCAATATACACATTATGGGAGTTCCAGAAGGAGAAGAGAAAAAGAAAAGGGAAGAGAGAATATTTCAAGGAATAAAGTCTGTAAACTTCCCAAACTGTACTTCATGAAAGTCTCTTCATCAAAAGACATTATCAACAGAGTAAAAAGGCAACCTACAGAATGGGAGTAAATATTCACAAATCATGGCTCTGATAGGGGATTAATATCCAGAATATATAGGGAACCCCTACAATTCAGCAACAAAATAACAAAAAACCTGATTTGGAAATGGACAAAGGACTTGAACAAACATTTCTGCAGAGAAGATATCCAAATAAATACATAAAAAGATGCTCAACATCACTAATCAGCAGGGAAATGCAAATCAAAACCACAATGAGAAACCACTTCACACCCATTAGGATGCCTATTATTCTTTTAAGAAAGAAATCAACAACTGTTGTAAGGGGTGTGGAGAAATTAGAAACCTGTGCATTGCTGGGGGCAATGTAAATTAGTCTGACCACTGTGGAAATATATAGAGTATAGAGATTCCTCAAATATTAAAAATAGAATTACTTTATGTCTTAATCCATTTTCTGCTGCTAGAACAGAATATCACAGATTGGGTAATTTACAAAGAACAGAAGTTTATTCGACTTACAGTTTTAGAGCTGGAAAGCTGAAGAACATGGCATCATCATCTGGCAAGGGTCATCCCACATTGGAAGACTAAAGGCAGAAGCAAGGGCATGAGACAGAAAGAAAAAGGGGCTGAACTCCCACAGTAACTCACTTTGGCAGTAACAGCATTAGTTTATTCATGAGAGTAATGCCCTCGTGATCTAAACACCTCTTAAAGGCCCCACCTCCAAATACTGTTACAATGGCAACTACATTTCAACATGAATTTTGGAGGGGGCATTCAAACCATAGCACCATGTGATCCAGAAATTCTATATTTGGGTATATATGCAAGATAATTGAAAGCAAGGACTCAAAAAACAGATATTTGTACAAGAATGTTTATAGCAGCATTATTTACAGCAGCCAAAAGGTAGAAACAATCAAAGTGTCCACTGGCAGATGAATGAATAAACAAAATGTCCTATAGGCATAAATGGAGTATTATTTAGAAAGGAATGAAATTCTGACACATGCTACAACAGGGGTGTCCAATCTTTGGGCTTTCCTGGGCCACATTGGAAGAAGAAGAATTGCCCTGGGCCACACATAAAATGCACTAACGCTAACAGTAGCTGGTGAGCTGGAAAAAAAAAGGTTCATGCACAAATCTCATAATGTTTTAAGAAAGTTTACAAATTTGTATTGGGCCACATTCAAAGTTGTCCTGGGCCTTATGTGGGCCACGGACTACAGGTTGATCAAGCTTGTGCTGCAACATACATGGATCCTGAAAACATTATGCTAAGTGAAATAAACTACACCCAAAAGAACAAATATTATATGAGTTCACTTCTTTGAACTACCTAGTCAGATTCATAGGCGGAAAGTAGAATGGTAGTTGCCAGGGGCTGAGGAGAAAGGGGGAATGGGGCATCATTGTTTAATGGGCACAGATTTTCAGTTAGGGAAGAGTGAAAAAGTTCTGGAGATGGATGGTGGTGACAGTTACACAACAATGTGAATGTACTTGATGCCACTGAACTGTACATTTAAAAATGGTTAAAATGGTAATTTTATTATTTGTGTATATTTTACCATGATAAAGCATCTTGGGAAAAAATATTAAAATGGTTGCCTCCTTAAAGACCTAAAAGACAAATAGTCTGTGGTTCCCATTATATCTCCGTTTAGATTAACCATCTGGCCTCTGCAAAATTCAGACAGATCATGGAGAATGGCAGTGGATTATCACAGACCTGACCTATTATTTTAACAGTATCTCCAATTACAGTTTCTTTGTTAGAAGAGGTAAGGATGGAGTCAGGTACATGATATGTGGCCAATGATTTGGCAAATCCATTCTTTCTCTATTCCTATAAACATAGAATCAGAAATGATTCATGTTTCTTTGGAATGCACAACAATGTTCATTTACAGCTTTGTCCCAGAGCTATGTTAACTCTGCTGTTCTCTGTCATAACATAATCTGAAGAGACATGGACCAGCTGGAGGTGCTGCAGAATAAATAGCACACTGGTCCAGGAAATTGATGACATCATGTTAGTTGGACCAAATAAACAAGAGTGGCTAGGACGTTGAAGGCCTTGATAATTCACAGGCACTCTTGACGGAAATAAATCTTAAAGATTCAGAAGCACACTGCATAGGTAAATTTTGAAAAGTCTGGAAAACTGTCTGGGGTATGTTAGGACATCCCCTACAAAGTAAAGGAGAAATTACTACATCTGGTAGTTCCCATCACAAGAATGGAAGCACATTGTGTGCTAGGTAGGCCTCTTCAGATTCTGTAGGCAATGTATTCCCAGAAGTACACTTCCAGCTCACATACTGGATGACACAATGGTTGCATTTTTCAATGGGACCCATGGCAGGAAAGGATTCCACATCAAGTCCAAGCTTCAGGGCAAGCAGCTGGCCTCTTGGACTACATAATCCAGCAGACCCTATGCTATGAGGAATGTCAGTATTGTGAAAAGATGACATGTGGATTTTATGACAAGCCCTAATGGAAGAATCACTACATAGATCCTGCATAAAAGCCATATCATGGCAACAGATAATTATACACCTTCCAAAAAATAAATGTTGGAATACAACTGGGCCCTAATAGAGACAAGTGCCTCACTATGGAGACACCAAAACTACCTCTCATGAGCTAGGCTCTATCACACCCACCAAGCGATAAATTAGGATGGGTCTAGATGGAAGAGGAACATCTAGGATTCAACATCAATAAAACCAGAGGGCACAAGCAAGCCGAGTGAGCAGGTAGCATGCAGGCAGCTCATGTCATCCACCACTGTTACACAGTATGTCTTCCCCAGCTCTGGGAATATGCGGGAACAGGTTTGTACCAGTTCATAAGAGTTTCTTATTAAATTTTCAGGAATCTTGCAAGCCTGTTGATGCCACGTTGGTAGGCTGAAATTCACCATAAGTACTTACAGAATGGAAAGTAGTTAATACTACAAATTGGGTCTTTTTTTCTCCTTTTCAGAAGGCTACTTGCTAAATATTCACCACCACATCACTGCTCAGCTCACATCCATGACTACATGCGGGTCTATAATGACGAGTTGATGTAAGAGCTTGATTCACAAATGGCTCAACTTGGTATATTGGTACAAGCTAGATATAGATGATGGCTGTACAACAGCCCCACTCAGGATAGTCTTGAAAGGTAGTGGCAAGGGGAAATCCTCCCAGTGAGTTGTATTCCAGGAAGTCCACCTGGTCAGTCATTTTGTGTGAAAAGAGAAGTGGCCCTGCAGTTAAATAGACACTCAGGGACTCATGGGCACTGTGATACAGCTTGACTAGGGTCTTGGAAGGTCTTGGAAGGTGAACACTTGGAAGATTGGCAGGCAACAAGGCCTATGAACATATGGAAGTAAATGAACTTATGGAAGTGAGCACAAAGTGTAAAAATCTTTATTCAGATGTTAAAGCCCATCAGAGCATCCATGACATAAGAGGCACTAAAAAAACAAAAACAAAATCAAACCAAAAAAACTACATGTCATTCAACCGGTAGCAGCCAGCCTCCATCATCAATATGAGATCCCACATACTATTGTGTCAGACAAAGGGACTCATTTAGTATTAAAGGAGGCACAGAAACAGGAACATGACCACGAGATTCAATGTATCACATAGCAAGAAACTGGTCCTGACAGAAGCACCAGATCAGAGACGGTGCCTTACGAGATGGCTTGCCATCCCTTAGAATGCAGTGCACTTTCTAAAGGAATGACCTTTACATGGTGCTATTTCCCCTGTAGGTAGAATACATAGGTCTAGGAATCAAGGAGTAAAAGTGAGAATACCCTTATTTTCCTTCACTCCCAATGATTCATTTCAGGAATTTGTGCTTTCCATTCTCGAAACTCCGAGTTTGTTTTTTTGTTTGTTTGTTTGTTTGTTTGTTTTGTTTGTTTGTTTGTTTGAGACGCAGTCCTGCTCTGTTGCCAGGTTGGAGAGCAATGGTGTGATCTTGGCTCACTGCAACCTCCACCTCCTGGGTTCAAGTGATTCTCCTGCCTCAGCCTCCTGAGTAGCTGGGACTACAGGCGCATGCCATTATGCCCAGCTAATTTCTGTATTTTTAGTAGAAATGGGATTTCACCATGTTGGCCAGGATGGTCTCTGTCTCTTGACCTTGTGATCCACCTGCCTCAGCCTCCCAGTGTCCTGGGATTACAGGCATGCGCCACTGCGCCTGGCCAAAACTCTGAGATTTTAACAATTAAGAGTCCAAGTTCTTAAGGAATACGTCCACAAAGATTATCACCTGAGTTCTTGAAGTTTCTCACACCAAAAGGCCAGGACAAGAAGAAGAATTACCATTCTGGCAGAAGCAAACGGCCCCCGTCACCAGGAGGAGGTAAAGCTGCTGATACACAATAAGGGCAAGAAGGAAAAACATGTTTTCCACCAGGTGATCCATTTGAGTCCCTTGGTATTCTGTGGAGCAATGTTGATAGTAAGCAGACAACTGTAGCAGCCACAGCCTGACAAAGACATAGGTGACCAGGGACTCAGGTCCTTAGGAGTTGATGGTCTGGGTCATACTTACATATAAGCCACCAGGACCAGCAGAGGTGCTAGCCAGGTTTAAGGGGTCAAATAGATGACTAGTAGTACAGGGAGACAATAAGTATTAACTGCAGCACTGAAATCTACTGTAGCAGTGCTATCTGTGGATGATCCCACTCACCTTCATTCTCTTAGGTTTCCCCAGGGAAAAGATGCTCCAGAATTCTGGAGAAGCTGTTCCTAAAACTTATACAAAGAAGTGGCTCTAGGCCAGTTACGGTGGCTCACACCTGTAATCCCAGCACTTTAGGAGGCCAAGGCGGGTGGATCACCTGAGGTCAGGAGTTCCAGACTAGCCTGACCAACGTGGGGAAATCCCATCTCTACTAAAAATACAAAATTAGTTGGCCGTGGTGGTGCGTGCCTGCAATCCCAGCTACTCAGCAGGCTGAGACATTGCTTGAACCTGAGAGGTGGAGGTTGCAGTGAGCTGAGATGGAGCCATTGCACTCTAGCCCAGCCTAAGCATCAAGAGCGAAACTCCATCTCAAAAAATAAAACGAAGAAGAAGAAGCAAGAAGGAGAAGAAGTGACTCTAGGCAATGCAAAGATTGGACTGTAATAGATCCTGGAATGTGCCACCCAGACCTCCTTCAAGAATGAAGGACTGATTTCCTCATCATTTGCAAGGAGTGCTGTCAGCAGACAGCCCTCAGTTGTCAGCCTCTCCAAGAATTTCCTCATCTGGAGAGAGCTACCTCACTTTAGGACACATCCCCTCCCCAGGACAGCCTGTGTCTAATGACTGATCATTATGGGAATATATGCCCGGGCCCCTCCCTTCATAATCTGGGCCACATTGAGAGGGCTATCCCAGCTTTAGAGTTCCCTTTGGAATCAGCTTAGGCTTTTTAAAAATAACTGCATTGGCCAGGCACAGTGGCTCACGCCTGTAATCCCAGCATTTTGGGAGGCCGAGGTGGACACATCACCTGAGGTCTGGAGTTTGAGACCAGCCTGACCAACATGGAGAAACCCTCTCTCTACTTAAAACACAAAATTAGCTGGGCATGGTCGTGCATGCCTGTAATCCAAGCTACTCAGGAAGCTGAGGCAGAAGAATCACTTGAACCTGGGAGACAGAGGTTGCGGTGAGTCAAGATCGCGCCATTACACTCCAACCTGGGTGACAGAGTGAGACTCTGCATCACACCCAAACTTTATCCTCTGCCCAACACCACTTTATTGACTTTTTCTTCACTGGTGTGAATCCCGGGAGTCTTTCACAACAAACTTTCTGTGTGCTAATCTCAGTTTCCAGGACTGCTTCCCAAGAAGCCCAACTTAAAATACTGGGGTTGGTTTCTTCGTTTTCAATTTGAATAACCTCCTAACAAATTCTGGATGAGTTGTCAGAGAGTTTGAACGGTTTATGTTTTCAGCTGGGCGTGGTGGTTCACGCCTGTAATCCCAGCAATTTGGGAGGCAGAGGCCGGCGGATCACTTGAGATCAGGAGTTT
>NW_012114555.1:4360079-4376624 GCF_000951035.1 Colobus angolensis palliatus | reverse complement strand
CAGGGTTGCGGCTGCAATGGGGCTTCCCCTTCTTGGGCTTCTTAGCCTTGAGGTTACCCTTTTTCACCTTGCCACCAGCATGAGCCTTCTTGGCTTCGGGTTTCTTCTCTTTAGTATCTGGCTTCTCAACTTTTTCACCCGCCATCTTGCAAGATGGGAAAGAGAACTCGAGATCAGGAGTTTGAGACCAGCCTGGCCAACATGGCAAAACCGTCTCTACTGAAAATACAAAATGTAGCCAGGCATAGTAGTGCATGCCTGTAATCCCAGCTACTCTGCAGGCTGAGGCAGGAGAATCGCTTGAACCTCAGAGGCAGAGGTTGCAGTGAGCCAAAATTTCGCCACTGTACTCCAACCTGGGTGAGAATGAGACTCTGTTTCAAAAATAAAAAAGTAAAAAAAGAGAAAGGCTTATGTTTTCAGTCATTCATTCAAGAAATACTTACTTTGCACCTATTATATATTAAGCATAGTTCCACGTGCTAAGGCTATAATGATGAAAAAGATAAAGAAGATTCCTGGGCTCGTGGAGTTTAAATTCTAGTAGAGGGTAACAAACAATAAGCAAGTAAATAAACAAATAGGATAATTTAATATATTAATGAGTGCTATAAAAATAATATAGAGCAGTATGATAGAAAGTGATTGGAGGTGCTGGTGGTGTGAAGGACGGCACTGAAAGTGGGTTTAGGGAGGGATTCTCTTAGAAGATGGCATTGAGCTAAGACAAAATGAAATCAGGTTTTTTAAAAAACTGGGGAAGAAACTCCAGGCAGACAAAAAAGCAAGCATAAAGAGGAAAAGGAGTGTGAGTGTGTAAAATATAGGTGGCATACAGTGGCTTATTCCTGTAATTCCAGCACTTTGGGAGGCCAAGATGGCAGGATCACTTGAGGCCAGCAGTTCAAGACCAGCCTGGACAACATGGCAAAATCTCATCTCTACCTATGAAATATATGAAAAAGGTTGTAATGAATGGAGGTAGTGAACAAGATGAAGTAAACTGAGAGGAGGTCAGTGAGGGAGGCAGGAGCCAGATAGTGTTGGATTTCATGGGTCAGTGTAATTCAGATTTGTTCTAATTTCAACTGGAATCCATTGGAGGATTTAAAATAAGGGAGCAATATTATCTGTTTTATTTTTCCGTAAGTCACTTCAGCTAGCATTAGAGAGTCAACTATGAGGAAAGAATGAAAAAGTGGAAGCTATTGAAGTGTCCAGATGAGAAATGATGGTGATAGCTATGGTCTGAATGTTTTTGTGCCCCCAAAATTCCTTTGTTGAAACCTAATCCCCAACATGACGGTGTTAGGAGGTGGGGCCTTTGGGAGGTCATCAGATCGTGCAGATGGAGCCTACATGAATGCCCTTATAGAAAAGCCTAAGAGAGATTCATCACCTTTTCTACCATGGGAAGAAGGCATCATCTGTAAACCAGAAAGCAAGCTCTCACCAGATATTGAATCTGCCAATGCCTTAATCTTAGACTTTTCAGCCTCCAGAACTGTGAGAAATAAATTTCTGTTGTTTACAAGCTATTCAGTCTATGATATGATGTTATAGCAGCCTGAGTAGACTAAATCAGTGACGAAACCTAAGATGGTAGCAATTAAACAGGTAAGATGTGGTTGCACTTGGGATATACTTGAGAGGAAAAGACAATAGGACATGGCAAAGTATTGTCTCTGCAGAAGGTTTGAGAATAGAAGGAAAGGAGAAGAATATAGGATGTCTGATCAACTGGGTGGATCATGTAACTATTTACTGAGATGGGGAGGATTGTGGTGAGTGGGGATGAAGTGAATGAATCATGACTCTACTTTGGCCATACTAAATTTGAGATGCTTATTAGACATCCAAAAGTAGATATCAAGGACTCAACTGTGTTTAATCTTAGGGTTGGATATGTAAATTTGGAAGTCATCAGCATAAAGATATATTTAAAAAATGCAAGTAGGTGAGATGACTTTATCCACATAGAGAAGTAGAGTGAGAACCAACCCTGGTGTTCTTGTATTCTTTCATTTGCCAGTACAGACAGCTGAGAAGTATTAACCACCAAAACCAGCAAAATTGACAGAAGAACCAACCATCCAAACCACGTCCTTTAAGTCAAGAAAAATCAGCGTCTCAAGAAAAAAAAATCTTAAATGTTTCTAAGAAGCCAGGTGTGTTAGGCAAGATTGTGGCCCATGATCTTCATCCCCTGGTGTTTTATCTGTAATACCATGTTATAATTGCAGATGAAATTGATGTCACAGGGCGAGGCACAGTGGCTCATGCCTGTAATCTCAGCACTTTGGGAGGCTGAAGTGGGAGGATCACTTGAGTCCAGGAGCTAGAGACCAGCCTGGGCAACATGATGAAACCCTGTCTCTACAAAAAATAAAAATAAAAAAAAAACAAAATTGGGCATGGTGGTGCGTGCCTGTAGTCCCAGCTGGCTCAGGAGGCTGAGGTGGGAGGATCACTTGAGCCTAGGAGACAGAGGTTCCAGTGAGCTGAGATTGCATCACCATGCTCCAGCCTGGGCAACAGAGTGAGACTTCATCTCAAAAAAAAAAAAAAAAAAAAGGAATTGATGTCACATGTCACAAACTCTGATAGAGAGGTTTTCCCAGATTATGCTGGTGGGCACATGTAATCACATGGACCTAGAAAAATGGAAGAAGGCAGAATAGTCAGTCAGGGAGATGTGATTGATGAGGAGGTAGGAAAGATTCAAAGCAAGAGGACCCAACCCAGCACTGCTGGCTTTGAAGATCAAGGAAGGAGCCATGAGCAAAGAAATGAGCACAACCTCTAGAAACTGGGAATGACCTTTAGCTGATAGCCAACAAGGAAACAGTCCTACAACCACAAGAAACCAAATTTTGTCAACAATCTGAATGAGCAAAAAAACAAGATTCTTCCCTGGAATTTCACATACTGACAATAAAGGATCAAAAAAGAAATACAGATAATGTCCTTAAAATGTCCTGTTAGAAAAAGAGATATTAAAAACAATCCCATTTATAATAGTAACAAAAAGGACGAAACAATTAAGTATAAATTTAATCAAGGAAGTGAACTATATATACTGTTGAACTATTTATGAGAACTTTAAAACATTAGTGAAAGAAATTGAAGACAAATAAATGGAAATATATCCCATATCAATGAATTGGAAGAATTAGTATTATTAAAATACCCATATTACCCAAAGCAATTACATTAGTCATTTTCTTACTTCTATAAAGAACTACCTCAGATCGGATAATTTATAAAGAAAAGAGGCTTAACTGACCCACAGCTTTGCATGACTGAGGAGGCCTCAGGAAACTTAAAATCATGGTGGAAAGCAAAGGGGAAGCAAGGCATGTCTTACATGGTAGCAGGAGAGAGACTGAGCAAGGGCAGAAGTGCCACACTTTTAAACCATCAGATAATACTATACTTGTATCAGACAAAATAGACTTTTAGTCAAAAACTGATAAATAAGTCAGTAAAGTTGCAGGATACAAAATCAACATACAAAAATCAGTAGCATTTTCTTTTAACTTACGAAAAGCTTGTTGCTGTTGTTTGTAACAGATGTAGTTTATTTAATTTACATTTTTATTAACTGTCACCTATCAAAATTATTTGATTTGGGGCTTTAAATTGATCTGGTATTCCCCATGGGACTCCAATTGCATGTAAATAGATGTGAGAGTTGAAAGACCCATGAGGGGCTTCTCTCACTTTATGATGCCTTATTTTTCCTCCTTCTGGTTGATGAAATGCCAGGGTGAAAGGGATAGCCAACTGGACTAAAGCACAAGTGCCACTCCAGTTATTCAGCAGAGCGCCCAGTAAAGGTCCACCACAATACCACCACACATCCACTCAGGGATAAACAAGGGCTGACTGACTGATAAGCTCTTGAAAATTCTTAAGCTCACTGCATCCCTTCAGGTCCCCAAGGAAGGTAAGTTTTCTCCCTGTCGTGAGAGACACAAGGTGAACTTAGTGTTGGGAGAGAGAAGCTGGATGACCCTCGGGGGCTGACTTGCAGGGGTCCAGACTTCAGGATATAGCAGAGAGAGCTTGGCATGACTTATTACTCCAGGCTGTAGAATCCCGGAAAACAGCTACCATGCAGCCCACACCTGGTCAACTGTAGGCCTCTGGAACTGCCATGTGTACAAGCATAACAATTGCTTTTGTTTAATATGCATATGGAATATTTGATCCATTCCAACCAGGCATTTGCATCTTGGTATCCTGTCTTAATTGACAACATTTGTTTTAAGTCTTTAACTTCTATGATCCTCTAGTAAAATGAATGTATGATTTTAGGAAATTACAAAAACCGTTTGGGTCATTCCATCCTTGCTCTTTAGTGGTCCACAGAATGTTGGACCAACTACAGCATAAAAGTTTTACATCAGGGGGCAAGAATCCTGGTTGTCACTGGGGTCTTTATCGAAATCTCCCTGGATTAAATGGTCCCAATTTACTAATGCCCACTCTAAGGAGACACGAAGGACAGAGGTACTTTTCTGAAGCAGAGAGCTGTCTTTGACTTGGCAAGTCCCCATAGGGTGTAACAGGGCAAGCATTAAATGCAATAGTTTGAGGAGAAGTTGACTTGGTTATGTTAATGACTAGATGGTCAGCAATAGAGCAAGGAAAGAAGAAAGAGTAATAGAATAGATGAAGGAGTTAAATTTTTCTTAGCTTTAGTTTGGTAGGGTTTTCCCCTGGGACTATGGCACACGACTCTGGAGGGGCTGGTGCTTTCTTGACTCTGGTGTGATGAGTCCATCCCCTTTCCACTGTGTTAACAGCAGTCTCGATGGTTAGCAGCACAAGGTAGGGTCTTTCCCAGGCTGGCTCGAATTTTCCTTCTTTCCACCCCTTGATGAGAATGTGACCTTCACGCTGGTGCTGGTTTACCGGAAATTCTAGGGGTGATACATGTGCTAAACCAAGTTTATAATTTTTAAGAAATTGACCTTTTGTTTTAAATGTGGGGACATCAGCAGTGGACTTTATAGTCATTGATGCCTTTTTACTGAATAATTTCCTTTAGCACCTATTTTTATTAGTTTTTAGTCCAAAGAAATCCAAGCAGCATTTTATATTTTACAGTGCTTTCTGTATGATTTTTATACCAGATAAGCTAAATTTCACCTTTATATTAGTGTGTTATTAATGTTAAACTTCGTTTTAATAAAATCTTATAGACATATTTATTCAATTTTTAACGTCAGACCATAAAGTAAGATTTTTACAGACTCTTTTTAACCTTTTATAATTTTTGTTAAAGAGCAGGTTAGTGCTTTAAGAAAAACGCATTGTGTTTTTATTTTAATGTTCAGTTCACAGAAAAACTGGATGATACCCCTTTAACTTTAGCCAATATGTTTACACACAGAATTTCCTTTACAATTAATGTTTTAAAACTTGCTTAAACTCCATCCTGGCTAACACAGTGAAACCCCATCTCTACTAAAAATACAAAAAAAAAAATTAGCCAGGCGTGGTGGCAGGTGCCTGTAGTCCCAGCTATTCGGGAGGCTGAGGCAGGAGAATGGCTTGAATCCAGGACACAGAGCTTGCAGTGAGCCAAGATCCCACCACTGCACTCTAGCCTGAGTGACAGAGCAAGACTCCTTAAAAGAAACAAAACAAAACAAAACAAAACTTGCTTAAACCTTCAAAACAAAATTTTTTTTTTTTATGTTTTAATGTAGGTAAAAATCCACATTGTTATGCTTCCTTATAATCCTTTTACCAGAGGTATGTTTTACTTTCCTTATACACCTTGCACATAAGCTGTTTCTTCAATAGTTTTACATTCAGGAGACCTGATTACTTTTAAAGCATACAACATTTCTTGCATAAATTCTTTTTTTATAAGTTTTTTTCACGACTTTCGCAGACAATTCCTCCACATGCCTCAACTTCCTTATTACAAACATTTCTTTCCTTAAACAACCAGTTAATTTATTTCAGAACAAGAATTTACCATATAACATTCTTTTTACATAAATTCTGCCGCCACTTTTTTTTCATTTTTTCGAAGATGATAATCATTCTTTTCCAAAGCAAACTTCCTTTATGTCTGTGGACTAGATTGTCTAAGGTCACAACATTAGAAGTTACTGTAATACATGTTACACTGTTAACTTTAGCAAACTTTACTTTTGTTAAAAACCTTGTAAGTTTGGGATTTCAATTATCCTTTGCTATTAATAAGACCTTGTTTAGTTCAAATTAACTTAGAATTGGTATAGATGGCTTCCCCCGCCCCCCCCACCCTTTCAATTACCCAAGAGGAACCATCTATTGTCCTGTCCTGAAGGGAGTTTCTCCTAGGTCTGGTCAGACCTTTGTATGGTAATTAAGATTTAGATCCCCTGTTAGGAAACCTGCTGGGTTAAGGGAATTTTCAGTGGTTAATGTTAAATCATCTTTGTTTTTTGTTTTTTTTTTTAACAGAATAACCCTATATTTTAAGATTTTTAAGTTAGTAAGCTACCTTTTTGCCTTTTTTGTTTGTTTGTTTGTCTTTGTTTTTTACTTAGGATGTTTTTGAACTGGTGAGGTGTGTTCACAATGAGGTTTCCTCTAAAAGTTATTTTTCTACTTTCTTCTGTTAGCAAAGCAGTTGCTGCTATAGATTGAATGCATTTGGGCCATCCACGGGTTACTGGGTTAAGGATTTTTGATAGGAAAGCTATTGATTATCAGTGACCTCAGTGCTTTTGGGATACGCCGTTATTTACACTGACAACAAAGTGGTATTAGGGTGTTACGGGGTTACAGAGAATACCTTTAGTTATCAATTATGGGTTTTAAATTTACCTTGGCTTTCAAAGGAATAGAGTACACTGTTTTTTTTTCTTAACTACTTGTATATCTCTCTCTTGCTTTCTTTCTTTCTCTCTTTGACTTTCAGTCTCTCTTTTTGAATTTCCTTGTGACTCTGTCTCCTCTCTCTCTGCCTCTCTCTTTCTCTCTCTCTCTCTTTTTTTTTTTTTTTTTGTGAGGCAGAGTCTTGCTCTGTCACCCAGGCTGGAGTGCAGGTTCAAGCAATTCTCCCACCTCAGCCTCCCAAGTAGCTGGGATTATAGGCACTTGCCATCACGCACAGCTAATTTTTGTATTTTTAATAGAGACGGGGTTTCGCCACGTAGGCCAGGCTGGTCTCAAACTCCTGAACTCAGGTGATCTGCCCTCCTCGGCCTCCCAAAATGCTAGGATTACAGATGTGAGTCACCACATCTGGCTTCTCTCTCTCTTTCTCGCTCCTTGATTCCCTTTTTGTCTCTCTGTCTCTTCCTCTCTGTCTCTTCTTCTCTCTCTTTGCGTCTTTTCCTCTCTGTCTCTTTCCTCTCTCTCTCTGCTGGTACTTCCTTGCCTCTGCCAGCCACGTATGCTGCTGTTCTCTCAAGCGGGGGTGGGGGGGGATCTAAAACCAGCTGTAACCAAGTGTCTATGTACAGGAACTGGTCTACATGCCCTGGCTTACAGGTTACCTTGTGTCATACCTTTGAAACAAGATACCTGTCCAGGCTTCCTTCTGATGGCCAACCCACCTCTAATGCTGGCCAGTCTATTTCACACAAAGTTCTAAGTTTTCCTGATGTCATAGTAACACTGTAATCTCCCTTAAATCCTTTCTTGAAATTTTCAACATAGTTCCTAGTGAGGTGGGCTTACTTCGTGACTGACCCATGCTTCCTTGAGACAAAACACCATGCTCACACCACACGCACACCACAAAACAAAGAACGGGTAAAAAGGGCACACACACACTTTTACAGTTTACACCAAACCAGAATCAAAACCCAAATCAGAGTATCAGGAAATCCAAATCAGGTCAACACCAAAACTAAAGTATCAAGCAATCCAAGTCAAGTCAAAAACAAAAACCAAAGTGCCGGTATAGGCACACCATGGGTGATCAGGCCACGCTTCCACTCAAATGGCGTGGGCAAGTTCCAAAGGCCAGACTTACTAAGTTTCAGATGTCCGGACTCCAAGTGTCAACTCCTTCCCGGTGTTCAGCAACTGTGTTGATCCTCACGGGGGCCTGCCATACACTGCTCTGATGAGGCGTCCTGCCGGGGCAATTGCCTACCTGGGAGCACTCTTTGGATCCACATCACTCAGGCTGGTTGGAGTCCCTTGCAGGGATGCTCCACAGGGCAGGCCTAACTAAGTTGCCTAAGGGGCTGCCTCAACCGTCCGCCAATCACCTCACTTCCCAGTCAGGGAACCAAGAAATGTAGCAGAATGAGCCATAGACAAAACTCAGACGCCGGGTTAAATTAGGAAGGAGCTTTGTTCAGCCGCTAATTTCAGCAGACTTGCGTCTCAAAAGCTGAGCTCCCCGAGTGAGAAATTCCTGTCACTTTTAAGGGCTTAAACTCTAAGGGGTTCCGCGTGAGAGGGCTGTGATGGATTGAGCAAGCAGGGGGTACGTGACTGGGGGCTGCATGCATTCGTAATCGGAACAGAACAGAACAGGACAGGGATTTTCACAATGCTTTTCCATACAATGTCTGGAATCTACAGATAACATAACCGGTTAGGTCAGGGGTTGATCTTTAATTACCAGGCCTAGGGCGTGGCACCAGCAGTGCCGGGTTGTCTGCCTGTGGATTTCATTTCTGCCTTTTAGTTTTTACTTCTTTTTTTGGATGTAGAAATTGGGGATAAGACAATAGGAGGGGTAGTCTCCTCTGTTAGTATCATGTTTCCTTGATTTTTCTTTTCTTGCTTCTCTTTTTTTTTTTTTTTTTTGAGACAGAGTCTTGCTCTGTCGCCCAGGCTAGAGTGCAGTGGTGCAATCTCGGCTCACTGCAAGCTCCACGTCCCAGGTTCACGCCATTCTCCTGCCTCAGCCTCCTGAGTAGCTGGGACTACAGGTGCCCACCACCACGCCCAGCTAATTTTTTGCACTTTCAGTAGAGAAGGGGTTTCACCGTGTTAGCCAGGATAGTCTCGATCTCCTGACCTTGTGATCTGCCCACCTCGGCCTCCCAAAGTGCTGGGATTACAGGTGTGAACCACTGCACCCAGCCCTTGATTTTTCAGTTACATTAGGATCTTCCATTGTTGTTTTTGTTAGTTTGTTTTGTTTTTGTTTTTCATTTGAAGACGCAATCATCCTCTCCAGTCTCTTGACTAACTTTGGGAGAGAAATACCTGCACTATTAGGCCTGAATAGGGATTCTGAGGTTTTCTCAGTCCTTTCCTATTAATGGGTCTGGTTCACACTTCTTGTTACCACTTGTGGAGGCGGAGATTCCTAAGATTGTATGCCTTCTCTTGATCTTTTTTTTTTAAGGCTGTTCTCTGAAATGGTCAAGTTTATGTGCCTTGTCCCAATCTCACAGAGTTAGGATGGCTTTCTGCACATGGTCATGAGCCATCTGCAGAGGCTTGTACTTGCATTTGTGGTGAGATGCATAAGGACCATGGAGTGGAGAAGGGTGGGACATGCAAAGCATTTACAGTGCCTGTGAGCAAGCAGAGGGATTCTGTAAACAAAGCATTTCCAGTAACCCATTGGAGGGCTTCCTGATGGAACCTGCCAAGCAAGGGAACTAGTAAGATCCATGGCCCTTTATTGAGTTCTGAGCCCTGGTTAATGCGAATCCCCAGCTCTCTTCCTTGCTCCCAGCTTTCTGAACTTTTTGGCTGTGCCAGTCACCTCAGTATTCTGTGTAAGGTAAGAAAGAGGTGGACCTCTCCAGTAGCACTCTTCATGACTGGATAAGCCAGGTACTTGCTTGCTATGCATTCACTTTCCCCTATAGGAGAAATTGCAGGCTGAAGGAGTCTCTCTTGGCACTAAACTGTGCTGCCTTGGGGGAAAGGTGACACAGTTAAAGTAAAATTGTTCTTCTTACCCTCTTCAATGCATCTATTATCAGACTTTTTGCTCCACAGTGTACTGGAACTTGTCTGCTGGACTCTCAGACTCCCACAAAGGTACTGTCATCTAGGGGCAGTTGTCAAAATCAATGCTTCTGTGTGAAGATGATGGCAGAAAACCCCTATCCTGGCATGTTGAATGAATTCAATCCTTTCAAAGCTTGCCTTTATGCTTTGTTAGTTGGATCCAGAACAATCTTTAGCCTAGGGCTAGTTCTGGCTATTGCTTTACCTGATCCATTCTGGTGATCTTCCCCACACTTCATGTAATTTTCCCATACATATTGCTATGGACTGAATGCTTGTGTCCCCCTCAAAATTCATACAGTGAAAACCTAAACCTTAATGCAATGGTATTCATTGATAAGGCCTTTGGAAAGTAATTAGGGTTAGATTAGTTCGTGAGAGTGGGGCCCTCATCATGAAATTAATGCCCTTATAAAAAGAGGAGGAATTGTTACTTCTGCCTCTCTGTATGCAAGTAACAAGGAAGGTCATGTGAGGACATAACCAGGAAGAGGGTCCTCATCAAGATCCTGACCATGCCAGCACCCTGATCTCAAACTGCCAGCCTCCAGAATTGTGGGAAATAACTGTATGTTGTTTAAGCCTCCCAGTGTATATTCCAGCAGGCCAAGCTGACTAAGGCACACATAAACTGATTGATACTAAGCTAAACTCTGAAGGGGAGCCCTCTGCAGATCTTCAGGGTCCTCCCGATGTGGCTCATTACTCTTTGGCCCTGCCCCACAAATCCTAGCTCCTTTGACCCCTTCAGACTCTGCACTCTGGGTGCTCCTTCCATGAGCTACAGCTGAGAAATTCTCTCCTGGCAGTAAGCTGGCAACATTAGAGTTCCCCTTATTTTATTCTCCTTCTCCATGTTGTCCTTTGTCCAATGCCTGAAAATTGTTATTTTGTGTATTTTGTCTAGTAATACGGTTGTTTAGGGAGGAGGCTGAATCTGGGCTCTGTTGCTTCCTCATAGCCAGGAGCAGATGTCTTATAACATGTTAGTAAAGTTTGTCTACATTATAGACTCTCAGGATATGCTTCAATATCTGGTAGGGAAAGTCTTCCCTCATTTTTCTTATTATTTCAAAATTTTCTTGGCCACCTGAGTCCATTTCTCTTTTCCATGATTGTCTAGCCAGCTTACTAAATTTCCTTAAAAAGTTCTGTTAGGATTTGGATTGAAATTGAATTAAATTATATACTAACATGAAACATGACTGATAGTCTTACATTTTCATATACCTTGTCCTTGGATGAGAAAAGTTCGCATAAAAAAAAAACAAAGGTCAAGATGGGTGGATAGCCTGAGGTCAGGTGTTCGAGACCAGCCTGGCCAACATGGTGAAACCCCATTTCTACTAATAATACCAGACGTGGTGGCAGGCACCTGTAGTCCCAGCTACTCGGGAGGCTGAGGCAGGAGAATCACTTGAACCTGGGAGGCAGGTGGAGGTTGCAGTAAGCAGAGATGGTGCCACTGCACTCTAGCCTAGGCAAAAGAGTGAGACTCTGTCTCAAAAAATAAAATAAAATAAATAAAATAAAATGAAACTGAAGAGTCAACTCAGGACATGCTGGCTAATTGAAGACTGAGAAGGAGCTGAATGAGATGGCAATTCCACTGGATGAAAACATTAAAATTCAAAAGAGCAAGGAGGGAGAGTGGTCTCTGGGATTGTTTGTTAAATGAGAATACGAGAAGCAGAGAAGCATATACTATTTTCTACCATTTAATTAAGACAGAAGAGATACACATACAAATACATGCTACGTATGTATATACACGTGCATAAATCTATATCTACCTATATTTAAAAATGGAAGTCCTGGCACGGTGGCTCATGCCTGTAATCCCAGCACTTTGGGAGGCCGAGGCGGGTAGATCATGAGGTCAGGAATTCGAGACCAGCCTGGCCAACATAGTGAAACCTCATCTCTACTAAAAAACAAAAATTAGCTGGGCATGGTGGCATGCGCCTGTAGTCCCAGCTACTCAGGAGGCTGAGGCAGGAGAATCACTTGAACCCTGGAGGCGGAGGTTGTGGTGGGCTGAGATGGTGCCACTGCACTCCAGCCTGGGCAACAGAGGGAGATTCCATCTCAAAATAAACAAATAAATAAAAATGGAAAGTAACTATAGAAGCAGCTTTGAATGACTTTATTGGGAAGTAACAGAGACAGAAGCTGGACTTTTCTGGATATATCTTGCTTATAGATTACCCTTTAAAACCATATATATATTAAAAAATCATATAACAAGGTTATTATTATTATTACTTTGTAGAGACAGGGTCTCACCATGTTGCCTAGGCTAGTCTCAAACTCTTGAACTCAAGTGATCCTCCTGCCTCAGCCTCCCAAAGTGCTGGGATTACAGAGGCACCATGCCTGGCCAGCAAAGTTAAATTTTAAAAAAGCAATCCCTTAAAATGGAAAGTAAAATAAAGCAAATGAACCCAACACAACTAGAATTAGGTTGGTGGCACAGTCACAGAGAGAGAACCTATTTAGAGCAACTTGAAAGCATAGTAATTTAATAGCCCATCCCTAGTGGGATACTCCCTAAGGGCAAAAAGAATTGCAAAAAATATCTTAAGCTGCTCAGAAATCTCATGTTTCAGAAGTAGTATGAAAATCATTATTTTGAGACTGTAGTGTATACAGAGAGGTTTAAAGTAAAGAAGTCATTCTGCAATTTTTCAGTGTGGGAGAAAAGATATCGATGGGTTAGACAAAAACCCTGTAGTTGAACTGCAACTATTAGTATAAAGTCACAACATATGTAATCTTATAAACAAATGCCATTTTCTACTCTGTCTACTGAAAAAGCTCAGAAACAATAACTAAGCCCACAATGCCAAATGCATAAATGGTATTCCCAAATACCATTTTCCCTGGAAGACAGCAGGGTCCCTTGCATTACAGCCTTGACAGGTCTAGGGCAGGAAACACACAGCCTACCCTAAGTACCTGAGCTTTCTTTTCTCTGGTTTGACCCCAAAGGTCCCAGGGATGTGTCCAGGGAGTCCAAGATCCAATCCGAAGAAGTTCTCTCCCATAGGCCAATGAAACAAAAAATAATAGCTATCATAGACAAAAAACAAATACGTATGTTGATATCCACTAGTTTATAATGAAACACACCAACAAAATAAAACACAGTAGTCCCTCTTATAGGATTCTGGGAAACCAACTCATCTGAAATTAGTTCCTTATCTTATCTCCTGCATGACCTGCACCTCTAGGTATCAGATGGTTGAAGAGGACATTGCACCATTGTGGAAGAAACTTCTAAAGCTGCTTCAGTTAACAATGAGAAGGAATGATGGAGTCAAAATATCACCACTGTGCAAGTCCTAACAAATCAGTGGATATAGGTGTGCTAAACAACAAAGAGAGACGATCAGACTTCCCATGTCACCTTCTATGACAAATATTGGCCTGAAAATTGAAGTCTGATCAAAGCACTAGATCTAACCACCAACATTCAGGAACTACAGGAGACAGAAGAATACATTAAATGACACCATAGAGGTACACTTATCAAAATTCGGGTTAGGAAAACGCTGCTGGACAACCTGTTGTCTTCGGTAAATTGCAAGAAAACATATAACAAAGGAGATGTCAACAGATTAAAAAAGATTTAAACACCTATCACTACCAACTGCGATTTATGGCCTATTTAGATCCTAAGTCTAAAAAATAAATTAAACAATCCTGAGACAATTGGAGAAATTTAAGCAGTGACTAGATATTTAATCATATCAAGAAATTATTGCTAATTTTTAAGATATAATAAATGGTAAAGAAAGAAAGAAAAAAGAAAGAAAGACTAAAACTTTTACAAATTGAAAAACTAATAATATTCCCCTAAATAAATATAGCAAAATTCCATGTATTATCCTAATAGTTCTCTTTTTTGGGGGTAGAATGAGTTGGATAAAACTATTTTAAAAGCCACATGGAAATGTAAGTGCCTGAATAACAAAGAAAGTATGCAGAAGATAAATAATGAGAGACTTGCCTTCAACTGAAAGCCACTGTAATAAAAATCACTGCAATACAATCAACATGGTATTGGCATAAGAGTAGACAAATCAGTGGAACAGAAGAGTGGATCCAAAAATAGATCTCAGTATATATCATAATTTAATATGTGACAAAGGTAGTATTTCAATTCTGTGGGAAAGAATGGCTTGCTTAATAAGTATTGCCGGCATAACTGCCTATTCATCTGGAACAAAATGAACTTGTATCTCAATTTCACAACAAATCCAAAAGTAAATTCCAAATGGATTAAAAACATAAATGTAAGCAACAAGTTAAAAAAAAACATTTAGGTGACTGCATGCAAATCTAGGGGACAGAGAACATCTTTTAAACTAAAACCAGAAACCTGGAAAGTATAAAAGATAGACATATTTGATTACATGAAAATTTCAAACCTTTATATGGTGAAAGGTACCCAAATAAAGTCAAGAGTCAAAACGCATTTAGAAAAATATGTACAATGTAGATAACAGATATTGGGTTAATATTTCTTATATATAATGAATTCTTACAAATTGATAAGAAAAAGATAAACCATTCCAATTTTTATAAAGGGCAATAAGTATGAAGAAGGAAATAAACCGAATAGCAAATCCAAATGGCTGGCAAACATATGAAAAGGTACCCAACTCAGTGACAGCCAGGGAATTGCAAATTAAAATAATAATGAGATATTACTCTATATGCAACAGATTGGCAGAAGTTAAAAAGAATGATATTATCTATTGCATTCTCATGCATTACTTGTGAAAATGCGAATTGTCACATTTTGAGAAAAACAAAAGCCAAGCAGAATCCATTAAAATAAAGAATCCTCATACCCTTTAACCCAATGATTGCACTCCTGAGATTCTAGTAGTAAAAATAAAATAATCAATATGGAGAGCTATACATAAAGTTGTTTACTGCAGAATTATAGTAACAAAAACCTAAAAACAAAGTGAATATACATCCATAAGGGAATGGCTGAACAAAAAATGTGTGTGTATTTGCATCATAAAATACTATGCAGTTGCCGAGCATGGTGACTCATGCTTGGAAACCCAGCTCTTTGGGAGGCTGAGACGGGTGGATCATTTGAGCCCAGGAGTTCAAAACCAGCCTGGGCAACATAGCAAGACATTGTCTCTACCAAAAATACAAAGATTAGCTAGGCATGGTGGTGCACGCCTATAGTTCCAACTACTCGGGAGGCTGAGGTGGGAGGATCACTTGAGCCCAGGAGGTTGGGGCTGCAGAGAGCCATGAACATATCATTGCACTCCAGCCTGGGTAACTGAGTAAGACCCTGTCTCAAAAAAAAAAAAAAAAAAAAAGTACTATGCAGTTACTAAGAAGAAGGAATTAGAGCTACTGCATGTGAGTTAGAGGGATCGCTACAAGGTGTCAAGTGAGAAAGATGGGGATGCTTTCTCGAAATGTATTGTTAAGCAGTTTTGTTGTTGCATGAATATCATAGAGTGTACTCACATAAACCTGGGTGGTAGAGGCTCCTACTGCACACTTGGACTATATGGTATGGTCTGTTGCTCCTAGGCTTCAAACTTGTATAACATGTTGTTGTACTGAAAACTGTAGACAATTGTAACACAGTTGCGTACCTAAACATACAAAACATACAGCAAAAACATGGTATTATAATTCTTTGTTTCTTTGGGGCCACTGTAGTATATGTGGTTTGTCATTGACCGAAATGTGGTTATGCAGCACATGACTGTGTGTGGATGAGTGTGTGTGTGTGTGTGTGTGTGTGTGTAAACATATATATTTGTACACAAACTTCTATTTGTTTATAATTACATGAGTTTGGGAAAAAAGTTTGGAATGCTCTATGTTGGGTTGTTAACAGGAATTTTGTCGAGTTCGGTGTGAGGGTGTGAGATTTGGGTAGAATCTGAAAGGAGAAGAGGAGAAGAAAAAGTGGATCTAATTTTTTTTAGCTACCACAATGATATTCTGTTAATATCTACACATATTAATATGTATATGAATACATTATATGCATATATACCTAAAATATAATACACACGTATAATGTGTGTGTATATATACGCTACAATATATATGAGAAGAGAAAAAGCTAGAGTTGAATCCATATCTACATATTTGTAGAGATGCATATGATATGGTGATAAATTTTAAAGAGCTGGTAATGTGTAAGTATGATTCTATTTTGTCAAAGCAAACACATACAAACAAACTTCTATAGTTGTGCTCTCCATAAATGCTTGTAATATTGAATGAGCTATGAAAAAAGGTGTGAAGGAATAAATGCCAGGATGTTAATATGTGTTAACGCAAAGGGGATTGAGGTGAGGATGAAATGATGATTAACTTTTTCTTTGCACATCATTGTACCATTTTACTTCTTCAATAAGCCTATATTGCTTTGTAATTTGAGAAAAAAAAGGAAAAAAATATGCACATTCCATTTAAGGATGTGATATCTTTCAATATGTATTCAGGTCTTCCTTTTTTCCTTAAAAGTTTCTTTATCTTTCTTTTTGTTGTTGTTTCTTTTTTTTTCTTTTTTTTTTTTTTTTGAGATATGGAGTCTTGCTCTGT
>NW_012114555.1:4348139-4356160 GCF_000951035.1 Colobus angolensis palliatus | reverse complement strand
TGAAGTAGGATAATTGCTTGAACCTGGGAGGCAGAGGTTGCAGTGAGCTGAGATCGTGCCATTGCACTCAAGCCTGGGCAGCAAGAGTAAAACTTCATCTCAAAAACAAAAACCAAAAAAACCTGAAACTTCCATGCAGCAAAAAAACCCAAAACAAAACAAAACAAAAAAACAAAAAACAAAAAATATTCACAAAAAACAAGCAAAAAAAACCTTCAGAAAGAAAATTGTTTGCAATATGTGACACAAAAAGGACTAATCTCTTTAATATGAAAAGAGTTCATACCAATCTGCATGGAAGAGATCAGTGACCCAATAGAAATACGGACAAAGGATATGAACACAAAATTCACAGCAGAGCAGTGAGTGGCTAATGAATCTATGAAAAGATAATTAAAAAATCAAAATAAAACAATAGAATTACCTATCAGATTAGCACTTAAAAAAATTTAATGACGTACAGCCTTTGTCATGGAGAGAGGAAATAGATACTCATTAAAGTGTTGATGGATGGTGAAAAAAATACGTAAAATATTTGGAAAAGCAATTTGGCAATATTAATCAAAAATTTAAATTAGAACAAACAAGCAAAACTATGACTGGGGATTTTTGTTGTTGTAACATTGTTTGAAACAACAAATTCTAGAAACAACCTGGATGTCTATCAATAGAGAATGGATTAAATTATGATATGGCTGCATGCTCTGGTCTGAATATTGATGTGCCCCCAAAATTCATATATTGAAACTGAAACCCCCAAGGCAATGGTATTGGGAGGTGGGGCCTTTTGGGAAATGAGTAAGTCATGAGGAAAGAATTCTTAGAAGTGGGATTAGTGTCCTAATAAAAGAGGCTAAAGGGAGCTAATTAGATCCTTTCATGATGTGAGGACACAGTTAGAAAGCGTCATCTACGAACCAGGAAGTGGCCCTTTACCAGATACCAAAACTGCCAGCACCTTGATCTTGGCGTTCCCAGCCTCCAGAACTGTAGGAAACGCAATTCTGTTGTTTGCCAGTTTACAGTATTATAGCAGCCTGAATGAACTAAGATACAGTACAATGGATTTCTATGCAGCAGCTCAGACAGAACAAGCTAGAACAGAAAAATATGGAAAAGTATCTATTATGTCCTTAAATGGAAAAAAAAAAAATCCCCATCAGGTTCAGAACAGTGGTATAAATTACCCCATTTGTTTTTTAAAGGGCATGTATGGCATGCATACTTTGCATATATTTAGTATAAAAACTGAAAATTTATACTAAAAATTATGATAGATACATAATTTATTTATTTATTTATCTATTTATTTTTTATTTTTTTATTTTTTTTGAGACGGAGTCTGGCTCTGTCGCCCAGGCTGGAGTGCAGTGGCCAGATCTCAGCTCACTGCAAGCTCCGCCTCCCGGGTTCAAGTGATTCTCCTGCCTCAGTCTCCCTAGTAGCTGGGACTACAGGCGTGTGCCACCATGCACAGCTAATTTTTTGTATTTTTAGTAGAGACGGGGTTTCACTGTGTTGGCCGGGATGGTCTCGATCTCCTGACCTCGTGATCTGCCCACCTTGGCCTCCCAAAGTGCTGGGATTACAGATGTGAGCCACCGTGCCCGGCCTGTTGTTGTTTCTTCATCAGTTACCAGTGTTTGAGGCTTATCACATCTTTTTTGACATCTGTTGAGATGATCGTCTGATTTTTCTCTTTTAATCAATTAATGTGACTTTTCTCTTTCTTATCCATATTCTCCCATGTGATAATCTCACCTCATCTTATGGCTTTGAACAAGATACATACACCAACAATTCCCAAACATGTATCTCCAGCCCAGACCTCTCTTCTCAACTCCAGACTCTGGGTAACTGGCTACTGCCATCTCTGCTTGAATGTCTAATTGACATCTTGGACTCAACAGGTCCAAAATGGAACTCTTGACCATGTTCCTCCATCCCAGATCCCACCAAACCTTACATGACCTTGGGGGAAAAGCTTATGCAGGAATCTGCAACTGCCCTATCTTAGTTGAGGGCACTCAATCCAACTAGTTGCTCAGGCCAGAAAACATGGATCATCTGTGATTTTCCTCCTCTCACACCCTGTACTCTATGCATCAGGGAAATCCTGCTCCTTCTACCTTCAAAATACATTCAGAACGGACAGCTTTAATCATCTCGACTGCTTCCATCATAGTCACCATCTATTCTCTCTTGCCTAGATTACTAATCTCCCTGGCTCTATTCTCACCCCTCCTAAAGTCATTCTCAACCAGGCACCAAGAATCAAGCTCTTTCATTGATATATTAGATCACATCCCTCCTTTGCTCAAAGTCCTGCACTTCCCTGCTTCTCCCTACACACCTCTCCTGCCACTGCCCCGTTTTATTTAGAGTAAAAACCAGCGTCCTAGTCCAGGTGCGATGGCTCATGCCTGTAATCGCAACACTTTGAGAGGTCAAGGCAGGCGGATCACCTGAGGTTGGGAGTTCAAGACCAGCCTGACCAATATGGAGAAACCCTGTCTCTACTAAAAACACCAAATTAGCTGTATGTGGTGGCACATGCCTTAATCCCAGCTGCTCGGGAGGCTGACACAGGAGAATCACTTGAACCCGGGAGGCAGAGGTTGCAGTGGGCCGAGATTGAATCATTGCACTCCACCTCATCTCCTTCCACTCTTCTTCTAACTTACTCTCCCACAACCATTCTGGCTTCCCTGAAGTCCCTTGAACATGCCGAGCATACTCCCTCCCATCCTGGTGTTTTCACACTCACTGTTCTTTCTGCTTAGAATACCCTTTCTCTTATAAGCTGTGTGGCTAACTCTCTCCTTCTCAACAGGGCCTATCCTGACTACCTTGTTCAATATCCTCCCTCCTTCCCTGATACAACAAATTTCCTTGCCCTGACCCACTTTACCGTCTTCCATGGCACTCACATCCCTTTCTGGCATACAGAGGTGTTTATTATATTAACTTTATCTTCTGCTTTCTGTCTTATCTCATTAGGACATCAGCTCCAAGAGGGCAAGAATATTGTTTTGTTCACTCATGTTACCTGAATGCCTAGAATGGTGCCTGGCACATAAAAGATGCTTAGCAAATATTTGTTGAATAAAAGAATGAATTTGTGCATTGCATTGGCTCTGCGTGTGGTGCTTCCCCAAACCAGTTCCCCCACTCCCCTACAATTCCTCTCTTATGTTTGTTTTAAGCTGTGATGTTCTTTAGAATTGTTTTTTCTCTTACATATGATCTCTGTTGCTTTCTCTCTTTAGGAATAACTCCAAGTTTCTTGTTCATTAATGGGGCTTTTGATTATTTCCTCATAGTGTTATAGATTTTTTTTTTAATTTGTTAAAAGGTACAACGTTACAGCTAAGTAAGAGGAACAACTTCTAGTGTTCTATAATACTGTGCAATGACTACAGTTAACAATAATATGGTATATAGTTTCAAAGAGCTAGAAAGAGGATATTGAACGTTCTCAACATGAAGAAATGACAAATGTTTGAGGTGATGGATATGTTAACTACTCTGATGTGATCACCATACATTTTATATATATATTGAAACATTACCATGTACTCCATGAATATATACAACTATTATTTGTCAATTAATAGAATAGAATGAAATAAATAACAATAAATGACTATACCTCTCCACCAAAAAAAAAAAAAAAGAATTCCATGATTTCATAGGATTGGGTGAGGAAGGAAAGGCAGATGCGTGTCTCACTCGACTATTATCACGCAACCTTGACCTCAGAGAGCTGAGTTTGTTGGTGTGAGTCAGTCTCTCTGAGTCTGGGTAAATCTGATGAACTTACGAATCCTGGCTTGGCCACCAGCTGCACTTCTCTAATACCTCCAGCCCCAGCCCATTGAGAATAACACTGCCTACATTAACCATGATATTATAAAGTATTTTTCAATTCAGAGAGGAAATGAATTGCATAAATGCTAGATAATAAAAATGAAGTTCTAATGCCTGACACGACATTTCCTTCCTACTAATCGACTCAATCTTAAAATCAAAGATAGCCACCCACATCCTTAGGGAACTCATTGAAAATCTTATGCAGCTGAAAAAATTTCTAATCTTTTTACCATGGCTCTAGTAGTCAATTAAAGACTTTTCAAAATGTAAAATATGCATTTTTATGTCTGTTTTCAAAGTCACTAAAGACCAGATTTTGACCATTGATGTATATGCTGAATATGCCTGCCCTAAGGAAAGTAATTTGGTTAATTTGGGAGTGTGCTAAACTATTTTTATCTAACTTTCCTACCAGCATAGCATTCTTTTTCTTTCTTTCTTCTTTTTTTTTTTTTCTTTTTTTCTTGAGACAGTCTCACTCTGTTGCCCAGGCTGGAGTGCCATGGTGTGATCTCAGCTCACTGCAACCTCTGCCTCCAGGCTCAAGTGATTCTTGTGCCTCAACCTCCTGAGTAACTGGGATTACATGTGCGCTCCATCATGACCAGTTAATTTTTGTATCTTCAGTAGAGACGGGGTTTTGCCACCTTGGCCAGGCTGGTCTCAGACTCCTGGCCTCGAGTGATCTGCCCGCCTTGGCCTCCTAAAATGCTGAGATTATAAGAGGGAGCCACTGCTCCCAGCCCCAGCATAGCATTTCTAAGCCACGGAAAAACACGCTTTCTTTTTCCTTCCTTAAAAAAAAATTATATGCTTAAAGAATCAATGCTTTTGGTCCTTTACTATAAAGTAATTTTCTGCCTATGTTGAATTGGAGGGAAAAGCATTCATTGTGAGCCCATTTTCCACAGTCAAACATGAATTGATACAGAGCTGTGACTAATGTTATTATTTCTAAGAATGTGACTTGCACTTTGACTACTATCAAGCACTGTTGAGAAGGAACCTTGAGTTATCATCTGAGTCAGCACCCACCTGTCAAGAGAGGACAGGATAAACCAGATTTTCCAGATCTAAGGTTTCACCAATAGCCCCTAGCTCTAGTCTGCTGCTAACAGTCCTATCCCTTTCTCTCACCTTCCACAAGTTACTCCAAATAAGAACTCTAGTTTGTAAACTATTGGTATAAACCATTAAGGAGAAATTGTTTTTATTATCTTTGGAAAACCTATGGGGCAGGAGATTCTTATCTTATTTTGGAATTTCTCTCGTTGTTGTGTTTTTTTTGTTTGTTTGTTTTTTTTGAGACAGAGTCTCGCTCTGTTGCCCAGGCTGGAGTGCAGTGGCATGATCTCTGTTCACTGCAAGCTCTGCCTCCCGGGTTCACGCCATTCTCCTGCCTCAGCGTCCCGAGTGGCTGGGACTACAGGCACCTGACACCACGCCCGGTTAATTATTATTATTATTTTTTTTTGGTATTTTTAGTAGAGACAGGGTTTCACCATGTTAGCCAGGGTGGTCTTGATCTCCTGACCTCATGATCCCCCCGCCTCAGCCTCCCAAAGTGCTGGGATTATAGGCGTGAGCCACTGCACCCAGCCTTATCTCATTGTTCTAACACCCTGATAGCAAATAAGTTTTTCCTTATATTCCTCTAAACTCTTCAACTTTGCTGTAAACACATTTTCTCTTAATCAAAATTATTGAACATGGAAAATCATTGCTCATTATCCTCTGTATTATTCTTGGGGATAATACATAAGTTCTGTCTTTGGTCTGTTCTATTTTAACTTTTACTTGTGAAAAAATGGAAACTTACTTTTCATTTCTCATCATTTTTGGATCCTATTCAGATGTTCCATGTGACAAATGAAATGTGGTGGCCAAAATGGGACCCCATTTACTAGATCTCTGTAGAGATGGTGGCATTTGAAAGATTGAAACAATAAGAGAAATTAAACTGGAAGTGACGGATTTAACTGTCTAACATTTTTGAACTTTTGTACCATGGAAATCAATAAAGTTGGCTGGGAAAGTATTTGCATCATGTATAACAGTTAAAAATTCATATCTGGCTGGGTGCTGTGGCTCACGCCTGTAATCCAGCACGTTGGGAGGCTGAAGCGGGCGGATCACCTGAGCTCAGGAGTTTGAGAGCAGCCTAACTAGCATGGTGAAACCCCGTCTCTACTAAAAATGCAAAAATTAGCCAGGCATAGTAGTGGGTGCCTGTAATCCCAGCTACTAGGGAGGCTGAGGCAGTAGAATCGCTTGAACCTGGGAGGCGGAGGTTGCAGTGAGCCGAGATCACGCCACTGCACTCCACCCTAGGTGACAGAGCAAGACTCCGTCTCAAAAGAAAAAAAAGAAAAGAAAAAATTCGTATCTATACTATATAAAAAATTCACTCATATATGTGAAAAGTTGCCTGTATATAATATTCAATTATTAATGAGTACTTTTGCAATAAGATGTTATTTATTTTTTTAGAGGGGTCTTTCTAGTGGCATGATCATAGCTCACTGGAGACTAGAACCTCCGGGCTCAAGTGATCCTTCACCTCAGCCACCTGAGTAGCTGGGACTACAGGCATGAGCCACCGTGCCAGCTCATAAGATGTTATTTTCAATTAAAACAATTTTTTGGCCAGGCACTGTGGCTCACGCCTATAATCCCAGCACTTTGGGAGGCCGAGGCAGGCAGATCACGAGGTCAGGAGTTTGAGATGAGCCTGACCAACATGGTGAAACCCCATCTCTACTAAAAATACAAAAATTACCTGGGTGTGGTGGCAGGCGCCTGTAATCCCAGTTTACTCAGGAGGCAGGAGAATTGCTTGAACCCGGGAGGCGGAGGTTGCAGTGAGCTGAGATCACGCCACTCCACTCCAGCCTGGGTAACAGAGCAAGAGTCTGTCTTGGAAAAATAAATAAATAAAACACTTTTTTAAAGTAACATCATGACTCTAGAACATACATGAATGGACAATACTCTTATTGGCCAATGTCCACTTTTCCTCAAAATCTAGTGGACATCTCATGTCTTGAAAGCACTGGACAAATCCTTAGGAAAATAAGCTCCTCTTCAAACTCCATCATTCTATATTCCATAATTCTGCAAGGAATTCCAATCTGTGTGATTCTACAATCCCACACTATACTGGCCCTGTTATAGCCATCATTACATTACACTGAAATTTTTTATGACTGTCTTCCCTACTAGAAATGATCATCTGTGTCAGGAGGTGGCAGATTAGGGACCATGCAGTTGCTTCATTCTTTTTTTCATAGTCTAACATGATGCCTACTACATGCAGTAGATGCTCCAACACTGCTTATAGAATGAATGAGTTTATGTTAAAACAAATGTAAATAGTCATTACAGAATATGGATAAGATCTTCCTCCTTAAACTTCCAAAGATATGCGACGTGATGCAATATTATTTTGCTCAAGAAGACTTTAATACCATCGACAGACATGTATTTCTTTTCCTATGAATTAAAAAGTTATAAGTATTATTTTAAAGATATTAACAATATAAATTATCCTGAAATTAACTTATGAATTCAATATAAGGCCAGTCAGAATACAGGGCTTTTAAAAACTTGATGAAATTGTTCTAAGGTACATACAGAAAAGCAAACATGGATGAAGAGCCAGGAAATAAAAAATCTTCAGATAAAAAGCAACCATGAGAGGAAATATCTCTATCAAATATTTAAATGTATCATTATATTACAGTAATTAACATGCTATAGGCCAGTATGGAGACAGAAAGATCCTATTAAATAAACTGAATGGAAAATTCAGAAATAAACAACAGTACATATGAACATTATTTTAAGATAAAGCTGGCTTCTTAAATGGTGGTAAAAGATGGCTTTTTTCACCCTTTTTCATACTTCATCAATAAAGTATGTTGTGGAAATAGAAAGCCATTTGAAAGGTCACCTGGATCTCTACATCAGTTCTTTCAACCAAAGGCAATTCAATGGCTCGACCTCTCAAAGAAATGACATAACAGCAACAACAATCCTAGAATTGGATTTTTTAAAAGTTTGAATGGGGAACGGCATACTAAATAATGACATGAAATTGAGACACTGCTAATGATAATGCTGATTATTTAAATATATATTTTTAAAAC
>NW_012114555.1:4303368-4346769 GCF_000951035.1 Colobus angolensis palliatus | reverse complement strand
CAGGCTTGAGCCACCGCGCCCGGCCGGATACATAATTTATTAACAGAATAAATACACAATTTATTCTGGAAATGGGATTGAGAGGAGCACAATATAAGAGACTTTTTACTTTATGCTGCTTTCCCTTTTTTTATTTTTTAGTTTTTTTCAGATGGAGTCTCGCTCTGTCACCCAGGCTGGGATGCGGTAGTGCAATCTCGGCTCACTACAACTTCTGCGTCCCGGGTTCAAATGATTCTCCTGCCTCAACCTCCTGAGTAGCTGGGATTACAGGCGCATGCTACCACGCCCGGCCAATTTTTATATTTTCAGTAGAGATGGCCATGTTGGCCAGGCTGGTCTCAAACTCCTGACCTCAAGAAATCTGCCCACCTTGGTCGCCCAAAGTACTAGGATTACAGGTGTGAGCTACCGCATACCATCTGCTGTTTTCTGCTTTTTAGTTTTTATGAGTATGCAGTATTTTTGTAATTAAATTTAAAAATCTTGTAAAATAATGTTTGTATTTATGTAAGAGTCACTGGAAGCAAAACCCTTTGATGATTTGGCAGCACGTGATGAGCCACACGGCCTGGGACTGGGGTGCAGTTGCTGAGGCATTGGCATTGGTTACAAAATTTAAGGGGTTATCAAAGACGTCAGTCATAAAGATAAACAATATGTAATATTTTTAAGAACTTAATTTGTTACTGCACTTTTATTTTCACAGCAAAATTGAGAGGAAGGTGCAGAGATACCCCATATTCTCTTTGCCCTCATACATGCATAGCCTTCCCCATTATCAGCATCCCTCACCCTCACCAGTGGTATCCATAAGAGGTCCCCAGTCCCCTGGCCATGGACCTGTACCTGGCTGTGGCCTGTTAGGAGCTGGGCTGCGCAACAGGAGGTGAGCGGCAAGTGAGCATTACTGCCGGAGCCCCGCCTCCTGTCAGATGGGCAGCAGCAGTAGACTCTCATAGGAGCACGAACTCGATGGTGAACTGCGCATGCGAGGGATCTAGGCTGCGCCCTCCTTATGAGACTCTAACTTATGCCTGAGGATCTGAGGTGGAACAGTTTCATCCCGAAACCACTAAGGTTGGGGATCGCTGGTGTACGTGTTACAACTGATTTACCTACATTGACACATCATTATCACCCGTAGTTTTGTTTGTTTGTTTTTTGTTTGTTTGTTTGTTGTTGCTTTGAGACGGAGTCTTGTTCTGTTGCCAGGCTGGAGTGCAGTGGCGCGATCTCGGCTTACTGCAACCTTCGCCTCCCGGGTTCAAGCAATTCTCCCGCCTCAGCCTCCAGAGTAACTGGGACTATAGGCGTGCACCAACATGCTCAGCTCATTTTTGTATTTTTAGTAGAGATGGGGTTTCATCATCTTGGCCAGGACGGTCTTGATCTCTCGACCTCATGATCTGCCCACCTTGGCCCCTCAAAGTGCTGGGATTACAGGCGTGAGCCACTGCTCAGGGTCCACCCATAGTTTACATTAGAGTTCACTCGTGGTGTTCTACATTTTATGGCTTTGAAAAACTCTGTAATGACATATATCCACCAGTATAGGATCATACAAGAGTAGCAAATGACATATTGCTAAAAGTTAAATGGCTGCTCTTTAAGGAACAGGAAGCTTTGAACAGAGACTTCTAGAGCCTGAGTGATAACCCTTCATGGTGCGTGCATTGGTTACACCTGTCTCTCCCTGGTTTGAAAGCTCTATGAGCTATTTCTGAGAGACCCCCTTTAATTGCATTGCCTATTGAAGACAGGTATTTTCTTCTGTATGCACCTATGTTTTTGTTTTAATGTTTTATCATAACACAATCTTCTGAAAGACATTTTAAGCAACAAATTAGAGATCCAAAGTTTAGTAAAAATACTGTTACCAATGCAAATAATTCGCTGAGGTGAGGCTGTATGATGTATTTCAGTGCAGCTGTATTTTTATGCAGCTGGTATGAAAGTAAGATTTGACATTGAGAAGACACACTCCAATTCCAGAAATATCAAGACTTAATGAATGTTTGCATTTACAATCACAAAATTAACATACTCGCTGTGTGTTTGTTGCTGTTGCAAGACTATAAGCTCCTCAGTTCCACTATTGTTTCTCCCTCATCTCTGTGGTTCTAGAATCCAGTATGGCACTTGGTATATTTACAGCTCAGTAAATAAAGTGGCATGAATGAGTAAAGGCAAGCTATAAGTTAGACAGGTAACTGACAATACATGTTCGTGTAATTCAATTGGAATGACAGGTTTGAAGGGATAGTTCCCAATTTATTCTTCCTTGTTCCGTGAATTGTGATGGAGGTGTTTTGCTGCTCAGCTGGAAGAATGTTTTTCTCAAATGCAAGCAGGAATACTTATACATAAATGAATAAAATCTTCTTATTTAAATTGTCTATGAATCTTGGGAACCTCCTTCTACTTCTGTGATAGGGAGTAGTTCATAAACAAGGGAATGAACAAGTAGCAAACAAATATTAACACGACATCTTAGAAACAGCTGATGTTCATTAGGTCCAGAAACTGATTTTTTTTTTTTTTTTTTTTTGAGATAGAGTCTTGCTCTGTTGCCCGGGCTGGAGTTCAGTGGCCAGATCTCAGCTCACTGCAAGCTCTGCCTCCCGGGTTCACGCCATTCTCCTGCCTCAGCCTCCCGAGTGGGTGGGACTACAGGTGCCTGCCACCTTGCCCAGCTAGTTTTTTGTATTTTTTAGTAGAGATGGGGTTTCACCGTGTTAACCAGGATGGTCTCAATCTCCTGACCTCGTGATTCGCCCGTCTCGGCCTCCCAAAGTGCTGGGATTACAGGCTTGAGCCACCGTGCCCCGCCTCAGAAACTGATATTTTAAGAAAATGTGTGTTGAAGGTTGTGATTCTTTATTGCACACTTGTAGTATATAGGCTAGTAAAATTGTTCTTGGTTCATACGATGGGATTAAATAAACCAATGTTTCATTGTGCTGATCAAAGGATCTTAGCAGTTCTGGAGTTAGGACTAGATCCACTGTCAGCCCCCAGGCTTTTCAAAAGAGCAGCCTGTGAGATGGGTGCTGTGTTATCCACTGCTGTATAACAAACTACCCCCCAAACTTGCTGACTTTAATCAGCAACCATTTTATTATATCTCAGGACTTTGTGTGTAAGGATTTTAGGCAGGGGTCAGTAGAAAAGCTCCATATAGCATCTACTAAAGTCATTTGCTGTGTTCAGATGGAGGCTGGGCTGTCTAGGAGGGTTCAAGATTGATTTACTCATATGTGGTATCTTGGCAAGTTGAATGAAAAGCTCGGATCAGCTGGAACTTCCCCCCTATAGCCACCCCGAGAGCCAACATGTGGCTTTTCCATCATGGTGGCCTCAGGGTAGTTAGTTTCCTAACAGCAGCTCAGGGCTGAATGGCCATTTATGACCCAATCTCAGAATTGCACAGTGGCACCTCTAGAAGAAAGGAATGTCAAGGAATTTGCCGCTTTGTTTAAAAACTGCCATGAGTGTGGGAGTGGGGAGAATTCAAAGGAAAGCCAAATTTATAGAGGAAGGACTGTGTGTCCTTCAGGCTTGATGATGAGGCTGCAAATAGGAGAATGAGAAATAAGGTCAGATGCTAAGCAGCAAGCGTCAAAAAGTACGTGACAGGAGAAAATGCTGGCATCAGGCACTCAGAAGTAAGATTTATGAGCAGCACATGACACTGGAGGCTTTCCTTTGCCAGTGGTGGGGGTCCAAGCTAACATGGAGGACACGGACAGGTGCTATTTACTATCGGAGGGGCTCAGATGGCTAGACAGTTGCTTCTTTATGCTTGGACATCAGAGTAGGTTTGACAGTGTGGTCACCAGAAATCACCATTTCCCCTTCTTAGTGACTCAGTCTGTTTCCTGTTCCAGGGATCACTTTTCTAAACTCTGACCAGTGATGACTGGGTTATTGGCCTTCCCGTAAGCAGAGGCTTCTGTTCCGTCCCCAGATCCACCCATAGCCTTAAATTTCAGGGGGCCATGAGGCACAGGGGATGACCTGGGGTTCTTTGGTTTTTTTTTGAACTCCCAATGGAGCCTCCATTTTCACCAGCAGGTCTCAAATCTGTCACCTGCATTCTGTCTTCCTCCGTTATCCCTCCAAACCCTTCAGCTCTCTTCCCTCTTTCAGTCGTTCTGCTGTATCTGTTACTGGTGGAGGGTGTCCAGGTTCTTGGCATCTTAAACAAAGAATTGGACAAAACGCACAAAGCAAGGAAGGAATGAAGGCTTTTATAGAAAAAGATAGTGTACACTCCACAGTGTGGGAGTGGGCCGGAGCACAGGAACTCAAAAGGCCCCGTTACAGAATTTTTGGGAGGTTAAATACCCCCTAGAGGATTCCACTGGTTACTTCAGGTTTGCCTTATGTAAACGGAGAAGATGAAGTAAAGTTACAAAGCCATTTATGGCGTACGCCCTGTGGAGAGGATATTTCCCGTTATAGCTGAAGTGTGAATCGGCCTTATGTTCCCTGCCTCCAGACTCTATTTTCCTGCCTTATCTCCCCCTCAGAGATGTGATCCCCATAAATCTTTATGGGAAGTAGAGAGACAGATGGTTTTTTTTTTTTTTTCTGTAACTGCTTCACTCTGGCTTGGGGCGGAGTCCCTACCTCTTGGGGATCACGGAACTCTTGCCCTGTTCTGTCTAGTGGAGGCAGGGTAGCTTCTTGATGTCCAGGGCTGGTGTCTTCACCTGGAACTGGCAGGAACCTTTGTTGGCTGATCATCTAAAGCTTGATGGTCTCTAAGTGAGAAGAAATGAATTTGGTTAAAAGACTTAATGGGAACTTCAGAGGGTGGATACCTATGCTGTCAGAAATGTTCGTTATAGAGATTTGCAAGAGAAAGGCAAGACCTGGTCTGTTCTAGAATCTGTGTGTTTCCTTAAAGTCTTAGCGTGAGCAACTCCATTTTGGTTTGGTTTGGTTTGATTTGTTGGGGACTAGTGCATAAGCTCAATTCAAAACAATGGCCTTTCATAATTTTGTTTAAAAAAATTCCCCCGTTTTGGTCAGGTTCTCACTTAGGTGAGAGTGTAACCAAAACTTAGGGCCTTAGCGCCACTCTCCATTACCATGTTTTTGGGTGTCCAGTCTCAGCACATCATTTATAGGTTGTGATGTCCTCATGGTTGCACATTTCATTCAGCTCCTGTTATTCCAGTTGAAGAGAGACCATATGATATTCTAGAGATGGCTGCATGCAAGCATTTGAAACCTTTGAGAGAATACAGCGTGCCAGGGAGACTATTATTAAGACTATTGGGAGGATAATACCAAGAGTTTGGAGTATGATCCTTACCCAAGGTCTCCATAAATCAAACCTCCTAAAATCAAATAGATCAAAGAATGAGCTAGATAAAGAGTTTACTCACTTGACTAAGCAATTTCTTTGTCAATCCCCTACCACTGAATTTATATAATCTTCGTTTCATGTATTTCCCCATAGGTCACAAGTGCCAGCAGCTGCGCAGGTACATTTCTGTTTAGCCAATTCTATTGTTTAGCATAACTTTCACAAGAGAATTTAAAGTCTGTTGTGTAACTGTAGCCTTTATCCTAGAATTTGCTATAGAGCCTATCATGAGGCATAGATTTCTAATCATTGCTTCTTTTACTTTAAACCATGGAAAAAGGACCTAACAAATAATGCCCTTTTAAAAGAGTGAAGACCTTCTGGCAATGTTCTCTTTAACCCATGATGTGGGTTAAAAGGAGTGAACCAACATTTTGTTTTTGACTGATTATGGGGCAACACATGTACCATTAAAGTTTCTCACCTACACTGGGCCTTCGTCTTTTATCTGTCAAAGCAGAAGTTTATCCATGTATAAGGCTGGCTGCAAACTCCTTCACAAATAAAAGTCTACTCCATTAGCGCCCACAACAGACCCCTTTTCTGCTTCTATTGTTCACAGAGGCATAAGCAAGGAAAAATATTCAAAGATAAGAGTTTCATGATAGTAGAGGTCTTAATCTGTGAACTTGGGAAAAGCTGTTCAGATCAAGGATGCCATTCTCTTCTTGGGAGAAATTTCCCTGGTTTGTTTCACCTTAAAGATTCCAATGGGTGCGCAGCTAGCTCCAAGAGTGTGGAGAGACTCTTCTCAGTTGTGAGATTATGAACCCAAAGTTCAAGGTCCCAAAGTTTTGTTGTAGTGTGGATGGCCTGCCTTTTACTTCACGCAGGGTTCTTGTAAGCCTTTCTTTGAATTGTATTTTTTATCAAAAACTTCCCTACAAACAACTCTCAGGAGAGCCAGTTGTTAAATTGTCAGGAAGTTTGTAAGCTGATTGACTTTGTGAGGATAGCTTGAACTTAGTCATAGTAGACTATTTATGGCATAAATTAGCACCCCTGTCCCAGAGCCGAATGTTAAGCACTTACCAGCACACCACTGTTCATGTCTTTATGATTTTATTTTCGCTCCTCTTGCCTCCCCCACCCTCTGTCTAAATTTAATTCAGAATCACTATTTCCACTTGCGGTAGAAACATAAAACATTTGCATTTGAAAATATAAGATGGTCAAGAGCAAGTGGTCTCATCTTTCTAAGCTTTCGTCTCCTGTCTGTAAAGTGGTGATAGCAACATCTTCCTCATAGGTTGTGGCGGGATGAGGTGATGTCGTAGACATCTGGGCTCAGAAAATACTCAGTACTCACTGGCCACATCACTGGTCTCCTTCTCTGCATGCACCGAGCCTTGAGTTACTTATTTATCAACCGACACGTTTTGGAGCTCGCATTCTTTGAATAGCTGACACTAATGACTCATTAGTGAAGTGTGTTTTCAGTAGGAAAACTTGTTTTAATGGTGGAAAAAGCTCACAATAATCAGTGCACACTCTTCTACATCTGTGATGAACTATGAAAACCAGGTCTCTTTCTGCAAAGCTAAAGAAGTTGGAGAGTATTCTGAATGTAAATTCTTGGACTGTTATCCATGCTGGGCTTATTTTACTTGGCCAAAGTTATTCTTCTAGGAGCAACCACCTGGCATTTGTCTCTATTCAATTTTGCCTTAGTTATGTAGGACCAGCTTTCCTATGTGTTGAGGTCATTGTGCATTGAGGTCAGTCATGAATAGGCTGGGCAACAGCCCTTATCTCCCCTTCTCCAGAGTCTGAAACAATGCATTCCTTCCTATGCATCATCTGACATGGATAAAGGCTGCTAATGTGTTTTGCCCAATGGAATTCATATCTGATTCTCTCTGCAAGACTGATTTTAGTTGGAAAAGAAATATTTTCCTATGCTAGTGCTACTATATTTGATGAGATTAATTGCCCTCTACTTTAAAATACGCATATTTTAATGGCTAACAAGGATCTCAATAAATACATAAAGTAAAAATAAAAGTCAGAAAAAAAATAGAGGTTATTTGTTTGACTTTGGGAAGTGCCAAAGTTCTTTTATTGCTGCTCCATGGTTCTTATGGATCATTTTATTTTAAAGTTAGGTTTACTGAGGTCTAATTCACACACTACAAAATTTATTTATTTTAGTGTAGAGTTTACAAGTGTTTCCAAACACATTTGTTGTGTAACCACCACCACAATGAGGAGATGAAACATTTCCATTCCTTCCCCAAATTCCCTAAGGCTTTTTGTAGCCAGCCCCCTTCTCCCAACAACAGGCCCTGGCAACCACTGATCTGTTTTTCTGTGCCTATAGCTTTGCCTTTTTCTGGGAAGTCATACTAATAGGAATCATACAATATGTAGTCAGACAATATTTTGAGTCTGGCTTTTTTTTACTTAACTAATGCTTTTGAGATGTTGATATGGCTTGGATTTGTGTCTCTGCACAAATATCATGTCGAATTGTAATCCCCAGTGCTGGGGAAGGGTCCTGTGGGGAGGTGATTGGATCATGAAGGCGGATTTCTCCCTTGCTGTTCTCATGATACTGAGTGAATTCTTCCGAGATCTGGTTGTTTAAAAGTGTGTAGCACCTCCCCCTTTTCTCTCTCTCTCTCTCTCCTGCTCCACCATGTGAAGATGTACGTACTTGGTTCCCTTTCGCCTTCCACCATGATCGTAAGTGTCCTGAGTCCTCCCCAGCGATGCTTCCTATATAGCCGTCCTGTATAACTGTGAGCCAATGAAACCTTTGTTTTTGTTTTTGTTTTTGAGACAGAATCTCATTCTGTCACCCAGACTAGAGTGCAGTGGCATGATCTTGGCTCACTGCAATCTCTGCCTCCCGGATTCAAGCAATCCTCCTGTCTCAGCTTCCCGAGTAGCTGAGACTACAGGCGCCCACCGTCATGCCCAGCCAATTTTTGTACTTTTAGTAGAGGTGGGGTTTCACCATATTGGTCAGGCTGGTCTCGAACTCCTGACCTCAGGTGATCCACCCACCTCGGCTTCCCAAAGTGTTGGGATTACCGGCGTGAGCCACCGCACCCGGCCTTCAGGTAGTTCTTTGTAGCAATGCAAGAATGGAATAATATAGATGTATTGATGGTATACTGGTACTAGCAGTTGTTTTTTTAAAATTGCTGACTAGTATTTCATTGTATGAATGTACCATGGTTTGTTTATCCATTCACCAGCTGAAGGGCATTTGGGTTGTTTCAAGTTTTTGGTGATTATGAATAAAGTCACTATAATAAATATCTGCATACAGATTTCTGTATGAACATAGCCTTTCATTTCCTGGGGGTAAATTCTATGGCCCATCTTCTTGGCCCCCACCCGAAGTCCTGTGGCTCCTCCATTGTCCTCAGAAATCACCACCCTAGGGAACTGAGTAGTGTTTTTACTTCCAGCAGAGATATGTGAGTTCTGGTGCCAGGAAGCAGCTTCACTTTTTAGGTTTCTGGACAACAGACATATATACCCTCTATGGAGATAGAGAAATAAATAATAAGCAGGTAAATAGATGGGTGATAGACTGAGGGAGAAGTGAGGCAAAACAAGGCCAGTAAGCATGAGACAGGGCTTCTACATCAGGTGCCGTAATTAAAGGCTTCTTCTTAATTAGCAGCCCAGCTGCCTATAAATTTGAATTGTGCTTCTCTGCTTATAAACTGGAATCATGACTCACTGAATTACGATTTGCTTAAATCCACTCTTACCATTTCTGCATATGAGCTGATGTATTGCAGCTGATATCTGGACTAAAGTGAGATGATTAGGAGGTCTCTGGTCATCAGAGATTTCTATTAATTCTGTTTGAATAACTGCAATAGCAACACTTACGAAGTGCCTGCTGTGTACCAGATACTGTTCTAAGGACTTTACATATGCTGACTCATTTAATACCCACAACAGCCTTAAGGCTAGTGATTTTTCCTACTTCACAGATTTTACAGAATTTGAGGGACAGGGAGGTTATGTATAGACAGCAAGGGGCAAAGTTGGAATAAAAAACTCAGGCCATTGTAAGCCAGACACTCGGCATCTCTTTTTTCTCTTCATCCTAGCCTGACAAGGTGACTTCTTATTATCCCTATTTTACAGATGAGGGAATTGAGACTCAGAGAAATTAAGTCAGTAGGTCAAGGTCCTCCAGCCGGTGGGTCGCGGAGTTGGGAATGGAATCCAAGTTAGTCCACGTGCTCTCCATCACCTCTCCCTGCCTCTAATAAAATCACTTGGTTTGCCTTGGAGTTGACCTAAGTTGAGAGGCTGTCGAAAACATGAAATGAAGATGAATTTGTCTGAGTCTCTGTTAACCTTGCTGCTCAGGCTCAGCACATGCTGCCTGAGTGTTTCTGCCGGGAGCTTGCTCCATGCAGCCCTTGGCCCCAGAGAGGACCTCTCTGGGGACCAGGAGGTGTGTGGTAAAAGCCTTCTGATTTTTTATTATGACTTTTCTCAAACATAAACTCCCTTTAGGGAAGTTGGGAGAGAACAAAAAATAAATACTGGTTAAGGGTATATTTACAATAGATGTCCTTTTGCATTCATTTGACTCAAATTTCCTTAATAGGCTGCTTATTCCGGGCACCATGCTTGCTCTAATTAGTTCTTTCATCATGCGACGGTTGTTGGTCTCTGGAGGGTGAGGGAGCCTGGAAACATGAGCAACAGCTATGGTTATAAAACTGCCAAATAAGCCCGTCATTCATCTCCTTGACTGTGCTCCGTGTGGCAAATGTGAAGGCCAGCCTTGCCCTTATCAATCTTACCTCCCATGCAAATGCCCTGACATGCAGGGTGCTTTGGTTTTATTTGTTTTATCATTATTGGGCATCTTCTGTGTGCTAGTTCTGTGTTCAGCACTTTTGGACGTTTGCTATCTCCCGTGCTCACAGCAGACTTTATGTACACGTCTGTCTCCTTCGTAAATTATGGGCTCCTGAATATAGGGAAATGTGTCATTAAGGGTGAATTGGATCTGGTTTTCTATCATCCAGGAGCCCCTAGTTTCGTAGGAGAACCCGACAAATATATAAATAATCTGAATACATGGCACACTATGATAGTGCCGTAATGACTATAACGGTAATAGTTACCATTTAAGGAAAATGTATCACAGTTCTGGTACTATGCCAAGTCCTGAACATGTTTCTATGTTTCTTTAATCCCCAGTGAAATTGAGGCTGTATCAGTTATCTAGTATCATAATAATGCTGTGTAACAACCATAAAACTTCAGTGGCACACAACATTTATTTTTGCTCACAAGTCTATGTGCTGGCTGGCAGCTTCTGCTTCTCGGGTAGCTGGCTGTGGGCTGAGGCACCTCGGCTGGGTTCTCTTGAGCATCTGGGCAGCTGGGGGCTTGCTGGTGCTAGGAGGGTCTCAGATGAAACAATTTGCCTCTGTTTTAGGAGATGTCTCCTCCTCCAGCAGGCTAGCTCTGGCTTATTCTTTTGGCAGAGGCAGGATCCCTAAGGGCACAAAGTACACAAGCCTCTTGAGGCTGAGACTCAAAATGGGCACACACCATTTCTGCTGAACGTTTGTATTTGGCCTAAGCACATTTAAAAGGGTAACCCAGATTCAGGGAATGGGGCAATATGCTTTGCTTTTTGATGAGAGGAGCTGCAAAATTATGTTGTAAAGGGCCTGGATACCAGAAGGACGAAGAATTGCAGCCATTGTTTGCAATCCACCGCAAGTACTATTTATCGCTCCCATTTCACAGATGAGGAAACTGAAGCATAAAGAGATACCTAAGTTCACGTAGAAAGTAATGGCAATGCATATTAATAGACAAAAGACTATAGAATTGTTGGCAAAGGGAGATACGGGTGCTTTTATAAAAGACTACCTCGTGTGGAAGAAGAGTGGGGACGGATTTAAACCTTAGCACTCTAGAGATGCTGTTGATGCCCTGCATCACGCCAGGACCACCTCTGAGGTCACTGGTAGCTGTAGTGGGTGGTTCCCACATGCTGCACGCTGCTCATTTCATTATTTATTTATTTATGAGATGGAGTCTCCCTCTGTCATCCAGGCTAGAGTACACTGGCGTGATCTCAGCTCACTGCAAACTCCCGCCTCCTGGGTTCAAGTGATTCTCCTGCCTCAGCCTCCTGAGTAGCTGGGATTACAGGCGCCCGCAACCACGCCTGGGTAATTTTTGTATTTTTAGTACAGACCGGGTTTCAGCATGTTGGCCAGGCTGGTCTTGAACTTCTGACCTCAGATGATCTACTGATCTTGGCTTCCCAAAGTGCTGGGATTACAGTGAGCCACCGTGCCTAGCCTGACTGCTGCTCATTTGAAGGGATTCTCTGCTCCCCTGCCTGAGGCTTTTTCCAATGCCATCGAGGTTTGCCGAGTCTCCTCGCAGGGCAGTCTGCAAGTGTCAGACTTAAAGTGTCCAATGGTAACCCCCAACTTAAGGGGAATAGGAGCTGGTAAATCAGTACCCCAGCCCCCCCATTCCACAGTGGAGTAATTCGGTGACACATTTTACAAAGTTCCTTGGAGGATCCCCATAGGGATTGAGCCCCAAATTACTCTGGGCGGTAACCTGCTAATTAATACACACTTTATTGTCTTCTTCCTTCAAATAAGCCACCTACACCCACGCCCTTGATTCAGGGTCTGCTTTTATAGGAAATCAACTAAGAAACCTTGAAGGATGGCTAAGATATTGACAGATGGAGGGAGGCTGGTGAGTGTTCTAGGTAAAAGCTCTTTTGAACACTTTTTGACATTGTTTCTAAATTTTCTTTGTGCAAATGATACTGTATTTGCATAATAACGTTTTATTTTAATTTCAGATGATCCCTTTTAAGATTGACTCCCAGAAATAGAGTTAGTGGTTATACAGTTTAAACATTTCACAGGCCTTTAGTCACTGAAACCTAACCTTTAACAGTAAGGATTTGCCCAGCAGATATCTCTCTTCTTATTAACTGAAGAAGTTTTTAATTATTGAATTTTTTTTTTTTTTTTTTTAGACAGAGTCTCACTCTGTCACCCAGGCGGGGGTACATTGGCAGCATCTTGGCTCACTGCAACCTCCACCTCCTGGGTTCAAGCGATTCTCCTGCCTCAAACTCCCAAGTAGCTGGGATTATAGGAGCTTGCCACCACATCCTAATTTTTGTATTTTTAGTAGAGACGGGGTTTCACCATATTGGCCCAGCTGGTCTTGAACTCCTGACCTCAAGTGATCCGCCTGCCTCAGTCCCTTAAAGTGCTGGGATTACAGGCATGAGCCACTGTGCTGGCCTAATTGCTGCAATTTTGAGGGTATGGGGCATTGCTACTAACTAAGCATATCACAGATGTCCCAATTTAACATTAAACATTAAACATCCCTATTCTAAAACTCTGTTGCGGCCGGGCGTGGTGGCTCAAGCCTGTAATCCCAGCACTTTGGGAGGCCGAGACGGGTGGATCACGAGGTCAGGAGATCGAGACCATCCTGGCTAACACGGTGAAACCCCGTCTCTACTAAAAAATACAAAAAACTAGCTGGGCGTGGTGGTGGACGCCTGTAGTCCCAGCTACTCGGGAGGCTGAGGCAGGAGAATGGCGTGAACCCGGGAGGCGGAGCTTGCAGTGAGCCGAGATCCAGCCACTGCGCTCCAGCCTGGGTGACAGAGCGAGACTCCGTCTCAAAAAAAAAAAAATAAAATAAAACAAAAAAATAAAAAATAAAACTCTGTTGGCCTTTCCAGTACCAGGAGCTTCTTACTGGCCAGTCTTCCATATAAAACCATAATCTATCCCCATATTCTCCATAGTCTTGTCCTTTTTTTTCTCTCGTCTCTTCTGAACTGTCACAGTTTTAGCTGGCAGTTCCCAACCCAACCACCCTCTCTTCATAATATTTTCCTAAGCCAAGCAATTCACTTCTCTCTCTATTGCCTTCCATCCAGACAGGCTTTCCACACCTGTAGGCTCATTTTCCATGACCAGAATGGCTCATTAGAATTTTCACTAAACAAAGGGCTGTTCTCTCCCTCAGGGACCCCCACAAAACAAACCACTGCCAGCTAATGTTTTTGTGGAGATGGGGGTGGGAAGGGGAGGGAGGGGAGAACATCAGAAGAGGGTTCAGAGACTTAGTGGCCCTTGCAGAGGGGACAAAATAAATGTGGTGCAACTTGAGAATAATCTGGACAATTTTCTGCTCCCTAGAATATCCACCTCACAGCCTCTAATGCTGTGCTTTGTTCTTTTGGACCCTGAAAGCTTTTTGGTCTTCAATAATTCTCTATTAAAATGCAAATCCCTACTGGGAGTTGTTAAGCCTTATCAGCTAATAGTTGACTGTCGCAGGAGCATTAAGATCCTGCTCTAATGGGGCACAGAATGGCAGAGGGATGGGACCGTGCTGTGGAAGGACAAATAGATTCAGGAAGAAGGAGAGCGGGTATTTATGAAAGGGGTCATTTTGGGGTCTTTCTTCTATTTTGACCAGAATGAACTTTGCTCACCATTATCCACAGCTGTTTCGTTTGCTTTCTCAACAGCAGTCATTTTTAAATAGTTGGTTTTAAATGCCCTTTGACCTGAGTATAAGTTGAATTAAGGAGGAATGCTGGAGCATCTCTGCTTTGCCTAAATTAGAAAGTCTAAAAGTAATCTAAGGAAATTGCGACAGAACCCTTCTCTGCTCTAAATTTAGCTCCCATTTAATCACATCAGTGTCGTGGTACACACGTGGCTTTTGGTGGCTCAGTGGGTCGCAGCAAAGCCTGGATGTGGCCAGGGTGGCGGGTGCATTTTGTCTGTGGTGGGAAAAAGCGGAATTCTACCAGCTAACTTAGCAATGTGTGCCCGTCAGGCGGGACCGAAGAGAGCATGGATGCACACTGCCAATTTATCCAAACTCTCTGGAAAACTGCAGAGACGCAGCGTGACCTCCAAGGGAAATGAAGGTATCCATCAGCTGAGTCCCAGCCTTCCAGCCAGAGCACCTTCTCCGTCACCCGCAGCTCTCACACATATGTCTTCTCGCCCCTGCTGGACTGTGAGTGCCCTCATCTTTGACGGGAGCCAAGGCTACTCCATCACTGGGGGCAAGTCCAAAATGCTTTCCAAAAAAATGCATCCATAAAGAATAAATGGCAATCCAGGATCATTCGAAAGCAGTGTTGTAAAAATAAGTGCAGTCTTTGCCATCCTCTCATCCCTTTTCCCCAGGTCTGTTTTTCCTTTTCAGGTGTGTAATTCAAAATATTTAACAACCAGGAAGGTACCAGTACTGACTAACCAGAAAAGAAGCAGGCTTGCCCATGAAATCAATCCATGGGGCTCTGGGGCTGCCCAATGTGCAGCATTAACCCTTTAATTCCTAGATCATCAGGCCCTCCGGGGTTTCCAAGGGAGGGGCTAAGTTTGCACAGGCACACCCAGCGGGCTCAGGATAGCATTGCTTACCCAGCAGTGTAGAATATTCCAGCATTCCTGGTGCTTTCTCGCCTGAGTGCCAGCCCTACCCAATTCCAGGCACCTAGCTATAATCTCCAATTGTGTGCTGAAGTTGGGCCCAGGGAAGCTGTCTTTGCATGGGTCCTGGATGCTTTGATGGGGGCAGGTCACTGAGCTCAATCCTGGGGCAGGCATGGAGGTTGTAGAGAATGGTCCAAGGCCTGGTGGCCCAAGAAGGTAATGTCTGTGCAGCTCTGAGCTGGGCTGTCAGGACAGGTTACAGCCTCTCCTCAGACACAGAGGTGTAGTCACTGGCTTTGACACCCAGGAAATTCCCTAATATAGATCTCTTTCTCTAGGAAAAGGCTTCTTCTGACATTGAGACACAAACTTCCTATTCTTTTTTTTTTTTTCTTAGCCTATTACTGCTAGTAAAGAAAAAAATGCTTTCCCCCATTTCTACTGCCTCCATGTCTCCCCCCAACCACACACACACAAAACAACCAAAGCACCTTATCTTTAGGCAAACTCATTTCTGCTACTTCCTGGGGAAAGGAGAGGAACTGTTTCTACTGTATGCCTTGGTGGAGGTGGGGATGGTGGGCTCGTTTTTACTCCTTCTGCCCTCATTCATGCCTCCAGCTTCTCTGTCTAGTACAGGGGTAGAGAACGCTGCCTCATAAGGTCTTTGAATGTAATCATGGACTTGGAGAGGGTGGGCACAGGAGAACAAGGAAGTGAGCTGTTTTCAGTTTGTCAAAAATCCTAATAGAAAATATAGATTAACACTCTTGTGTGCAACTAGAGAAATTTAGGGGAAAAATTGGAGTTAATTGGCTCATGAAATCAATCTACAGAAATAATGGGGTGTGCTGAGTCTCAGGGACAGCTGAAGCCAGGGCCCTAAACGTCACCAGGGGATTCTGTTATTCTCCGTGTCTCACCTGTGCTCTTCTCCGAGCGTGGGCTCCATGCTGCAGGCCAGCAGTTCTTAATCAGAGATGGAGAGCTATTTTACCTCCCAGGGGACATTTGGCAATATCTGGGGGACATTTTTGATTGTCACAACTTGGGGAAAGGTGCTCCTGACATTCAGTGGGTAGAGGCCAAAACTGCTGCTAAGTATCCCACAATGTATAGAACAGCCTCCCAAAACAAAGAATTATCTCACTAAAAATGTCAATAGTAGTTGAGAAAGCCTGCTCTAAGACCAGTGTTTTAGTTTGTTCTTTGCTGCTACAACAGAATACCACAAACTGGGTAATTTACAATGAACATAAATTTATTTGGCTCATATGGCTGGGCACGGTGGCTCATGCCTGTAATCCCAGCACTTTGGGAGGCTGAGGCAGGCAGATCACCTGAGGCAGGAGTTCAGGACCAGCCTGACCAACATGGTGAAACCCCCTCTCTACCAAAAATACAAAAATAAGCCTGGCATGGTGGCAGGCACCCCTAGTCCCAGGTACTCGGGAGGCTGAGACAGAGGAATCGCTTGAACCCAGGAGGCAGAGGTTGCAGTGAGCTGAGATCATGCCACTGCACTCCAGCCTGGGTGACAGAGCAAGACTCAGTCTCAAAAACAGAAAGAAAGGAAAAGAAAAAGAAATTTATTTGGCTCATAGTTCTGTAGGCTAAGTCCACGATTGAGGGGCTGCATCTGGTGAGGGCCTTCTTGTTGTATTTTCTCATGCTAGACGGCATCACACAGTAGAAGGGCAAGAGAGGGCCAGAGAGGGAGAAAAAATGGCGCCAAATTTGTACTATTATGCAGAACCCGTTCCTTCTACAACAGCATTAGTTATTCATGAGGGCTCTACCTAATCACCTCTTAGAGGTCCTACCTCTTATACCACCACACTGGGGACCAAGTTCCAACACATGAACTTTGGGGGATACATACAAACTTTAGCAGCCAACTTTCTCCTGGAAACATAGCTACTGGCAGTTCTCAGGCCCAGATCTAATGGCTTTGGTGACCTAAGGGGGACTGAGACTCTCTCACCCTTATCCAAATGTCAAAAATGTCAGGGAATGTCTCTGATTGGTCCAACTTCATCCAGCAATGCATCCCTAGACTAATCGCCGTGTCCAAAAGTTGAATGTTAGAAGGCCTCATGTTTGGAGTTGGTAAGAAATATTCTCAGAATGAGAAGGGTAAAGGGCAGGCCAGAAAATAGATGACAGGCCACAAAAGCTTCTAGTGAGTAAGTTTACTTGATTTGGGAGGCAACATCTTTAGAAGTAGAGATATGAGGCAGCAGGCAAAGAGAAGTGATCTTCAAAGGAGTAAAGTGTGGGAACCATATTAATCTAGAACCCACCACTAAAATACTGCACAGGCCAGGCCAGTGTCCCATACTCCATACTCTTTTTTTCCCCACTCTTATTTTTATTTATTTATTTAGTCAGTTTTTTTGAGATGGAGTCTCGCTCTGTTGCCCAGGCTGGAGTGCAGGGGCACAATCTGGACTCACTGCAACCTCTGTCTCCCAGGTTCAAGCGATTCTCCTGCCTCAGCCTCCCAAGTATCTGGGATTATAGGCACCCACCACCACGCCCGGCTAATTTTTGTATTTTTAGTAGAGACGGGGTGTCCTCATGTTGGACTAGGCTGGTCTGGAACTCCTGACCTCAAGTGATCCACCCACCTCGGCCTCCTAAAGTGCTACGATTACAGGCATGAGCCACCTCGCCCAGCCTCTGCTCTTCTTACGAAGGCAATTCCTGGGGCACCTGTTGTCCACCACACCTTGGGTGGTAAGTGGCTATTTAGATAAACTAATTATTGCTAATGTTTACTTAGCTAATGAGTTATTCCTTCCAGGTGACATAGTGCCTAACCCCATTATAATGTGCACATTCTTTCAAAGGTCTCTAAAGGAGGAAATAGTGGTAGCACTTTCAGTCAAGTAGGAGTTGGTGGGAAAATTTTTTTTGTTGTGGCGGCCTTCCATTCAAATCATTAATGCAGGTAGCAAGTTACGCTGTATCTGAGTAAGTCAGGTTGAAGGTTAACATTTGCTTTTTTTTTTTTTTCAACTCTTATGTTGGATTCACGGGGTACATGTGCAGGTTTATTAACTCGGTGTATTGTGTGATGCTATGGTTTGGGGTGCAAATGATCTCATCCAAGTACCGAGTATAATACCCAACAATTAGGTGTTCTTTTTGTTTGTTTTGCCTTTTTAAAAAAAATCATTTTCCGTTCCAGGGTACATGTGCAGGATGTGCAGGTTTGTTACACAGGTAAACGCAACAGTTAGGTTTTCAATTCTTACCCCTTTCCCTCCGTTCCTTCCTCCCCCATCTAGTATTCCCCAGTGTCTATTGCAAGGCCAACATTGTCTGAAGTATGTTCTTAGAAGCAGGGAGTCCCTGGATGCTAGTAATTGTTATTGAAAGTAAAGATTTCATAATAAAATCCATTAGGGAAATGCTGGTTTGGATGACACTTAGCAGAGTTTTTTAACTATAGGACTCAGGGCCTATCATAGAATGGGTGTTGTGATGCTCAAAGAAGGAAGAATAATGTGTAGACTTCCCAAATTACTGAGCCAAGGATCCCCTTTGCTGAGGCATATTTTACATAGGACTACCAGTCCAGTTTTGTCCTTTGTCCTTGCATAATTGCTAGAGGCATTCTCCTTTGTTCCCCAAAGTATATCAGTTCGGAGAATAAATTTTATGGTCATCTTATTCTTTTTTTTTTTTTTTTGAGACAGAGTCTCACTGTGTTGCCCAGGCTGGAGTGCAATGGCACGATCTTGGCTCACTGCAACCTCTGCCTCTTGGGTTCAAGCGATTCTCCTGCCTCAGCCTCTCAAGTAGCTGGGATTATAGGTGCCCACCACTACACCTGGCTAATTTTTTTGTATTTTTATGTAGAGACAGGGTTTCACCATGTTAGTCAGGCAGGTCTCGAACTCCTGACCTCAGGTGATCCGCCTGCCTCAGCCTCCCAAAGTGCAGGGATTACAGGCGTAAGCCACCATGCCTGGTTTATGGTCACCTTATTCTAACGGGAGCACACTTTGGAAAATGCTTTTCTGTTGTTATCTGGATTTCTGGAGAGCAATTTTTTTTTTTTTTTGAGATGCAGTCTTGCTCTGTCACCCAGGCTGCAGTGCAGTGTCATTATCTTGGCCCACTGCAACATCCATCTCCTGGGTTCAAGTGATTCTCCTGCCTCAGCCTCCTGAGTAGCTGGGATTACAGGCGCATGCCACCACGCCTGGCTCATTTTTTTGTATTTTTAGTAGAGACGGGGTTTCACCATGTTGGTGAAACAATGGTTTCCTATGGTCCCCAGAACGCTTCTAAATTAATCCCCCATTAATATTAGCATTAGAATCCCCCCAAAACCAAAGCATAGATTGTTTAAAATTATACAGACCCTAAGCTGATTGCATTATTAAAGTTTGGTGTGGTTTTTTTTTTTTTAAGGCCGGAGTTTCACCTTTACCCTTCAAAAAAAAAAAAAAAAAAGAAGCTAGTAATTTGGGGAAGAAACAGAATCAGGGACCAGCTTCAGGAACCAGAGTACTCTGATGCTTCCAGGATTTTCTCTCCACAGCTTTTCTCCACTTTAGCTTCGATCTTTCCCACCAAGGACAACGCTACCTTCATGCATACAGGTGATTACAGAAGTCAAAGTTCATGACCTTCACATATTCACATAGTAAGCATCAGACAAAACAAACAATTATTTTAAAATTATAATTACAAGCAAAATGCTAAGCAACAGAGAGTGGTTTCGTGAGAGGAGGAAACAGGACAATGAAAATTTTGTTCTAAAGTCTAAGTATGGGACAAAACAAACGTTTTCCTTGAAAGTTCCTTAAATCACTTGCAAAGTACAATATATGTGGTTTGATGTATTGAACTCTGAATGCATTCAAATGACAGAGGTATGCAGTAATGTACAGAATGTAATGAAGGATGCACATGCAAAACATACATTTCCAGATTTTTACTTACATAAAAAAGAGATGAGGCCAGGCGTGGTGGCTCTCGCCTGTAATCCCAGCACTTTGGGAGACCGAGGCGGATGGATCACCTGAGGCCAGGAGTTTGAGACCAGACTGGCCAACATGGTGAAACCCTGTCTCTAATAAAAAATACAGAAATTAGCTGAATGTGGTGGCACGTGCCTGTAATCCCAACTATTTGGGGGGGGCTGAGGCAAGAGAATCTCTTGAACCTGGGAGGCAGAGGTTGCAGTGAGCCAAGATCACGCCACTGCACTCCAGCCTGAAATGGAGCGAGACTCTGTCTCCAAAAATAAAAAAAAAAGAAAAGAAAAAAAAAAGGAGGATGAAAGAATAAAGAAGAAAATAAAGGAAGACTGCAGATGGCTTCTCCTAGCCACAGTCAGGGAGAAGGGTGGTATTAATTCTTCAGTCTCCTGTTCTGACTGGGGCGTGTCTCACTGAAGGGAAGGGTAGGAGGAGTTGCCTGGGCTATTTTGACTGTGTTTGTTGATTTTCTCTCAGTTCTCTAAATTCCAGCTCTCTCACTATGGAATCTCGGATAAACTGACTTAACCTTTCTGTACCTCAAATATAAAATGAGGGCAATGATAGAACATACCTCATAGTTTTATTGTGATGATGAAGTAGAATAATACAAGCAACGTATGTAGAACAGTGCCAGGCATCTTTAAGCACCATGACTACTACAACTGTTTGCACAATAATAAAACCAATAGGGCCTCTGCTCTCTGGGGAGCTTTATTTTATTGGTTTTCTTCTTTTCTTTCTTCCTTTCTTTTTTTTTTTTTTTGAGATGGAGTCTCATTCTGTTGCCCAGGCTGGAGTGCAACGATCTCATCTCACTGCAATCTCCTTCTCCTAGGTTCAAGCAATCCTCCTGCATCAGCCTCCCGAGTAGCTGGGACTACCAATATGCACCACCACGCCCGGCTAATTTTTGTATTTTTAGTAGGGATGGGATTTCCCAATGTTGGCCAGACTGGTCTCGAACTCCTGGCCTCAGGTGATCCACCCACCTCGGCCTCCCAATGTGCTGGGATTACAGGGGCGAGCCACCGCGCCCAGCCTGGTTTTCATTTTGTGTGTTTTCTTCTCACCCCCAGTTTTTGTTTTGTTTCTTTAGTTTTTTAGTCAACCTTCTGACTGGTTTGCACCTTATGAAGAGAAATATCTTGTTTTTGTTTGTTTTGTGTTGAGACGGGGCATTACTATGTGTACCAGGCTGGACTCGAACTCCTGGGCTCAAGGCAATCTTCCCACCTCAGTCTCCTGAGTAGCTGGGACCACAGGCTCACATCTCTATATCTGGCTAGAAAGCTGCTTTTGATTCCTTCTTCAGAAGTCACACTCCATTATCACTCATTCAACAAATATTTATTAAGTAACTCCTATGGGCCAGGCATGATTCAAGGTGCTTCAGATGTAGCAGAAAACAAACCAACACAAAGCCCCACCCTCATGGTCTTATGTCCCCATGGGAGAAGGGAAATATGAAGGAAAAAATGACAAGTGTCTCCTGCTCCCCAGCTTATACTTCAAATTACATTGTGTTTCTCCCCCCTCCTGCTGCAGCTTACGCTTATTTATCACTTTTTTTTTTTTTTTTGAGACAAAGTCTCAGTCTGTCGCCCAGGTTGGAGCGCAGTGGTGCGATCTCCGCTCACTACAAGCTCTGCCTTCTGGGTTCATGCCATTCTCCTGCCTCAGCCTCCCGAGTAGCTGGGACTATAAGCTCCCGCCACCACGCCTGGCTAATTTTTTTATATTTTGAGTAGAGACGGAGTTTCACCGTGTTAACTAGGATGGTCTCGATCTCCTGACCTCATGATCCGCCCACCTTGGCCTCCCAAAGTGCTGGGATTACAGGCGTGAGCCACTGTGCCTGGCCTTATTACTTTTTTTTTTTTTGGACAAATCTTATATTATTCAGATAGCAGTCTGATCACACATGGTTGAAGAACACTCAAATAATAAATCACATACAATCAGATGTTAAAGACTGGTTTTTGCCCAGGTGCTGTGGCTCACCCCTGTAATCCCAGCACTTTGAGAGGCTGAGGTGAGTGGATCACGAGGTCAGGAGTTCAAGACCAGCCTGGCCAATATGGTGAAACCCCATCTCCACTAAAAATACAAAAATGAGCTGGGCATGGTGGTGCACACCTGTAGTCACAGCTGCTCGGGAGGCTGAGGCAGGAGAATTGCTTGAACCCGGAAGGCAAAGATTGCAATGAGTCAAGATCATGCCACTGCACTCCAGCCTGGGCGACAGAGCGAGATTCTGTCTCAATAAAAAGAAAAAAAAAATTGGTCTTTAAACATTACAGCCATTGATGCCTCACTTGGCTAGACACAAAACCACATTCACACCTCAGGGACCACCAAACCTTTCAGCACAGCTTCCTTAACTGTGAGCCATTTGAAGCTATCAATCTGAGCACTATTGACTCTTGTTTTCAGGCTCTGACGAGCTCTAGGGATCTCAGCAGGGGTGGGAGGAACCAGCTCAACCTTAGCGTAGTACCAAAATGTGGCCAATCCAGGCTTTGGATAGTCACAGTAGCGTTCACCAGCACCCGGGCCTTTTCTGCAAGGTTACAGACAAATTGGGCTATTGTTCTGAGATGGAAAGTTTGTTGCCCCGAAGAGTTGGCTGACTGTCTATCTGTAACTTCTTGATACCACCTGCTTGCTGTAAACTTTTTCCCTTGTTTTGGTTTGTTTTCAAACACCCTGGATTTTCCCAGAAAGAATTTCAGACAGCTTCCTTGCCCTTTGGCCTCATTGCTTACAAGTGACTTTTTCCTTTGCTGCACGTGCTGTGATCCCCTCCCCTCCCCTCCCCTCTCCTCTCCTTTCCTTTCCTTTCCTTTCCCTGTCTCTCTTTTCAGGGTCTCATTCTGTCACCCAGGCTGGAGTGCAGTGGAGCACAATCTCGGTTCACTGCAACCTCCACCTCCCAAGCTAAAGTGATCCTCCCACCTCAGCCTCCCGAGTAGCTGGGACTACCGGCATGCACTATGTGCAGCTAATTTTTGTATTTTTTGGTAGAGACAGGTTTTCATTGTGTTGGTCAGTCTGGTCTCAAACTCCTGACCTCTACTGATCCACCTGCTTCGGCCTCCCAAAGTGCTGGGATTACAGGTGTGAGCCACTGCGCCCAGCCATGCTGTGATATTTTTCCTTGGTGCTAGTTCCCTTTCTTAAGCTGGAATTCCATCTCGCACTTGGTCCTTTCAGAGTCCCTTCTTTCGATGAAGGCAACAAATCCTAGTTTAGCATCACTTGTGATTATAATTAATGTGCTGTTTACTCCCTCTTCCAGATCATTAATGAAGATGTTAAATGAGAACAGAATGAAACCATGTCCCCATGGCATTCCGCTAGACACCTTCCAACAACTTGACACTCTGCCATTTGCTGTTTCATTACCCTTTGCTTACCTTGTGAGCTCAGGTCCTTGCTTTTGAAGGAGGTAGAAAGCTTGCTATTTCTACTGCTGCATAGATGCCACTTAAAGGGTGGGGATATTAAAACCTGGCAGATTATAAATGCATCCTTTTGAGTTTGAATTAAATGTGGATTATGAATAGAGCATTGTCAGTAAATACTGTTGCTCTCCCTCCTCTCAGATGCCTTTGTTTGCTCTTGACTTTCTGCAGCTGTTGTCTTTCTGGGAGCAGAGAAGGGTAGCTGTTTGCTATATGGAAAGATATTGCTTGGATCAGCTTAACTAGGAGTGTAAAGTTACACTGTTGCATGTGAAATATGTGGTAGATGGATTGCATTCATGGCTCTAGTTTTTCTCTCCTCCCCATATCCATGCCCTTTACTGATGTAACTTTGCAGTACACTCCCACTCTGACTCTGCCCAGCCACATGACTTTCTTTGGCAAATGGGATTTTAGCAGACATACTGCAAGTGTAAGCTTGGAAAAAAGCATTACATGTCTGCTTGCATTCCTGAGCCTCCACCACTGCTATGAAATCATGCCTGGGAGAACCTGCTGGAAGACAGTACCCAGAGTAGACACCCAGTCTCTCCAGTTGACTAGCCAGTACCAGCCTAGATCTTCTAACAACTAGATGACCTTCAGATATGTGAATGAAACCAGCAGAACTTGCAAGCTGACCACCACCAGATAATAAGTATATTGCTTATGAAGTCTTGTTTGTTACACAGCATCAGCTATGACAATAGATAGCTGATACAATAGCGTACACTTGGAGTTTTATGGACTGGGAACTCATTGAGGTTTTCCACATGGTGGGTCGCTGACATGATCCTTTATAAGAAACGAGAAGGAAAAGTTTTCTAAATAGAGATTCAGAAGGACAAAACAGGCTCTAGTGTCTGCAGTAACCTTTAAGAGACAAGGAACAAGGGAGAAAAGAGCCTCCACAGAGACTTCCAGAATTTGTGGGGCACTAAAAAAAAAACTCCTTTTCCTCTCTCTCTCTCTTTCTCTCTCTCTCTCTCTCTCTTTCTCTCTGAAGTAAAACAAGGTCTCACTGTGCTGTCCAGTTTGGTTTCAAATTCCTGGGCTCAAGGGATCTTCCAACCTTGGTCTCCCAAAGTGCTAAGATTATAGGCGTGAGCCACTGGACCTGGCTTTCTTTTCCTAATGAAAACAGAAAAAGAAATGAAGGGTGACCTAAGAATTAGAATGCACTGACTCTCCCCTAACCCTAGGCACTGGTTTGCTGTTTCATTTTCAAATACTTGCCTCTGGAAACAGTCACATCACTCAGCCTACAGTCGAAAAATGCTCCTTTGGTTTATGGCAATGCCATTGTTACAGGAAAGGGGTTCCGATCCAGACCCCAAAAAAGGGTTCTTGGATCTCACGCAAGAAAGAATTTAGGGTGAGTCCATACAAAAAAGTGAAAGCAAGTTTATTAAGAAAATAAAGGAATAGAAGAATGGCTGCTTTATAGACAGAACACCCTGAGGGCTGCTGGTTGCCTATTTTTATGGTGATTTTTTCATCATATGCTAAACAAGGAGTGGATTATTCATGCCTCCCCTTTGTAGACTGTATAGGGTAAGTTCCTGATGTTGCCATGGCATCGGTAAACTGTCATGGCGCTGGTGGAAGTGTAGTAGTGAGGGTGACCAGTGGTCACTCTCATGGCCATCTTGGTTTTGATGGGTTTTGGGTGGCTTCTTACTGCAACTTGTTTTATTACCAAGGTCTTTATGACCCGTATCTTGTATCTCCTGTCTCATCCTGTAACTTAGAACGCCTTAACCATCTGGGAATGCAGCCCAGTAGGTCTCAGTTTCATTTTACCCAGCTCCTATTCAAGATGGAGTTGCTCTGGTTCACACGCCACAGACACTGAGACAGGTGGCCTTACTAAGATGGGTAAAGCCTGGAAAAGAAGTCTGTACTCCTTACCCTGAGTGGAGCCACGCACTTCTTAAGTGCACAAGCTTTTGAAGATGCAGCCTCTACTTGCTCCCTGGGGCTTTTTTTTTTTCTGGCTCTGTCACCCAGGCTGGAGTGCAGCAATCTCAGTTCACTGCAGCCTTCACCTCCCGGTTTCAAGTGACTGAATCCTGCCTCAGCCTCCTGAGCAGCTGAGATGACAGGCGTGTGCCACCACGCCCGGCTGATTTTTGTATTTTTAGTAGAGACAGGGTTCCACCATGTTGGCCAGGCTGGTCTCAAACTCCTGGCTTCAAGTGATCCACCTGCCTTGGCCTCCCAAAGTGTTGGGATTACAGATGGGAGCCGCCATGCCTGGCCCCTGGGGCTTTTCTTACTCAGCAGCCCTCTAGGCTGCCTCTTCACAGCGGACCCCAACCTTAGAATGGGCAAAGTGTGGCCCCTAGCCAGCAGCCTGGGCTTCACCCAGGAGCTCATCAGACCTGCAGAATCTCAGAACCCACACCTAATGAATCCAAAGTGACATTTCACCAGAACTGCAGGGAATTTGTGTGCACATTCAAGTTCAAGGAGCACAGCTCTTAGGAGATGTAGAGCTCTTCTGGAAGGGCAAATCATTTATTTTGGGGTCCATCCCCTCCTCTAGGTGGTGAGTTCTTGAGCGGAGGATAATATCTTTTGAGTCTTTGTATCTCCATCACCAAGCACTGCGCCTAAATGTAATAGGAGCTGGAAACTGATTTGCTGAACTGCAGTGAGCTGATGTAACCGAACAGCTAGACTCGTCAAGCTTACTCCCATGTCTCATGGACAGGACTTTCCTCTCCAGGATTCCTGAGTTCTCTGGAGCAGCGACCACCTTGAATGTGCAAATTTGTCAAAACAAGGCAAACCACCCCCCCTCCCCACCGCACAGACCCTGGGCAGCTCTGTGCACTCCAGAGATTTAGGTTTAAATGTTGTGATATAAAGCACAACATCCAGTGCATTTGAATAAGTGAGTTTGGTATCGGCATTCTGCATATATTAGAATGTCAATGTGGAACTTAAATTAGGGCCCTACTAAAAAATTTGCTAGGCCTTTAACAGTGGACTCAGAAATAGACCAGCGGGCAGGGAGGGAGGGAGAGAGGAAAGGAGTAAGGTAAGAAAACAGGGAGAGTGACAGTCGGGGAGGGGAAGGAAAGAAAAAATAGGCTAGGGCTTATGGGACCTAAATTTTACCTTCTTATTTTCTACTGGAACTTGGAATTTTTCACCCCCTCTCACAGTATCATTGACATTAAATATCCAATCTTCTCTGCCCCACATCAACTTGAGTAATAAACCACAGCCAAGGTTGGCTGCATCTGCTCTCTTCCTCCTTACTCAATTCAAGTTAAGAATGCTCACACCATACATTACTATTGGGATTTTTAAAATGATTTATTTTGCTATACAATTCAGACCTTTGAACCAGGCTGGATGCTGGGTGCTTTGTTGACACAGTAGTTAGGGATAAAAGGGGAGTTTGGGGGATTGCAGAATTCTGACTTTCTATAAATCACTAATTTTATTGTAGTAAATAGAGGTCACCTCCTGGAACTTCAGTTGCCTGCCTTGAAAAATGGCATGAAACTATCAATGTCCATCAAAAGGAAAAAAAAAAAACAGGACAAAGAGAGTGGAGGGGAAAAGTATTTTCTGAGCTTTAGCCAAGGCTGCACCAAGAATATGGTTAGTATGGTCAAAGCTATCTTTAAGAGGTGGCCCAGAAACTTCCCATTTCTCCTTTGAGCACATTGTCTTTTGCCCCTGCCCTAGATGAGAGGCTAAAGGCAAAGAATGTGGCAAAGTAGCTGGGGTGTGGGGGCCCTTGGACATTCAGTTCTGTCATGAGCTTAGAAGGGCTAAGCCAGAAGGGAGAGACTGAAGAGTGCACTCCAAAACTGTGCCCGATTCAGCTGAGAGTCATTAAAACAGATACCACATATGGCATGGGCTGCAAACACAGGTAAACTCAGGGGCCATGGAGGGAAGGTAAAAGGCTGGGGAGAGTCTGCTAAACTTAGAGACTCTAGCTTGAGTTATTCAACATCTTTCTAACTCCTTCTTTCTTTTTCGTTCCTCTGTGTTTTCTTTCCTTATTTTATTTTGTTTTATTTTATTTTATTTTATTTTATTGCATTCTGGGGCACATGTGCAGGATGTGCAGGTTTGTTGCATAGGTAAACGTGTGCCATAGTGGTTTGCTGCACCTATCCACCCATCACCTAATTACTAAGCCCAGTAGGCATTAGCTACTTTTTCCTGATGCTTTCCCTCCCCCAGCCCTTCTTTCTTGCGTGTGTGTGTGTGTGTGTGTGTGTGTGTGTGTGTGTGTGTGTGTCCAGGTCTCGCTATGTTTCCCAGGCTGGAGTGCAGTGGTGCGACCTCAGCTCACTGCAACCTCTGCGTCCCGAGCTCAAGCAATCCTTCCACCTCAGCCTCCTGAGTGAGACCACAGGAGGATGCCACCAGGCCAGGCTAATTTTTGAATTTTTTGTAGAGAAGGGGTTTCACCATGTTGCCCAGCTGCCTCACTTCTAACCTGTAAGATGTAAGTGGAAGTCTCTGGAAAGTCTTCCTTTCTTGTATAAAAAAAGCAGAGTCTTGCTAGGAGAGATCTTGTCCTTTGCTCCTTTACCATTCCCTCCTTCTTTTCCTGCCTGAAACACAGATGCCATAGCTTGCTGTGCAGGAGCCATCTTGAGGTCATGAGGACCAAATACTTCATGCTTAAAGATAGCAGAGCAGCAAGGCTGAGGAGCCTAGGTCCCTGCTGGCATTGCTCAGTCTCACTGCCAGCCCTGGACATCTAGCTGCATGAAAAAAATTAACCCCTTACTTATTTTAGCCCCTGTGGTCAGGTTTTCTACTCTACACACAGTGATATGCTACCCCCAGCTCTATCCATTGTGCTGTATAGGAATGCTGGCTCAGTGTCACAAGATTTTCTGATTTTTCAAGAGAAGATATAAATCTGGATTTTTTAAAATACAAAAATTCCCAGTTGGCAGTTGGTAACTGATCCCAATAGAGACAATTAATTGAATTTTTTGAAGACGCACTTCCAATTTGTGATCTCTGATTTATAGAATCTCTACTCTGGGCCAGATGCTATGCTAAGCATTTTATATAGAGGATCACATTTAATCCTGACAACAGTGCTGAAAGTCATGCTATTATTACTTTTTTATATATAGTTGAAGAAACTGAGGCTGAAAAGTTTAGCTAACTTGCCCAAAGCTGTGTAACTGTAGAGAAAGAGCCATTATTACAGCTCATGCCTGACTTTGGAGCAGGCATTGCTAATTACTATGGAGTCAATCCTCTATTGCCACATAATGCTGCTTGACAATCCACGTCAAAACTCAGTGGCTTACAACCAGAATTTACTCTCATGCTTATGGTTCTGTAGGATGACAGCGGTTTGGGTGATCCAAGCTGGGCTCAGTTGCATGCCTCTGCTTCAAGCTGTGATTCCTGTGGGATAGGGTCTAAGCTGGGAGTTGGGTTCAAGTCCACTCCATGTGTCTTCACTCTGAAAGGGCAGTAGCTGTGCAGGGTGTGCTCTTCCCTTGGAAGAACACCAGATGTAAGAACCAAGCCCGAATTGGTAAGTGCATTTAAGGTCTCTAGTCATATTGTGTCTGCTAGCATTCCATTGGTCAAAGGAAGCTATGATGCTGAGCCCAACATCTGTGGAGCAGGGACATATACTTGGCCCACACAAGGAGGGAGCATGAGCATTGCTCAACAGTGATCCAAACAATCGCAACTATTCTACACAGCCTCAGGAAAAGCTGGCTTTCATTCCGATGAAACAAAGACTCCTTTTTTCCCCACTGCCTGTTTGCAAAAATGGCAGATGGTGCAAGGACCTGGTAAGTGGGGCACAAAGCCATCCAAATCCATCTGAAGTCAGTTCATTTCAGAGATACCACCAGCTTCTGATGGTGTTACACCCTGGAAATGGTGGTCCAGCTCTAGCTTCTAGAAGGCAACTGGTAGGACGTGAGGAAGAGACGGTGGGAAGGTAGCCCCTCTCCCTGTTGGGGAGGAGCGTTCATCTCATCCCAGTTCTCAGCAGTAGAAGCTATGCCTGGAGACTTCCAGGTGTCTCCTGTCCTGGTTCCTGCCTTGTTCTTTCTCTTTTCCCTCATCCTCATTTATGTTTCCACTCCTCCTTTTCCAACATTCCAGAATATTCATTCATCCATTCAGTGAATAGGCATTTATTGGCCACCCCCTTTGTGCCAACTGCTGTTCTCGCTGCTGTGGAAACAGCGAGAACAGGACTGAACCCATCCCTATTTCCATCTGAGCTACTTCTAGTAGAGACAGGCAAATAACAAACAAGTAAATAAAATGAAAGGCATAATTTGGGAGAGTGAGAAGTGCTCCCAAGGGCAGACAGAATGGAGAGGGGTGCAAAGAAAGGGAAGGAGGGTGGAGGAGAAGGGGCCCAGCCTCTCAGTGCCTGACTGGCCCTTTGCTGTGAAGGCTCACCTTCCATGCTCGGCTTCTCCCTGAAGCTGGGAGCTACTTCAGGCAGGGGCCATATTTGATTCAGCTGTGTCCAAGGTCAGATGCAAAGCTTCCCCAAACACTGCTGAGCAGCAGATTATACCACAGTGTCTTGAAATACTTGCATGGTATCTATGTGAGCAAGACCTGCTGCCTCCAAGTGTCCTGTCTTCATCATGTGCATGGGAGGTGAGGGGTGGTATGTACGTGGAGGGGGAGCCCATAGCGAAGGGCAGGGGAGAGAGCCACCAACAGCTTCTCCACTCCTTTTATGGGATAGGCTGGATGGTCCCACCCTGTACACAGGCTTCATGCAGAGATCTGGATATGCTGCATTAGACCACCTCGTGCCTCCATTTACCAGAGGGATATAGCTAACCTCATCAGGTTCCCTAGAGCAGAGATTCTCAACAGGGTGAGAAGTGATTTTACCCTGCCATACCCATCTCAGGGAACATTTGGCAATGTCTGGAAACATTTCTGATGATCACAACTCGGGGAGGGAGTGCTACTGGCATTTAGTGGGCAGAGGCCGGGGATGCCGCCAAACATGCCACAATGCACAAGGCAGAATTATCTCTCCCACAATGTCAGTAGTGCCTGGGTGCCCTGGAGCCATGCTTGTTAGCCACCCACCACTTGTGCATCTGTGCAGGGGCTCAATTTAATTTCTCCATATTATTTTGTTTACTTTGAGAATGGGTGATATATGCACATCGCAACATTCCAAAAGAACAATAGGGGTCATAGTGAAAATGGCTGTCTCTTTCAGTCTTATTAATAGCTCTCCTTCCTCTTCCCCACCCCTACTACCAGCTCCTTGTGCATCTCCTTCCAGACATATTCTGCCTGTTGGTGCACCACCTAATATCTTCTCATCACTCACCTCGACACACCAAAGGCTGCTTTCTGTGACTATCCAAGTTTTTCTGCCTGGGGGTTTTTGTTCTGGTCCTGGGAGCACATTTGGCAAGCTGGAATTGCCCAAGAGGTAATGCTCCTGGAAGTAGCCCACAACCAAAGACAGGTGGACAGTTGGTGGATAAATACCCCAGCTTATCTTGGGTGAGATAACTCTGAAGGGAGTTCTACACCGTTGGCCGGTTTCCCCTGTAGGATTGCTGTCCAGTTGCCCTCAGTGGTAACGTTCTTGATATTTTCCCTTTTTTTTTTTTTTTTTTTCTGCCGCCCAGGCTGGAGTGCAGTGGCCGGATCTCAGCTCACTGCAAGCTCCGCCTCCTGGGTTCACGCCATTCTCCTGCCTCAGCCTCCCAAGTAGCTGGGACTACAGGCGCTGGCCACCTCGCCCGGCTAGTTTTTTGTATTTTTTATTAGAGATGGGGTTTCACCGTGTTAGCCAGGATGGTCTCGATCTCCTGACCTCGTGATTCGCCCGTCTCGGCCTCCCAAAGTGCTGGGATTACAGGCTTGAGCCACGGCGCCAGGCCGATATTTTCCCTTAATTGACTACCTTTTCTTCCTTGCCTTACTTCTCCACTCTCCTATTGGAATGAGGTTACTGAATGACAAAGATATTAATTGACCGCTTAGCAGATGGAAACTATTGAAAGCCTAACCCAAACTGACAGGATTAAAATCCTGACTGCTTCTCTTATGAGTTGGGCAACCTTAAGCAAGATGCCCTTCTTCTCTACGGTGCTTCTATTTTCTCCTCTGTAAAATGGAGACATTGCTATGAAGGTAAAATAAGTTAATAGAGAGAAAATGCTCGGAAAAAAATGGCTATCTAATCATTGTCTATTTGACTGTTGAAGCTGTTTTAGTCACTGTGTTTTACAGTATCCCAGCAGTCCAGTTCATTTATTTTTTATTTTTTATTTTTGTTTTTTTGAGATAGTGTCTCGCGCTGTTGCCCAGGCTGAAGTGCAAGGGCCCAATCTCGGCTCACTGCAACTTTTGCCTCCCGGGTTCAAACGATTCTCATGCCTCAGCTTCCCGAGTAGCTGGAATTACAGATGTAAACCACCAGACCTGGCTACTTTTTGTATTTGTAGTAGAGACGGGGTTTTGCTACATTGACCGGGCTGGTCTCGAACTCGTGACCTCAGGTGATCCTCCCACCTCGGCCTCCCAAAGTGCTGGGATTACAGGCATGAGCCACCATGCCCGGCCCTGGCCAGTTCATTTTTTAAGAATAAAAATAAAACTGAAATTTTAGGAGTTTAAGAAAATAAGCGAAAGAGATACAAGTTTTATTTCGGAATTCTCAAAGCGTACTGAAGATTGTTGCTGGAACCACGCTTATGCCTCCGCTGTATGGCTGGCTGGGGGCTCCTGGGGTGGGAGCCGATTACACTACCGTGAGCAGCAGTGATAGAAGCACAAGCCGGCACTGACTGTTAGGCTCATCTGCAGAAATCCAGGCTCTCTGCATTCTGGAATAATTTGATCCACACCATCTGGCAGCTTGAAAGAAGAAGAAAAAGATGAAGAGGGAGAAGAAACAACAGCCATGTAGCATGAATGTAATTCCTAATCTAAGTTATGCACTCCCATTTGCTTCATGTAATATGAGCCAAATTTAAACATGTCAACATCTCAACAATTGCTGATTTTTCAAGTGCTATACGATGCATCTGGCGGGCACTCATTGAATGTTCTTCAATGATGTGACATAAATCTATTTACTAAAATAGAGTGTATTGAAAAAGTAAATAGTATATTGTAATGTTCTTTAGTTGGCGTTTGCATAAATTGGGACTCTCTGAAATATGTGGGTTTGAGATTTAAAAGCACATGACTGTGTTTTTAAATGTTCAAAGCACCATAATTGTAGCGCTTACAAACCATTGAGTCCATTTCCCTCATTCTAAGCATAAGAAAACAGTCCAAGATTAGATTTTGATAATAAGAGAGGCGGGAGAGAGCCCAACCATCCTGCACCCCCTGGCCAGGAGGACAACAGGGGAAAGAGGTGAAACGCTGTGTAAGCTGGACCACCCAGGCTCTCCAACACCAGGACACCACAGCATCCTTCCTCCCTCTTCTCTTCTGCTGCGACTTCCTGGAGGCATAGCAGAGTTATAACTGCTGACCAGGTGGAACTTCTCTTCTCCTATAAGTTTGCTCTGAGATGGAGAGAATGTGCCTGTGGTTCATTAGGAAGAGCTCTTGGGATCAATGCCTGTAAAAAGGAAGGGAAAGAAGCAAGATTGGCCAGAAGGAGAAGTTGAGCTGTGATGAAGCCTCAGTGGAGACCTCAGCCAATTCTGAGGCATGTCCCGAAGCTAGAATATCTCCTCTAAATTATTGCAAACTGAGATGAGCGAGCTGGGTATTTAGCTGGGTAATGGCCTGTATTAGGCCATTATTGCACTACTGTAAAGAAATAACTATGGCCTGGTGTGGCAGCTCATGCCCTTAATCCTAGCACTTTGGGAGGCCGAGGCGAGTGGATCATGAGTTCGACACCAGCCTGGCCAACATGGTGAAACCTTAATTCTACTTAAATATGAAAATTAGCCAGGCTTGGTGGCATGTGCCTGTAATCCCAGCTACTCGGGAGGCTGAGGCAGGAGAATTACTTGAACCCAGGAAGTGGAGGTTGCAGTGAGCCAAAATTGTGCCACTGCACTCTAGTCTAGGGAATAAAGTGAAACTCAGTTTAAAAAAAAAAAAAAAAGAAAAGAAAAGAAAAAAAAGAAAGAAAGAAATAACTGAGACTGGGTAATTTATAAAATAGAGGTTTAATTGGCTCGCAGTTCCTCAGGCTATACAAAAAGCATGATGCTGGCATCTGCTCAACTTCTTGGGAGGCCTCAGGAAATGTACAATCATGGCAGAAGGTGAAGGCGGAGCAGGCACTTCACATGACCGGTGCAGGAGAAAGAGAGAGAGGCAGGAGATGCTACACACCTTTAAACAGCCAGATCTCCTGATAACTCACTCTCACCACGCCACCACTAAGGGAGATGGTGTTAAACTGTGAGAAACCATGCCTACGATCCAATCACCTCCCACCAGGCCCCACCTCCAACACTGGGGATTTATAATTCAACATGAGATTTGGGTGGGGGACACAGATCCAAACTACATCATACTCTCACGTTGATCAGTCGTTAGATGTGGGCCACCCTAGTTGAGACAGCTCCCCTCCGCTCAGGTGGCTCCTGAAGCGAGCAGACAGCTGACGGCTGCATGCCAGAGGCATTCTCAGCAGCTGAAGGAGAGTCTTTTGTGCCAAAAGCCATCTTAAGCAGCACATCACAGTGTCCACCACACCAGGTGATACGGTTTAGATCTGTGTCCCCACCAAAATTTCATGCTGAATTGTAATCCCCAGTGTTGGAGGTAAGTCCTGGTGGGAGGTGTTTGGGTCAAGGGGGCAGATCCCTCATGAATGGCTTGGGTCATCCTCTTGGTGATGAGTGAACACTCGCTCTGAGTTCACTGAAGATCCAGTGGTTTAAAAGTGTGTGGCACCTGCCCCCAACCCCACTCTTTCTTGTTCCTGCTTTTGCCATGGGACACGCACGATCCCTTTGCCTTCTGCCAGGACTAAAAGCTCCCTGGAGCCTCCCCAAAAGCTAAGTGATGTTGATGACATGCTTCCTGTACAGCCTGCAGAACTATGAGCCAATTTAACTTCCTTTCTTTATAAATTACCCAGCCTCAGGTATTTCTTTACAGCAATACAAGAACAGCCTAATACACCAGGGGTTTGCAGGTAACCCTGGCCCCTGTCCTGGAGGACACAGCAGCAAGACGCTGTTAAAGCAAAACTGTCCATAAGGAAGGCTGCTCCCATGCAGCGTTCATCTGGGCAGCCCAGAAATCAAGAAATCCTCGGTCCATTTCAAGTTTGGGGGAAAATTAATTTTTTTCATATTTGAGATGAATAATAAAAGCAAATCCAGAAGCTGTATGGCATCTTTTATTGGACTTAGACCTGGTGTTGTTGAATGGGATTCAATCTGTGGGATGAAGAATGAATCCTAATTCACAGCCACTGCCCTATATTGGACTTCTAGAGTCCGCCCCTGACACACGCAGTCTCAGGTGCTGAGACTTCCATGGGGTTTTGGAACTGCCCAGATATATGTGTGCCAGTTGGTGCCTGGGGTCTGTATGTATGTCTTCCAGAACTAAAGTTCTCTCAGGTCCAAAACTGGCTACATATTCTGGAGCACGGAACTTTAATTTCCTCTTTTATTTATTCATTTATTCATCTATGCATTCGACAAGTATTTACTGAAACCAGATTGCAACTCAACCAGATGTAGTGGGAGAGGCAGATAATTGAAAAAGGAAGTACAATGGTGTGGGAAAAGTATTAGGAAAAAGGAAGTGCAGGGTCGTACAGGAGCTTGAGGAGAATCGGAGAAAGTCTCCCACCAAACAAGGGCGAAGATGAGTGGAGACAGGGAGGATGCTGTGGTTGGGATGAACAGTGTGTATGGAAGCTCTCTGAGAATGACACACTTGAGGAACGAGAGAAGCCTGGTGTGGCTGGAGCCTTGGGTGTGTGAGAAGGAGAGGGGGAAGGGAGTTAGGTAGGGGCCAGGAGGTAGACAGCTTCACAGGCCTAGTGAGGGAGGCTGGACTTTATTCTAAGGTCAGCATGACACCACTTTGAAGACTCTGAAGCCATGTAATCAGAGTTGTGTTTTTCTTTTCTTTTCTTTTTTTTGAGACAGGGTCTCACTGTTGCGCAGGCTGGAGTGCAGTGGTGCGACCTCAGCTCACTGCAACCTCTGCCTCCCGGGTTCAAGCAACTCTTGTGCCTCAGCCTCCCAAGCAACTGGGAATACAGGTGCTCACCATCACACCAGGTGAATTTTTGTATTTTTGGTAGAGGCGGGGGTTTCACCTTGTTGTCCAGGCTGCTCTCGAACTCCTAGCCTCAAATGATCAGGCCGCCTCAGTCTCCCAAAGTGCTGGGATTACAGGCCTGGGCAACTGTATCCAGCACTGAGTTTTAAAAGATCAATAATCTCGGAAAGAGATTATTACTCTCTCTGAGCTTGGGTGGTAGCAGCAGCAATTAGAAGTGTTGAGGAGGCAGAACTGTCAGACTGGGGTGATCCTTTCGCCAGACCCTAGTACTGGGGAATTGGGGAGTGAAGTGCCGAAAGGCTGAACATGTCACCTTCCCAGCCTGGAGTGCAAGACTTCACTGCCTGAGGGTCCTACTGCCGCCATGGGTCAGGTTGTACCTGAAGTAAAATCTGTTTCCCAGGAGTGATTTGGGATAGGGGTGAGAATCCCGTGGTGATTTACACTCAGGAAAAATGCAAAAAGGAATCAGAAATTGCCCCTGCCTCTGAATCTCTAGCATTTCTCCAACTTGGCCCAAGGCAGCTTCCACTCTGGCCCTGATTTCTACTGTAAGCCGGCAGGGTTCTGAGCAGCGGAGATTCATCGCCCTCAGGAAGCAGGCTAAGTAATGATTTCAGTCCTTAATCAGGCGCTTCACAAAGAAGCAGGCCAGCTCCGGGAATGTGTGTGCATTAACTTTGTTAATGGTAAAGGGCTGGACACTGCAAGGTTGCGGCCAGCTCCCAACCAAGCAGGCTTTCCTGGTGCTTTGTGTCCTAGAAGGTGAGCCTCAGTAAATAACCTGTCAAAAATATATTTATTGAACACCTACTATACTATGTGCATGGTGGCTCTGGAGGCAGATTCCTGTATATTATTTACCTCATTATTCTTAATCCCTGGCACAGGCACAGGACCGAAAGAGAAAAGGTAGGTGTTTGTTGTGCTGTGAAATGAGCCCCGCAATCCTCCATGTGTGTTCTGGGCGGTGCCACCGCACCTCCATCCTAATTACTGCCATGGTTCCAACCACAGATCTTGGAATCAGGTCTCAGTGCAAGTTCCAGATGGTTCACTTATCGGCTATGAGGTCCTTGGCAAGTTGCTTACCTTCTATAAGTCTCAGTGACCTCACCTGTGAAACAGGGGAATCATTAGGTTGAAGGATACAAAATTACCATTTTTGTGAGTCAAAATGGTCCAGCATCTACCGTTTCATGTGGTTCAACCTCCTATGATAGAGGGTTTGTTGTGAAAATTAAAGGAGATTATGTATTAAAATTTTAATCTAGTCCCTATCACAAGGTAAAAAGCCCTCTTGATTCTCCTCTTTGTAACAATAATAATTACAATGATGATTATTTATACCTGTGCAGGAGAGTTCAGAATGTGGGTGTTGGAGAGAGACTCCGTATTAGTTTTCCCAAAGCGCTCCTGGCCTCCTGCTACACTTCTTACTCCTCTGCTTGGAGGTGGAGGGAGTTACCCGCTTGGTGGGTGATGGCCATCAATCCGTGCTTCTAGATTGGAAGGAACAAACCTGTCAAGAATCCTAAAGGTAAATGTGTGTGTGTTGCCTCTGTCTGCCCTCTTCCCCTCCACCCTCCTTCCTTGGGCCAGTGCCAGGGCACAGTCCTGAGTAAGTCTGTGTGCTCCACAGACTCGAACTTCCCCGGCAGGTTCCTGGCTTCAGAATGGGGTGCGTAGGTGGCAGGAGAGGCAGGGAGAGGTTGGAAGCCCACCTCTGAGCCGTTCCTTTCAATCCAGATTTCAGTAACAATAAAGCGGATGTTTGGACATTCATCTCCAATTCATTCTTGGTACTCCCTTTTTGGCACAGAGGAGACAGCTATAGCTAATTAGTTCCTTCAAGCCTCCATAGAAGGGGCTGGACTAACTGGCTCAGGAAAGTTGCTGCAACAGAAACTCTGCTTGTACCTGCTGGAAGAGTCTAGACTGGCAGAAAAAGGGAAGTGGCTCATGTGTGGCAGCCATAAGTAATTTCAGGCCATTGGCTGGGGGTGGGGAGACAAGACCAAGTATAAGGAATCTCAATAGGGCCTGAAGTTTCCTTGGCCGTTCTAGCCAGAAGGAATTTTCTCACTAAGGAATTTTCCCCTCGGGCCTCATCTTTAACCATGGTGTCCAGATTTCTGTCCTTCTGGAACCTTCTACACCTCATCCATATCCCTGTTACTTTCTCACACTGCATAGTTGAGCTCCTGCCTTCCTGCCCTCTACCCATCCTGTACTGAGGCCTGACCTCATCTTACACTCCTGGTTGCTCTGCTGTCCAAAGAGCACCTACACCTCTAGGTCTGGGGCACCTAAGCAGCGCAGATTCAGAGAAATGCATACCTAGGTGAGAGGAAAAAAATCACATCTTTAGTTTCATTGATCTTCAGCTGAAATTCAGCATTTCCTTTAAATATGAATGCAGACAACAAACCACAGTGGCATTGGCAGTATTTGCGAACTTGTCATCATTAGAAATCACAAATCGTTTCATATTGCATCATTATCGTTGTGGATTTTTTAAAATATCATTTATGCTCATCACACCTTCGAAATTACAGAATTTGGCTGGGCACAGTGGCTCACGCCTGTAATTCCAGCACTTTGGGAGGCTGAGGCAGGCATATCACCCGAGGTCAGGAGTTTGAGACCAGCCTGGCCAACATGGTGAAAATCTCTACTAAAAATACAAAAATTAGTTAGATATGGTAGCATACGTCTGTAGTCCTAGCTCCTCAGGAGGCTGAGGCAGGAGAATCGCTTGAATCCGGGAGGTGGAGGTTGCAGTGAGTCAAGATCATACCACTGCACTCCAGACTGGGTGACAGAGTGAGACTCTGTCTTAAAAAAAAAAAAAGAAATTACAGAATTTATGAGACCTGCTGCTAGAGCTGACTCAATTATAATTTAACTAGGTGGTTTGATGACTGTGTTTCTGTACAACTGGTTTTCTTTGTAATCCTATGTTTTTATTTCATGCACTTGAAAATATTATTCTGAGGAATCCATAGATTCTATTACACGATAATGCCAAGGAGATTCACTGTATGAAATACTTAGAATTCTTGCTTTGGCTGGAAAAAGCACGGCAGAACCTGTGCAATTAGAGTTTTTCTTTAATGTGATCGATTCCTAGCTGGGGCTCCATCTGCACTAAGGGTCAGTGACCAGGAGGGCAGTTTGTTCCTGAGAACATGCAGCAGTAGTTCCCAGGTTCTCTGCCGTGGGGAGCTTGTGTTGCTCCTCTTGAATATGGGAGGCCCAGGACTTCTGTGTGTGATGCAGAATGTAACTTCCCAAGCCAGGTCGTGAGAGATGTCACCACTTCCTCCAGGACAAGCCCCAGGTGAGGTCCCAGGTCGCAGCCACATCAGCTGCCAGACACTAGAAGGGGGAAGCCTTCCTGCCACCCTCAGCCCAGCCACAAGCTGCAACTCACAACTGCAGAGATCCTTGGCGATGACTGTGTATTATTCCATTTTCATACTGCTATGAAGAAATACCCAAGACTGGGCAATTTATAAAGAAAAAGAGGTTTAATGTACTCACAGTTTCCCATGGCTAGGGATGCTTCACAATCATTGCAGGCGGCAAAGGAGGAGCAAAGGCATGTCTTACATGGCAGCAGGCAAGAGAGAGCATGCGCAGGGGAGCTTCCTTCTGGGAAGCCATCAGATCTCATGAGACTTATATCACAAGAACAGGATGGGAAAGACCTAATCCCTCGATTCAGTTACCTTCCACTGGATCCCTACCATGACATGTGGGGATTATGAGAGCTGCAATTCAAGATGAAATTTAGGTGGTGACATAGCATAAGACTATCTCAAAGTCTACTCCCCAGAACCAGGAGAGATAATAAGACTTCTGGTTCTGGGGAGTATAATAAGATCATAAGACTGTCTCAAGGTCCACTCCCAGAACCAGAAGAGATCATGAAATGATTGCTGTTGCTTTAAGGTACTAAGTTTTGGGGTGACTTGTTTCATAACAATAGTAACCAGAATAGGTGTCTAGAATATATATATTTTTAAATTTAATTATTTTTATTAATATATAATATTTGTACATATCGATGGGGTACACGTGATGTTTTGATACAAACAAGGCGTAATGATCAAACCAGTGTATTTAGTATTTAGGATATCCATCATCTTAAACATTGATCATTTCTTTGTACTGGGACTATTTCAAATTTTCTCTTATAGATATTTTGAAATAAACAATATATTATTGTTAATTGTAGTTACCCTACTGTGCTCTCAAACACTAGAACTTATTCATTCTACCTAACTGTGTGTTTATACCTACTAGTCAACCTCTCTTCCTCCTCATCTCCCACCCACACACCCTTTCCAGCCTCTAGTAACTACATTGTACTCTACCTCCAAGTGATTCACTTTTTCAGCTCCCACATGAGTGAAAACATGTGACATTTGTCTTTCTGTGCCTGACTGATTTCACTTAACATAATTACCTCCAGCTCCATCCATATTGCTGTAAATGACAGAATTTTATTCTTTTGTATGGCTGAATAGTATTACATTGCATATATATACACCACATTTTTAATCCATTTATCTATTGATGGACACTTAGGTTGATTCCACATGTTGGCTATTGAGATTAGTGCTGCAGTAAGCATGGGGGTGCAGGTATCCCCTGGATACACTGATTTCCTTTCCTTTGGAAAAATACCCAGTAGTGAAATTTCTAGATTGGATGGTATTCTTATCTTTAGTTTTTGGAGAGACCTCCATACTGTTTTCCAAATGGCTGTATTAATTTATATTCTCACAAACATTGTATAAGAGTTTCCCTTCCTCTGCATCCTTGCCAGCATTTGTTATTTTTGTCTTTTTGACAATAGCCATTCTAACTGGGATAAGTTGATATCTCATTGTGGTTTTGATTTGCATATTGCCTGGGGTATATTTTTGTCCTTCTTCCAGTGATACTCTATTTTTCTGCACTATAGCTAATGCACGAAGTGTAAGATGTCTGTAGCCCAAACTTGAAATCTATATCTATATTGGGAAGGAGTTGTTATACTAATGGTTTTCTCATATTAGGCTCTAGAGCAGCACTGTCCCATAGAACTTTTTGCAGTAACAGAAACAGTCTCCATCTGCATTCTCCATCTGGTACCCACTGGCTGCATGTGGTTATTGAGCCCTTGAAATGTGGTTAGTGCAATGGAGGAACTGGACTTTAAATATTATTTAAATTTAAATAGCCTCATGTATTACTGGCTGCTTTACTAGACAACACAACTTTGGCAGGACTATTTTGGATTTCATGTACTCATATATCAGTTGTTACCTCCATGCTATACTTGTTTTATTAAGTGAAGGGGAGAAAATACCTGATAAGCATACTGTTACGGAATAATTGAAGACTTTGCTTTTTGGCAAACAAAACAAAACAGAAAACCAAAAGCACTTTGCAAAACTGGAAAATCGCCAACTCTATCAAATTGGCATTTTGGTACCAAGTGGCCATGAAGACTCTGAAGCTGGGTTATTAGAGGTCAGAACGCATTCAGCCATCATCAACTCAGTCAGAAAGGAAGCCCAGCCCCAGCCCTGTAGACAGGGCTCTTGGAATGCTGTACACAAGCAAAAGTCATCTGCGCCTGTGCATGGAGACAGGCACGACGGGCTGGGGTGCGCACTTCCACTTTTTACTTTTACACACTTTGGTCATGTTTATGTTATTTTTTTAACTCAGAAAGAATAATTAATTTCCCAATTTATGTCCTGTATTTTACAGCTGTATATTTTAGTGAAGGAAAAACCTTTTGCATTTTTAAAAGCATGGTTTTATTTTAAAGAGGGATATAGTGGGTTACAAAACACAGTAAAAATCTGAAAATTAGAAGTAAGAGTATGAAGGATCTACTCAAATTATTGAAGAAGTTCTGAGTCAATAAATATTTATGGCTTTTTTTAAAGTTTAATTTTAAAGTTTTATTGTTGCTGTTTTTTGAGAGACTGGGTCTCTGTTGCCCAGGCTGGAGTTGTACAGTGGCACAATCGTGGCTTCCTGCAGCCTTGAACTTGTGGGCTCAAGTGATCCTTCCACCTTAGCCTCCTGAGTAGCTGCAGGCATGTGCCACCATGCCTGGCTTTTGTTTTATTTGTAAGGAAAAGATATGTTACTTTCAATACTGAGAACAACACAAACTAATAGAAAACAGAATGCTGCCAGGAAGAAATTCTGCCAAATCAAGTCAATGAATTATAATGATTTCTAAACAGTCCATTAATTAACTGGGCACAAAAGGATGTGGTACAGAGTTCGAAAGTATTTTCCCAAGTAGGTTAAACATACCCCTCCCACCACATCTTGCTTACGTGGACATTTCACTCCCCAAACTCTAATTTTATTCAAAGAGAAAAAGTAAGTTTTAATATTGTCTAAATTCTCCAAATTCTCACAAACTATAACTAAAAAAAGTTCAGATAAAAAGCTTCTGGTATAAAATAGGGGGAAAAAAAACAAGAAAAAATACCCAAAGGGGTAGAGGAAAGAAATCAATCATGAGTATTCGTTGAGTACCACATATCGACATAGATTAAAGAGGGAAATAAAAGGACACATTTTCCGTTTTCAGGCACTTACATTTTAATCAGCGATTGACAATGTAATTATAAAAAGAAACAATATCGGCCAAATGTGAATTTTTGGCTAGCATTTTTATTTCTCTGTTCAGTTGTGGCTAGAAAAGAATAGAGACGTTTCCAAATTCTGGGCCCTCAAGCAAAATGTTCCAGAAAGCAGCTTTCTAATCATTCTGAAAATTACTCTTATAAAGAAAAAACAAAAACAAAGTGCTCAAGAGATGGAAGCTCATTATAGAAAAATATTTTAAAATACAGAGAAGCAAAAGAAGATTAAAAATTACCTACAATCCTACTCTTCCAAGATATACTTTTATATTCTCTTGAATTTTTATATGCATATATTCGCCTGTGTTTTTATTTGCCAAAATAACATTTTACATATTGCTTGAAACCTGTTTATTTTTCTCACTTGATAATAAATCATCAACATGTTTTTATGGCAATAAACAACCACCATAACATTTTTAATGTCTACGAGTATTCTACTGCATGGGTTTTCCAAAATTTATTTAACCAACTGCTGTTATTGGACGTTTAAGTAAAATTTTTTTTTCCTCCATCAGAAACAAAGCGGTAACCAACAGTCTCATTTTGAACCTTTGTTTACATCTTTATTTCCACAGGAAATGGCATTCATGGGTGAAAGAACATGGCATATATATTTGTAAGAAAATACTCCTCACATTGAGTAAAATTTAAAATAGTGATAGTATGGGTGGTGGAATCTGACAGATATCTGATTAGTTAGCTCTGTGATCTCAGGCGAGTACACTGTCGCGTTCCACACTGAATCTGTAGAGGGAGAATAATGACAGCTGTGTGGCTTGTTGGAGCAGTTAAATGAATACATACATGCATATGTAGGTGTCCTGAGCACAGTGCCGGGCACACAACAGGTGCTTCATAAATTTCGGTCCCTTTCTTCCTGAGTCCCCACCTGGTATGAAACATATATCTCCTCCACCACGTTCTTGTGTCAGAGTGGCTCCTCTTAGATTGTCACTGATTCTGTTGAAAAAGAGAGAGAAGGGGAGGCAGGTGCAGAGAGAGGGAGGAAGAAGAAGGAGGAGGAGAAGAGAGAAGGAGGAAAGGAGGGAGGAGGGAAGGAGGAAAGGAGGGAGGAGGGAAGGAGGAAAGGAGGGAGGAGGGAAGGAGGAGAGGAGGGAGGAGAGAAGGAGGAGAGGAGGGTGGAGGGAAGGAGGAGAGGAGGGAGGAGGGAAGGAGGAGAGG
>NW_012114555.1:4247132-4303318 GCF_000951035.1 Colobus angolensis palliatus | reverse complement strand
GGAGGGAAGGAGGAGAGGAGGGAGGAGGGAAGGAGGAGAGGAGGGAGGAAGAAAGGAGGAGAGGAGGGAGGAGGGAAGGAGGAGAGGAGGGAGGAGGGAGGAGGGAAGGAGTCCGAGAAGAGAAAGATAGAGACAGAGAAAAAAGGGAGAAAGAAGGAGGAAGATGGGAGGGAGAGAAGGAGCAGGGAGAGACAAAAGGAGGGAGGGAAGGAAGGAGGTATTAAGGGAATGGAGAAGGAGGTTTGGCAAACAAACAGCATGGGCTTAAAGTGCTGCTGCTTAGGAGAAAAGGGCTCTTAAATGCTTTTCATGTTTTTTAGTTGTTTATCTCTTGGCTAGAGTTTCCCCAGCCTAGCATGGAAGAGAGGCTCTACAGCACCACACGTCAGCATTTCTCTCTGCCCTTTGGGTATTAAGAAGGGTTAAATCCCACCCAACATGGCAGAGTACAGTTCGTTTACTGCAAGGCTCACATCTGGTCTTGAAAGGTATTTCCTCCCTTGCCCCACAGCCACTGATGGAAAAGAAGACAGACTACGCCATGGACACAGATGATGTCTGCAGATTGGGTTGTGTGTGGGCCGGCTGGGTTGTGGAGAGCGTCTTCCCAATCCACACTCACACCTGTACCCAAGTGCCCAGGGGACAGTCAGACAGGCTCTTTCCTGGCCCTCATTTCCTAGCTCACTTTCTCCAGAGGCACTTTCCCTTGCTGGGATCTCCTAGGGGTCCCTTACATGCCAGAACATATTTCAGTCAACTGCTGCCGCTGGAGGGCCATCTGCATTTCAGGATGCAGCCCTGCCTATGGGGTGTGAGGGCTGCCAGTGTTAAACCGTATACTAATCATTAAGGGAGCCTCGCTTCCTTCCATGTCCTTCCTTCCAACAGCCATTTATTGAACACATCATGTATGTTGTATCACACACCACAACCACTATGCACAACACAGACAAGCTCTTTGCCCTCTTGGGCATACATTACGGTTGAATAGACAAAAACCAAGTATGCAAATGCACCCCTTATGATGAGGTTATCAGGGTATCTACTCTGGATTGGATGGTCAGGAAAAAAATACCGCTTTTCCAAGAGCTGGTGATACTACTTATACTTCAACCTTAAAGAAATGAGTTAGCCACGTGAAAAGCCAGGACAACAGCAGATCTGGGTTCTTAGCACACTTTTTAAGTACATGACCTTGATGGTTCAGCATGAGGTTTTTAGAAAAGTCAGATGCAGTTGATCAGGTTGTTTTTGAGATTTGCAGACTTTCTTTGTTGTCCAGAAATGGGCATGTCAGTCACTACATCATTACAGGAGATAAATGCTTTGGTCTGTTTAATGATAATAACCTACACTTACTGAATGTCTATGATGTCCTAGGCAGGCTGTGGGCACGTTCTTGTCTACAGGGGTTTATAGGTACAGGCTACAGGCACGTCGCTGTACCTAGCCTTCACAACAAACCTTTGATGTAGGAATTATTACCTCCACAAAAGCTCAGAGAGGTTTTCCCAAAGTCATATTAGAAAGAAGTGGCAGAGCAAAAATTTGAACCTCGTTCTACTTTATTCTACAACCAGTGCCTTTTCTTTACCACATCGCTTCTCTTTCTAAGAGGTAAGAGTTCTGTTTGTAATAACACGATACCCTGCAAACCCTTGTTCCACAAAGCGTGAATAGTTTAATTTAGAATTCACCTAGATTCCCTGCAAATGACAAAGGCACACGCCCGCTCCCCTTTACAAGAATCTGCAAACCTTGAATTACTTCCTTTCTTCATTTCATTTTCCCCCAATTCGCTATAACCCTTCCCTTTGGAGCAAATAATCCAGTTGGATTAGTTGATGTTCACTTGTGTTGCCAGAGACACAAAACACCTGCCATCCCTGCCTCCTCCCTGCTACCCATCTCAGACTCTGCCCCTCCCTCTCTCTTTTCATTCTGCCCCATCTCTGAATTGACTTGAATCTCATTGACATAACCAGTCTATGTTTTCATATTCCTTCTGATCCTGGAGCCTATCATCATTACAGATTCAAACGAAACCCCACACTCTGGTCACTTGTGATGGCCTTTAGGGACGTTATTGACATGAAGCTACCAGGACACAGGAGCATTGAGCAGAAAGCATAGTTTAGCCAGAAAGTGCCTGATATTTCACAACAGAAATCTGTTCAGGGTTTTCTCTTATGATACAGATGCCCATTGAGGAGAAACACCTTGAGTATTTTACGTCAATAATTTAACAAGGATTAATATCAATAGCAATTCTATTTGTATAGTACTTCCCAAAGTACTTTAATTCATATTAAGTCTTGTGGTCTTCCTAAAAACCAAGAGATGGCCATGAACCATTATTTTCACTATAGACAAAGGAGTATGAAGTGCATGCCTATAACGACTGGCCCCAGGGCACCTGGCTAGTAACTGAACCAGCTGGGGCTCAAACCCAAGGCTCTGGTAGTTGAGGCCAAGTGCTCTTTCCAAACACTCCATTTGACTCTATAGTCTGGAATTGCCCAACAGGTTCTTCCTGCCCACAGCACAGACAAAACCAGTTCATGGAGACTGTTGTATTGCAGTTAAGCAAGAGTTTAATTAATGTGAAGCTGGCCATGTGGGAAAATTGGAGCTATCAGTCCAATGAGTCTCCCTGGAGGGCTCAGAGATTTGCATTTTTCAGGCATACTTTGGTGGGCAGGGGAGGGGGAATGACAAATGTTGATTGGTTGGGGATGAAATCATAGGGGTGTGGAAAATCCCATGCACTAAGTCAGCCTCTAGGTGGGACCACAAGACTAGCTGAGTCACAAGCTGCGGATCCCACAAGTTGCAGGTCCTGGTGAAGTCAATTGGCTATCAAAAATACAAAAGTCTGAAAAACATCTCAAAAGGCCAATTTTAGGTTCTACAATAGTGATACTATCTATTCGAGTAATTGGGGAAATTACAAATCTTGTAAACTCTGAAACAATGGCTGGTTATCATTTAACTCTTAGCAGAATTCAGGCCACTCTCATAATCCTAACCTTGTGGCCTTTCATTAGTTTTACAAAGGTGGTTTAGTTTTGAGAAGGGATGTTACCATCCTTGCTTTAAGTTTAAACTGTAAACTAAATTCCTCCCCACATTACCTTGGCCTATGCCTGGCAATAACCAAGGACAGTGTGGAGGTTAGAAGTAAGATGGAGTCAACGGCATTAATTTCTCTTACTGTCATAATTTTGCAAAGGCTGTTTCAAGATCGCCACATGAGGCCTTTACTAACTGTGGCAGCTGGCTGGGAGAAAGGGTTTAGGGAAATGGAACACAGGATAAACAGAGAAAGTCAGTGTATGAGGATCGATTGACTGAATAAATGAATAATTCACTCGTTCATTCATCCATTTAATAAACATTTATTAAACACCATCACTCACAGGAGGATACTCCATGATAGTCTATATCACCAAGGGGATGGATCATGCTTATTTATGGCAAAAGCCTGCTTGCATTTTTCTTCTTTTTCCTAGTTCCACAGACGGACTACATTTCCCAACTTTCCTTGGGCCTGAGTTTAGCGAACAGAATGTGAACTGAAAACCTTGCTCCTTCCAGCTCTTTCCCCTTGAAGCAGATGATCGTGGAGACCTTGGAACCTTGGAACCTCAGAATGATTGTTCCTGTCAATTTGGCACACCATGAGACAGAAATTTCTATTATATGAAACTACTGAAAGTTTGGAGCTTATCTTTCATAGTGATTAGTGTTACCTTCCTGGGTGTCTTAACGAGATTGCAGAAAGAAATTAAGACCCAATGCCCTGTCTGGGCACGGTGGCTCACGCCTGTAATCCCAGCACTTTGGGAAGCCGAGTAGGGCAGATCACCTGAGGTCAGGAGTTTGAGAACAGCCTGACCAACATGGTGAAATCCCGTCTCTATAAAAATACAAAAATTACAGGCTCTAGTGTTTAGTTGGCGCATGCCTGTAATCTCAGCTACTCGGGAGGCTGAGGCAGGAGAATAGATTGAACCTGGGAGGTGGAGGTTGCAGTGAGCCGAGATTGTGCCACTGCACTCCAGCCTGGGTGACAGCTGGAGACTCTGTCTCAAAAAAATTAAAAAACCCTAATTCCCTAATGCATCCAATGTAGATAATGAATTAACTTCTCTTCTGTGCCTGTGAAATGGGATGAGTTATATATCATTTGTTTTTTTCAGAGAATTGAGAAAAGTGTCACTCACATGATTTTCCATGGAGTTTGATTCTCTTGTGGAACCCCTGTTAGAAAAGCTGAATATACTCACACAATCTCTGTTCTCAAAGGGTTTATGATAATCTAGTTTTGGAAATTGGACAGATGTACACACTTCTCTGCAAGGAAATGCAAAGGGGGAATCTCATATTGCTTCACTTCACTTCAGCCTTTCAACAAGCCTAGAAAGGGGAGCTTTGCAAACATTATCATTATCGTTTTACAGAAGAAGAAATTTCAAGGTTAAGTGTTCAAGGTTGCTCAGGTAAGAGGTGAACTTGAATTTGAACCCATGTCTGTTAAGTTCTTGCTCCTCCTAAGATACCACACTGCAAAATAAGCAAGTTTAACCTACTCTACAATTCTCCTTAAGGCTCCCACAAGGACCAGAGGGCCTAAGACGGTTCTCCATCTTCAAGGTCAAAGATAACACTTCCCTTCTGGAGAGGGAAGTCCTCTCTCCAGCACCTCTGGGATCTTGGTCATCCCTGAGGTGCTCTGTCTTTATCAGAATTTTTCTACCCTGGATCTGTTTATGAGAAAGTGATAACAGTATAATTTAAAAATACATAGGAGTGGATGAGTGAAAAATCAGAATCATCTTGATTCTAGCTTTAGGAAAGGGGGACCAATTTATGAAAACTTTGGGGGACGTGATCAGGAGAGCAAAGGATGGTTAGTTTACAAAGAGAATTAGGTTAACTAACAATCAGCTTCCAAAAGCTTAATTAAGTCTCTCAGCCCTCGAGTGAGGCAAGGAAATAATTGATTTCCACATTGCTGGTGGGGAAAATGAGGAGGGGGAGGTAATTTGCCTGTGGCCAACAAGGGAACCAGCATTTGTCCTGGGATTAAAATCTAAGATTTTCTGGCTCTTGGTCCTTGGTTTTACCTTTGAATCTGGAATGCTCAAGGCCCAGAAGTGAGAATCCCAAAGCAGGACTGTCAACCAAGATGCTCTATGCAAATAAGGGACCAGATAATTAATGCTTCACTCTTTAGTAATTTTCTGTCCTTCAAAAAAGTAATGCAAACAATGCGCCACTGGTGAGAGTCAAGGCCATGTGGGTTTATTTTAATAAGCACTGGCACTTTTCCTTATAAGGTGTGGCCATCACCCAGCGGAGTTACCTGTGATGCTAGAAAATATTTAGAAATCTCAAAATTTAAAAAAGGTCTGGAAAAGATTAGAGAGAGGAAAAATAAAATGAAAGGGAGAAAAGAAGAAAAGAAAAATGAGTAACAGGAGGGGAGGAAAGCATTCTAGAGAAAGAGTAACTACTAGTTATTGAATGCCTGCTCTGTGCAAGGAGCTTTTCAAATGTTTCTTCGTAAGAATTCCATGAGGTAGGCCTTTGATGACTTTAAATGGATGTGAAAACTGAGGCTTTGAGGGATGAGGCTTTTCCCAAGCTAGGAAGGGGCAGGACCAGAATTTGAGTCCAAGTCTGTAAGTCAGCCTTAACCACTGCCTGGTAGTGCCTTCTGCGTATAGATCTGACTGGAAGAGAGCGGGAAGGAAGGGGTGTTGAAAATTCATCTGCCTACAAGCCAGGCGTGGTGGCTCACGCCTATAATCCCAGCACGTTGGGAGGTGGGTGGATGGCTTGAGAAGGCTTGGTAGACCAGCCTGGGCAACATGGTGAGACCCTATTTCTTCAAAAAATACAAAAATTAGCTGGGAGTGGTGGGGCACACCTGTAGTCCCAGCTACTCGGGAGTGTGAGGCAGGAGGATTGCTTGATCCAGGAAGGTAGAGGCTGCAATGAGCTGAGATCTCACCACTGTACTCCAGCCTGGGCGACAGAACCAGTCCCTGTCTCAAAAAAAAAAAAAGAAAAAAAAAAAGAAAAATAGAAAAAAAGCATTCATCTGCTTATTCATCTGCTTACTTGTCTGTTTTCCTCTACTGTATTGTAATCTCCTTGAGTATCAGAATTAAGATTTAATCCTTTGTCTCCCCAGAGCCTAAAATAGTTCCTGAAAGACAATATATAATAAAAGTTTGATGCATGAACAAATGAATGGACATCTGCAACGAGCCCAAGGCCGAGGGTCAAATATCTTGCCTTCTCCTCTAACCCTAAAGTCATCTGTGGTCTCTCTGGCTCTCAAAATGTAGGGAACTGGTTTATGGTTTGTCTTCCTCCATCCTCCACACACCCAATTCTATGGCCCGGGAAGTAAGTCCAAGGTCTTGTCTGGAACCTCTGGAAATTCCTGGGTTTCGGGACAGCGCTGTGCTCTCATTACCTCCCTTAGCCTCCTGACCCTGGTGTCTGTCCCGCTGTTCCCACTATATCCGTGAATCAAATCCTGACTCTGTCACTTGCCAGTTATGTGGCCTTAGGTAAGTCAATTTTGGATTCTGGGATTCAGTTTCATCCTCCGTAAAACCAGTGTCTTGACTTAGACAAGGATGGCAAACCCAAATGCCTACAAAGGTCAGGCAAGTATTGAAAATGAGCGATGCAGATCGCCTAAGATGACAGGGAGTGGGGAAAACGGAAAAGCTGGCGGGAAAGGGCGCCCCCTGGCAGAGGGAGAAGCTACTACCCATCCTTAGCTGTTACGTAGGAATGAGCGCTCAGTGCGGTCACATTTCCAGTGTGTGTGTGTGTGTGTGTGTGTGTGTGTGTGTGTGTGTGTTTGTAAGATGCGGGAAGTCTAGATTTTTATGTGAAATCTTTCAATTCTTAAATGTTAGTACAAAATTTTTCAGAAACACAACGTGAGCCAAACTCAACACATCTGTGTGCCGAATTCAGCCCATGGCCTCCAGGATACAGCCTTTAGACCAGGGATGCCTAACATCTTTTCCAGCTTTGAAAGGATTTGGCCTGGTGGCAGATCATCCCTTCAATCGGGATGTTTTTGGCTCTCTGGACTATTTTTGCTACAGTTTAAGCAGGGTGGACCAGGGCTTAAGTGTAACTGTTTATAAACACCCTGAAGAATTCCATATGGTATGCCGAATGTGAAGTTGGCTTAATTTGAAAAGATTAAATGTAGTCAGGCAATTGCAGAGTTGTCTGTTTTGCAAATCAATGCAATTTGTCGGTACAGGCCGGGAAGGAATGAGCTTTGGGAAGCGCAGCTGGTGTGACCAGCAAGCCCAGTAATAGTATCATAACAGGAAAGCCAGTGTGACAGCAGCTCCCTTCTTCAACATTCACATTTCCTCTTTGCATGTACTACACACACACACACACCCCTCACCTCTTCCCTGATGGCTGATTCAGTTTACTGTTTTTAAATTTGAACCATATCCAAATAAAAAAGGGTTCCTTTACACATATCCACGGACAATGTGGAGAATACTTAGCAATCTGGGACAAGTGTCTCACCTGATTGCAGTAACTTTGGGTCATGGAGAAGCCCTCAGTTAGGTACCCGAAAGCTGGATACACAGACCCTCCTATAGTATTAACTAATTGTGGGACCTTGGACAATTGTTTCCCCTCTTCAAGTCTTGGGTTCTTATCTGTGAAATAATGGGAATGAACTTGGATGTCTTAGCTCCCCTCTAGCACTGACAATACTTGCGATCTTTTGGTCTAGTGTCTAGGCATATCAATGACCATGGATTCTAGGGACACCACCTTGAGCAGCTGAAAGAGATTCTGGTCTAACCTGTCATGTGAGCGTAAGGTGGACCTCGAGGTATCTATAGATCCCACATAATCCTGGAACAGAGGGTCCCTTGCCTTTCTCCCCTCTGCCATTTCTGGTACAGTTCAACAGTGCACAAGAGGGTCACGTAATCAGGTTCCTTGATCAACACTTCTCAACCTGTAAGGAAACCATAAAGCATAAAGGAGAAAAATAGGAGGAAACTTATATGGAAATCAGCATTTGGACACAAATAACAGAAAAGCAACTTCAAACCAGCTTAATCTTAAATAAGGGGATACTTTACTGTCACAAGAAGCCCAGACTTATTCCAGCAACTCTAGAAATGGTCAATAGCTTGTTGATGTCTTCAAAGACCCATATCCCTTCTGTTTCTCTACTTTGTAATAGGCCAGTTCTCCTCCTTGTAACGAGATTGCTGCCACTGTTCCAGGCATCATGTCTTTGCACACTTTTCTTCATGTGTACCTTCTGTAGAGTAAAGCTAATTTTCCAGTAAGCCCCTCAAAAGACCTCCTTAATGGCCAGAAATGAGTCACATGCTCATGCCTAAAACAATCATTAGCAAAGGAATGTAATTACTTTGGTTGGTTTAGAGCCAAACAGGGCAGATTCATGCTGGAGAAGGGAGAGGCTCTACCTGCCCCATGAGGTGCAGTAAACCTTGTATCTGAGCAAAATTAGGATTCTGAGTGCCAGGAAGAAAGGCAGGAAACGCAGCTGTCAGGAAGGCCACTAACAGTGTCTCTCCACCATCCCCCCACTCCCACTGTAAGACTGGTGAGGAAGGAAGAAGAGAAAGGGTAGAGGAAAAAGGGCAGAAGGAGACAAGCAGAGAGGAAGAGAAGGTGGAATTGCAGCTTTGGAATCAAACAGACTTTGGTTCCAATCCTACCTTGGTTGTTTTCTAGCTGCCTGTTCTTGGCTTATCCCTGAGCTTGTCTAAGCTTGGGTTTCCTCACTTACAAAATGGAGAGAACATGGGCTTTTCATGAGGTTACATGAGGAGATGAATGTAAGGAGCCAAACACAGTGTTTATCACAAAATAATGTTCAGTGAATGTTAGCAAGAAGAGAAACAGAAGTGGGAGAGGAAGAAGACTTTATGTAGAGCTTTACAGTTTATAAGATGCTGTCACAAACATTGCCTCTTCGATTTGACAACATACCAGGAAGGCAGGCAAATGGGGCATCTTTATCATCTTTTTAAAGGGATGTTGAAGCTATTAGCCAGAGACCATATGTGTCTAGCCCAAGGTTGTAAAATCTGGATGCAGGTCTTCAAAGTCCAGAGCTCCAGAAACACACAGAAAAAGTAGTTAAAAACAAAAAATCATATTGAAAAAAAGAAACGCATATTATCATATTTAGAAAATACCTTCTTATTGCAGCAGACGGAGGGACCCCCTACAATGAGAAATCTGCTTTTTAGAGATCACCTCACTCCCAAATGGGGTGGTCTCCATCTTCCTAAATGTCTAATCAGGACAATTAGATTCAATTCAACAAGTATATTGAGCACAGACTGTGTATAAAGCAGGGTGGTTGGTCCCTAGAGGATAGAGAATTGGGTACAATACTCTGTACTCAAAGAGCTTACAATTGAGAAAAAAATGCAGAGTAACTTTACTGATAAATATCTTTCAAAATGCAACGTATTTGAGTTAGTTCTCTTTTTCTGCCATTGCCAAGGGTGAACTAGATTTGGCATCTGTGGGGAGGCTGCTGCAACGAGGCTGGCTTAGATGCTCTCTAAGGTTCCTTCCAAAGAGAATATTCTTGAGGACAGGAAATCTGCTTTGCCAGAAAGGGCTTCTCTGAACCCTGCCAAGCTCTGGCACCCTGGAAGGTGTTGTAATCCTCCTGACTGAGCTAGCCTCTGCCACTCCTCATCTTTACCAGCTTGGGCCAGGATTAAGTCAGAGAGCCCCAGACCAGCAGGACTCTCAGCTGGAGTGAGTGAGTGAGTGAGGGCTGCTCCACTCAGATCTGAGTCAGCGGGGGTCGCCTCTGGTCTGGAGGTCTCCTAGACAAGTGGGCCAGAGATCTCAGTGAGTCAGCCTCACTCTCCAGACCCTCTGGGGCATCCTAATGGGAAAAGGATTTCTAGTCATTTCTCAAAGGGGTCCTTAAACCTCTCAGAGCAAGCCCCTCCCTTTTGAAAAAAAGAGATGTGTATTATTTAGAAAACACGTTGTTATTGCAGCAGAGGGAGATATTCTTGCAGTGAAACTGATCTCCTGTATCATGTACTGGTTTGGGGATAATGTGAGTTAACATTCTGAGACCCAAGTAGATTTGCCTTGCAAGATAAGCTGGTGATACATTCGCATCTGAAAGACGTAAAAATTCAACCCTATTGATATTGGTCTCATGTGATTGACAGACCTGTCTTGTGAATGAACTTGGCTGTGAGAACAAGAGAATGGGGTTATGTGCATGAGACACAGCCCTCACTGAGGGCTTGGGTTGGGGTTGGGCTTTCTATGATGTCAGTTTCGAGGCAAATGGGAGATGAAGACTCTCAGAGGTGAGTGCTCTAAGAAGAGCCAGGGGGTGGTGATAGGTGTTGGGATGTGTGTGCATCTGTGAGTGTGAGTGTTAGCTTGGGGAAGTAGGGTGTCAGGGAGAGCCAGTCATCTAGAGCTGCAAGTGCTGGCTCAGAGGGATTAAGCAGGGAATTCAGGCAACGATGGGCGAGGAGTATGAAACACTCGGCCTCATATAAGAGTGGACAGGAGGAGCACAGAGCCTTGGCAGCCAAGAGCTCTGACATGGAACAAGGGACCAGATGTGGGCCTGGGCTAGAGGAATGAGGATCAGGTGCCCTGGAGCAGGCCAAGGACACCAGAGGGACTAAGGCCCATGGCTACTTTTATATGGCAAACCTCTCCCCTTTTCAAGGCAGCTCCATATTTTTTCTAAAGAGGCCACGCTCGAGAGTTGTCCACCGACTAATGAGGCTGTGTTGATGGCCCAGGCCTCCTAGGCCTGCCTGAAAACATCTGCAGCTGAGCCAGTCCAGACCTGCCCCTCCCTTACACCCAGGCTTGTGGGATAGTAAGTCTTAACCATTTATTCTGGGGTACAGGTCAGCGGGTGGGTCTTGAGGACCTGAATCCCACATCATAGTCAACAGTCTCACAAAGCAGTTTTTACAGTCTCTGCCCAGCACTCTCTGCTTCCCTCCTCTTCTGCGTTATCTTCCCCAGACTGGGGTCTGTGGATTGACAGTCCCTCCAAAGGAGTTCCTGTGTGGGTGTCAGGTGCATTGTAAAGAGCAGCATAGACAGCACCCCGTTCTCTTCCTGCACATCTCCCCCGGAGAGGCGCCAGGGCTGCCCGCTCTGCATTCTTGCTGTTAATACTTGGGCTCTGGGATGACGTGGTCCCCCATTCCCCACCGTAAGTGGTCAGACAAGGTACCTAGTTTTTCGTGTATACGAGGGAAGAGCTGCAGGTGTTTAAATCCTTCAGAATATAAGCTCCTTGAGGACAGAGATTTTCATCTGTTTATATATCTCATGAATCCTCGGAGCCTGGGGTAGACAACAGCATATTTTAGGCACACAGCAAACATCTGCTGAATGTTGATTAAAATACAATCACCCATGCAAAGTGCTTAGCACAGTATCTGCATAAACATAGTTCATGCTATTATGAGTGGTTTAGAAGCTTCCTCAGAAAGTGTTTAAGAGAGCATAAAGAGGCCAGGCAGGATGGCCCATGCCTGTAATCACAGCACTTTGGGAGGCTGAGGTGGGCAGATCACTTGAGGCTAGGAGTTCAAGACCAGCCTGGGCAGCATGGTGAAACCCTGTCTCTACGAAAATTACAAAAAATTAGCCATGCATGGTGGCACATGCCTGTAGTGCCAGCTGCTTAGTGGAGGTGGGGCACTGAGGCGGAAGGATCACTTGAGCCTGGGAGGTTGAGGCTGCAGTCAGCCATGATTGCACCACTGCACCACTGCACTCCAGCCTGGGTGACAGAGGAGACTCTGTCTCAAACAAACAAAACAAAACAAAAAAGCCAAAACAAACAAACAACAACAACAACAACAAAAAAAAAAAACGAGAGAGAGAGAAAGCATAAAGAATATTTGTTCAGTCAAAACATATTTGTTCATTGGCTGGTGTGTACCAGATGCTCCGCTAGGTTCAGGGGAGACAGCAGGGAATAAGAGATATATTTGCTGAAGGAGTTTATAGTCTAATGAAGGAGGCAGTTGTTGAACAAGCAACCGAGTGTTAATCGATGTGCTGACCTCACATAGTTTGTGCAATAAAATGAGGTTGGCTATACTAAAAAATTTGAACTGGGTACCAGACTTTAGTTGGACTACACAGACTTCAGCTGGACTACAGTCCCTTCTGTTGGCATATCAGTTAAGGTAATGCTAGTCACTGTAACAGATATACCTTAACTAGCAGTGGTTAATACAAGAGAAGTTTATTTCCTGCTCACATAAAGTCTATACAGCTGACTCTGATCAGCCGGCCATTCTCCTCCAGGCGGTGTTTCAGGGACCTGGCTCTGTCCTCTTCCACACTTGACTTCCAAGTCCCCTGTGTTTCTCTGCATCAACTTGGTGGTAGTAGGGGTAGAGGAGAGGGCTTGGCAAAAGGTTTTTATGGACCAGGCCAGGCAGTGGTGAGCATGACATGTACTTCCATTCTGTAGGTCAGAAGTCAGGCCACAGCCACACCAGAACACAAGGGAGACTGGGAAATGTAGTCTAGGCCAGGGCTTGAGGATCTCTGCTGCAGTCTGCCCTTCCGATCACTAAATCACCTTCACCCCCTTCTTCCCATTCATAGAACACACTGACCCTTATCCTTAAAAGAGGTAACTCAAATCCCAGTTTAGTCACTGTGTCCAGCTCAGTGTCCTGAATCTCTGGGTAATATGTAATATCTCCAAGTCCAGATGCAATATTTCATGTTCATTGATCTGTGATGTAAAAAGACAAGTTATCTGCCACCATCCTGCATGTCCCCCATAAGCTATGATGGAATATAGATGGCACAAGGCAACAAGTACTCCCATTCAGAAAAGGGCAGAATGGGAGTCACATGGCTGTCCCTGGTCCACAGCGATTGTACACTCCTGCCAAACAGGAATGCTGCAGTCGGCTGGTCAGTCGGGGAATTTTGTTGATTAGACAGAAATTGAACTTCCTTGTCTATTGCTCTCAGTGGTCTGTTACTCTTCTTGGCCTCTTGTGCTGTGAGAGTTGTAAAGCTTTTGCAATTTGGGGGTCTTGAGATTGGTTTAAAGCGGGATTTTCCAACCTCAGTCCTAGGGACCTTTTTACCTAGATAATTTTTTGTTGTGGGGAGTCTGTCCTGTGTATTGTAGGATGCTTAGCAACATTCAGGGCCTCTACTTAATTTTTTAAAAGTTTATACATAAAAGAGGTTTAATTGATGCATGGTTCCACATGGCTGTGGAGGCCTCAGGAAACTTACAGTCACAGCAGAAGGTGAAGAGGAAGCAAGGCACATCTTACATGGTAGCAGGAGAGAGAGAGAGCTCAAGGGAGGAAGTACCACACTTTAAAACCACCAGCTTTTGTGAGAACTCACTCACTATTAGGAGAATAGCAAGGGAAAAATCCACTCCATGATCCCATCATCTCCCACCAAGGGCCTCTACTTATGAAGATGCCATGGGTAGAGGCATTTCTATCACAGATATGACACCAAAAAATGTCACCAGCCATTGCCAAATGTCCCTCGGAGGGCAAAAGCACTTCCAGTTGAGAACCACTGGTTTAAGGCTTAAACAAAGTCTTGGCTCATGCTTTCTTTGGCAATACCATTCCCTCAAAATCTTATTAGGCTTCTGATTTATATGCTTCCAGTCAGTTCCATGACCAGTAACCATGGTCAAAATTGTTTTCTAAACAAGAATGTTCTCATCTAATTTATTTCTTTGCCTCCAAATGTTTTGCTACCATGTAACATGATCTTCACCTTTATAGCTTCAAAAATCAGTTTTTTAAAATCACGCGTCACTCACCATTAATTGAGCAGTGGGCACCTGGAAGCTGATTCTGGAGACTGGAGAGACTCGCGTAGTGACAAAACACCTGCGATGGCTTAAAAGGAAGACCTCTGAACAAGGCCACACATTTTAGATTTCTGTTGCAACAGCCTCCCACTTTAAGTATAAACTTCTGTGTTAGTTAAGGGAATGTTACAGAAGCAGGCCACTACGGAGTATAGATTTTCCTATTGTTAAGGTATAAAAATAGGCCAAAGGTCTTTTTCCCTGGCCCCCTTTTCTTCTTGTTTCTCAATGAGTAGCTGCAATAGCATGTTCAATGCTGGATTAGCTACCTCCTGGCTTGGAAGAGAAGTGGGAGCTGAGTTTTGCAGCTATGTGGAGGTCAGAGAAGAATGGATATGTGGATGGGGGAAAAAATTCACAGTGGCAGAGGAGGTGAAACTGGAGGTAGCCTGGGGGAGCTCCTGGAGTGGACTGCTGATTTCTGGGGTTTGGTGTGGGTGAGATTGCACTGGCTAACTTCATTCAAAAGGGCCAGAGTGGGATGAACACCACGAAAACCCCAAGACAGTTCATGAATCTGAATACCTGAGTAAGCCACACGAGCTTTGGTTTCTCAGCTTCCAACATCCCATTTAAAATTTGTGTGTATATTTTAGGTTCAGTGAAGAGGAAACAAAAATAATTAATATTTCCTTCTTGCTATACAAATAATAAAAAAAGAAACAAGGTAAAATAACTAAAATGTTAAACAAGGTAAAATATCTATTCATCAGGGAAATGCTAAATATACTATGATATACTAGAGAAATGCTAAATATACTAGTGATATACTAGAGTTTCTCATACTAGAGAAAAGTATGCTGTAGTTTAACTCATGTGTACAGTGTTAAACCATTTACACTAGAAGCAAATCCCCACAACAATGCCATAAGCTGAGTCTGAGGATGAGTTATGTAAGTAAATGCATAGAAAGAGGTTTATGGATGGATAACTATGCCTGAGCTGGGAGAAGAAGGAGGGGTTAGTGACATGGATTGGGGTGATTGCTAAAGGAATTTCTTCCTTTCTTTCTTTTTTCCTTTTTTTTTCTGAGATGGAGTTTCCCTCTTGTTGCCCAGGCTGGAGTGCAATGGCTCAGTCTCAATCTGCAACCTCTGCCTCCCAGGTTCAAGTCATTCTCCTGTCTCAGCTCCTCCAGTAGCTGGGATTACAGGGCATGCACCACCATGTCCAGCTAATTTTGTAATTTTAGTAGAGATGGGATTTCACCATGTTGGTCAGTCTAGTCTCAAACTCCAAATCTCAGGTGACCCATGTGCCTTGACCTCCCAAAGTGCTGGGATTACAGGCATGGGCCACCACTCCAGGCCTGCTAAAGGGATTTCTAAGCAACAGTCTTTCTAATGTAAACCAAATTTGATAAAAAGTAAAAGAATGACATGGGTCTGTTTGCACGGATAGATGCTGGTTTAAGTTTTTCTGTTTTTTCCTTCTTGAAGGAAACAATGCATTTTTGGGGGGATTCTTTGGGTGATTAAGTAGATAGAAAGTTCTACTATTAATTGTATACTTTTCTGAATTTTCTAGCCATGTTCACATGTTACTTAAAAAAAGTCTAGCACTTTGGGAGGCCGAGACGGGCGGATCACGAGGTCAGGAGATCGAGACCATCCTGGCTAACACGGTGAAACCCCGTCTCTACTAAAAACTAGCCGGGCGAGGTGGCGGGCGCCTGTAGTCCCAGCTACTCGGGAGGCTGAGGCAGGAGAATGGTGTAAAACCCGGGAGGCGGAGCTTGCAGTGAGCTGAGATCCGGCCACTGCACTCCAGCCTGGGCAACAGACCGAGACTCCGCCTCAAAAAAAAAAAAAAAGTCCAATGGGCTATTCTGAGTGGTAAGATAATTGGTCTCTTGTGGCTCTTTTCTTTATATTCATCTCTATTAAAATAAACTAATACATTTTATTTAAGAGAAACTTACACAAAGCAATACATGATGCAGGCTGATAATTTTGAAATAGAGGAAAGCACAAAAAACAGAACTCAAGTCATCTATATTCTCCCTATCAGATACAATAATCATTATCAACATTTTAGTGAAGTTTCCTTCAGTCTTTTTTCCCTCCGTCTATAAAATATCTACTTTAATGAAAATAGAGTGATATTTTATGTTCAATTTTGTACTCTGTTTCCGTTACCTAATAAGATATTACAAGAGTTTTCCCTGCCACTAAATATTCTTCAAACAATGTAGTTTGTAATGGATACATAATAGCCTATATATATATACATTTATAGTAGATAGTCACAATTGTGATACTAGTAGTTAAGCCCTTACTTACAGTGTATCAAGCAGTGCCTTTGACTTCTATTTTCTCCTTTCATCCTTCCAACACACCCATGAGATAATGCTATAATTCCCATTTTATAGATGAGGAAGTAGAGGCTCAGCGAGCTATGTTTGTAACTGGCCCAAGGTCCCAAAGCTAGTCACGTAGCTAAGCCAGGTCTCAAACACACATCTATTATTTTAGCTACTCTTAAGTAAAACACAGCAGAACCACCCCCAAAACAATTATTTATCCAATCCACTATTGTTGGACATAAGACCGCTTGAAAATTTTGCCATCTTAAATACCACTGTGATGATTATCCTTGCACATACAGTTTTGGCCACATCTCAGAATTCCTTGCTTACGTTAAATTCCTAAAAGTGGAACTGGGTCAAAATGAGAGAACATCTTTTATCTTCTTGCAACATATTGCCAGAGAGAACCAGACCCTTTTGCAGGCCTGCTTTGGAGCTTTAGGCAAACTCTTCCAAATGGGAATGGTAACTCTGCAGGAACTATGGACTGCAGCAATCATGGCTCTCCTGGGCTGAGGACTGAACTGGGGCTCATTGACATTGACCTCTAAATGATGTCACTCAAGTCACACCTGGCCCGCAGAGAGTTTTATCGAATTTCCTTGCAATGCTATTATGCTCCATAAACACAATCAGGCAGGCGCAGTGACCACGGGCCCCTATTACATCAGGTAAGTGCACATCCTGCTACATGCCTCCTCTCATTTCTATTATTTCAAATGTCAAATGCACTTTGCCTCAAGTCTTCTTGGCCTTTAATTTTTAAATCCACATGCACTTAATTTATTTATTGGATTTCTGTGGGACTTGAGGGGAAATTTAATTCGTATACTTCTGCTTCATCTTCACTTAACTCACTTGATGGCTCAAACAGTGTTGTTGGCTCTTTTAAATAAGAATTTTTTGTGCAGCTTTTTTTTTCCAGAGGCAGGAAGCTAAGGAGGGAGGATTCTCATTGAAAAAAATTAGAAATTTAGGAAGGTGATGGACTTGGGGAAGGGCAGGCTCCCAGGCATTCATTAAAACATTCTTGCTAGTCAAGAGGTTGCAGAAAGGTACACAGAGTTGGGAAAGCAGTCTCTTTAACTTGGCTTAATTAACTTAATTTAAGAGCTCATCTCTACCACAGGGATATGCCAGGAAGCTCAGGGGCACCTCAAATTTTTAAATTTTCCTATTTAAATTAATTGATGCCATCAGTAACTCCCTAATCTGTCCTCCTTATGAAGATGAGATAATTTAGTAAGTTGAGATAATTCCATTCCAAAGCAGACCAAACTTGATATTTTCTTATGTCATTTCAACCTGACAATGGGTACATTTCAACCTGATGATGGGAAAATGTATGATGGGTACACTTTCATTAGGCTTCCTTTTCTTAATTTCCTTTTTTTTTATGAATATTTTCAAACATTCAGAAAAGTTGAAAGAATCATACCGTGAACACTCAAATGCATAACACCATAATCTTTTTTTTTTATTATTATACTTTAAGTTCTAGGGTACATGTGCACAACGTACAGGTTTGTTACATATGTATACATGTGCCATGTTGGTGTGCTGCACCCATTAACTTGTCATTTACATTAGGTATGTCTCCTAATGCTATCCCTCCCCCCTCCCAACACCATAATCTTTCAAAGGTTATCATTTTGCCCTATTTGCTTTATATTTTATCAATCCATCTCTCAACCCATCTTATTTTTTAATGCATTTCAAACTAAGTTGCAGACATCAATAAACTTCATTGTTATACACTTCAGCATACATGTCACTAACTACATTTTCTCTTTCTCTGATAAAATTTATATAAGTAAAATATACATCTCAACTGTACCACTCAATGGGTTTTGACTAATTTGGGTACCCAAGTAACTCAAATTCCATCAAAATATAAAAAATTTTCATCACCACAGAAACTTTTGCAATTCATTTCTTACCATCCTCTGCCTCAGACAACAATGGAGCTAATATCTGTGACTGCATGTTAGTTTTGCCTGTTCTAAAACTTCATGTAAATGGATTCATATCCTATGAAATATTTCATGTACCTCTCTTCTTGCTCACCACAATGTCATTGCATCTGTCAGTATTTTTTCATTTTCTTGCTGCAGAGCAACCTTGATTCTTTATGGCATCCTTTGTTTTCTTTGAGGCTGTCGCCCAGACTGGAGTGCAGTGGCCGGATCTCGCTGCAAGCTCCGCCTCCCAGGTTCACGCCATTCTCCTGCCTCAGCCTCCGGAGTAGCTGGGACTACAGGCGCCCGCCACCTCGCCCAGCTAATTTTTTGTATTTTTAGTAGAGAGGGGTTTCACCGTGTTAGCCAGGATGGTCTCCATCTCCTGACCTCGTGATCCGCCCGCCTCGGCCTCCCAAAGTGCTGGGATTACAGGCGTGAGCCACCGCGCCCGGCCTTGATGGCATCTTTGAACACTAGTTTAACTAACCCTAAACCCCATCCCAACTCCACACTTTCTCTAACAGGAGCTTATGGTTTCTTATGGCTAAGTCAGATTGTGATGGGCTTTCTGTTACTTGCAGCGGTGAGCCTTCTAGTTAAAACAAGACCCATTTGTGATTGATCTTTCCTGCCTCATGTTATAAATTGGAATTTCTCAGAAACATGTGAAAATAGAAATGAAAGCACCGTTCTGGAAATAATAACCTAGTTAATGTCTTGCTAGAATGCTATTAAATATGCTATGGGATTATTCTCCTTAATAAAGTAACATTTAGTGAAGAGACTTGCCAGAAAAATGCATGTGGTATTTTAGAAAGAGTCTTTTCCTATTTGAGTTACCTCCCTGTCGCACAGAACCACACTGGCCTGCACTATATTGAATGTGCTAGGATTCCATTTGTCCTAGTGTTACTTCAAATACTTGGGTTGCAGGTCAAGACTAAGATTCCACTGTTCTGCTCAGAAGACCCCTGCACATTGTTTGGATCCTGAGCAGGATGGTCCAAGCCCAGCTGTAGGGTGATGGAGGTGGAGTCGGTCATCCATAGGTGGCGCTCTGCCTCTGAACCACGATCCAGTCACCCTGCCCTATCGAGGTTAAAACTGGGAATTGGCCTACAGGAAGAGCCTGCCTTCTGAAAGGGACAGGAAAGGAGGCTTTAGGTGTTTTCAGTTATGAAGGCTCCTTAGATAGCCCTTGGCTGTAGTCCATTGAGAACTATGTGTAGCCATTCCTAGGGCCTTTTACCTGGAAAGAGTAGTTTTAGGTATCCTAACACCACATGTTATATGACCTGATTGAACAAAAAGATGCTTGGTACATATAAGTGTTAAGAATCCATACTAAAAAGTTTGGGAAAGAAAAATATAGGAATGAAATTGGAAGACTTGATAGAATCTGAATGTTCATTACTGATATCGGAGTAATTTCACTAGGGTAGGAAATAGAATCATTCAATCCTTTATTTTATTCATTTATTTGGTTTGAATACCATGGGGGAGGAAATGAACGCAGTATGTAATTTATTCAGAAATGGGTGGTGGAGTTACACTTGGATTTATTTCTACCTGAGCCACTTACTGAACTTCAATTTTTTTCTTTTTTCCTTCTTTCCTTCTTTCCTTCCTTCCCTCCTTCCTTCTTTCCTTCCTTCCTTCCTTCCTTCCTTCCTTCCTTCCTTCCTTCCTCTCTTTCTCTCTTTCTCTCTCTCTTTCTTTCTCTTTGAGATGGAGTCTTGCACTGTTACCCAGGCTGGAGTACAGTGGTGCAATCTCGACTCACTGCAACCTTTGCCTCCTGGGTTCAAGCAATTCTCCTGCCTCAGCCTCCTGAGTAGCTGGAATTAGAGGCATGTGCCTTCATGTCCAGCTAATTTTTGTATTTTTAGTAGGAATGAGGTTTTACCATGTTGGTCAGGATGGTCTCAAACTCCTGAACTCAAGTGATCTGCCTGCCTTGGCCTCCCAAAGTGTTGGGATTATAAGCGTGAGCCGCTATGCCCGGCCCAATATTTTTCATCTGTAAACTGAAGATGAGATATTAAATCACACAGCATTTCATTCCTTGATGCAACAAGTATTTATTGAGCACCTACGATTTGCCAGACATTGCTCTAGAATATAGGGGCAATGGCAACAAAACAAAGTTGCTGTTCTCCCAGAGCTCTCTGGCAGACCATATTTTCAAAGATGGCTACACCAGTGTATTCCACACTCTCTCCTTGCAGGGTGACACTGACACACCTCCACAGAGAGGTGTGGTCTGTGTTCCCTCCCCTTGGATCAGAGCAGGCCTGTGGCTATCAGAGAAGTCATACTGCATAACTATTCAAGCTCATCATAAAAGGTGAGGCAGAATTCTCCTGGCCTTCTCTCTTGGGACACATGCCTTGAAATCCCTACATTGATATATAAGAAATCTAGCTACCCTATAGCTGCTAAGATGGAAAGGTCATAAGGAGAGACCACATAGAGACAGAGAATGATACCCACAGCATCCCAGCTGTTCCAGGCCCCAGCCTTTGATCTTTGTTGAAGGACCCCAGAGAAAAGCCATCCCTACTGTGCCCTATCTGAACGTCATGCTATATAATCTATGAGCATAATAAGTAGGGGTTTTATGCCACAGGTTTTGGGGTAATTTGTTATGGCACTCTTATAACTGAAAAAAGCTCTATGCAAGTTGGGCAGAAAGATGCTAAGCCAGTAAACAACAAGATATTGTCAAACATGACCACAAAGAACTAAAAATAGGGTGATGTGACTGAGGAAAGGGAGGGAGAGGCAATTCCTGCCAGAAGATTTTCCCCATAGAAATCCTGGCAGAAGAGAGAACATTTCAGCTGCGTTGACTCGAAAATATAAAAAGAAGGGCCAGATTGAATGTTCTGGGGATAGAGGTAACAGTGAATGCAACAGCCCAGGGAAGGCTGCAGCTGCGCACATTAAAGGAACTAAAAAAATAGCTGGTGCCCCTGGATTACAGAGAGGGGAGAATAACATCTCACAGCAAACAGGGTCACCTCATATAGGGACTTGTAGGCCAGATCAAGGCTTTGGATTTTTATTTAAGTGTGATGGGAAGCACTGAAAGATTCTTAGCGGTGAAGAGAGATGGTTCCATTTACAAGATCCCTTTGGCTATTGCGTGGTGAAAGGATTGAAGGCTAAGAACTGAAGTAGAGATGAATTCAGAGATGACGGTCCAAGTCCAAGTGGGAACAGAAAGCGGCTTGGACTGGCATTGCAATCGGTGGATATATTATAGTGACAAAAACAACAGTAAGTAACATTGCCTGAGTGGTTTCTACGTTCAGGCATTGTTTAAAGTGCGTTACATAGATTATATGATTTTATCCTCACAACGACCCTATGATGTAGGTTCCATTATTGTAATTATTGTACCAGATGGGAGTTCAAGTACCTCACCCAATACCACATATTTAGTAAGTGGTACAGAAAGACTCCTAATCCAGGCAGACTCCCACGGTGTGCTTCTTCACTGGATGGAATCCAGCAGGACAATTCAGGGTATTTTGGAGAGGCCAGTTCTTGCTAAGTAATGGGATTTGGAGAAGGGCAAAGAAAGACATCAAGAATGATACCTTGATATTGAATCTTCCCAACAGGAAGAAATGATAAATGCTTGAGATGATGAATATGCTAATTATCCTGATCTGATCACTACACATTATACGTATGGAAACATCACTATGTATTCCATAAATATGTACCATCATCATTTGTCAATTTGAAGAAAGAACGATACCTTGAAGTCTGACATGGATGATTAGGAGGGAGGTGGTGCCATCTATTGAGATGGAGAAGTCTACGGGAGAAACAGGGTCAGAGAGAGGCAAGAATTATAACAATGAACACAGGCCAGGCGCGGTGGCTCACGCTTGTAATCCCAGCACTTTGGGAGGCCGAGGTGGGGGGATCATGAGATCAGGAGATCGAGACCATCCTGGCTAACGCAGTGAAATCCCATCTCTACTAAAAAAAAAAAATACAAAAAAATTAGCTGGGTGTGGTGGCAGGTGCCTGTAGTCCCAGCTACTCAGGAGACTGAGGCAGGAGAATGGCATGAACCCAGGAGGCAGAGCTTGCAGTGAGCCAAGATCATACCACTGCACTCCAGCCTGGGTGAGAGAGCAAGACGCCGTCTCAAAAAATAAAAAAAAAGATGAACACATCATAACGAACAATGAATGTAAGAATGAACAATAACAGTGATGCACTGATATTTATTAACATTTACTGTGTGCCTACCATGACCAAGCATGCTGCATATACCAACTCATTTAATTTTGTGATAACCCTAAGAAGTAAGGCACTGTTATTTCCTCATTGTACTGAAGATGGAACTAAGAAGCAGAAAGGCTAAAAAAATGGTCAGAGGTGACAGAGCTAGTAAATTGGGGACTTGGAATTCAGGCTGACTGGCTGCATGCTCGCTGCACACACTGCTTCTTATGAAACAAGCAGGTGTCAATGAAGAACAGTGCCCAGTGCATAGTAGGTGATTAACTAATGGTAGCTGTTATTATTAATATTGTTACTATCCAAATGTGGTTGACCTTCTCTGGTGTATATGATATTGTGTTACTAAGAAATAGAACACAATAAATTCTCTCAGGGAAAATGCCATGTCTATGGCAAGTCCAGACCCACACTCATGGAAATTCAAATGATTCAAGACAAACACAGAGCACTACAAAGAAGCCATAGAAGAGATGCCGCAAGGCAGCGTGTGGTGAAGTGCAGAAGAAACATATATATCTAGCTATACAGATCGTTTCAAACATCCAGAGGAATAGTAAAACCTTGTGCCAGGATTACTAACACACGTGCTTGCAACAGGACGATTCCTTCTCTATAATTCATTGCGCCCTGTCAGGACCCAAACCAAATGTCAAAGATTGGAATAGTGACATTTACACTGTTTTAATTACCCAGCAAGATTGGTGTTTGTGGACTTGTTAAGTAGCTCCCAAACAAAGCAATGAAATTTAATGGTTTTGCTGTGCAACAAAATTTACCTCCTTCTTTCTTTCTTTTGGTGGAATGAGGGGAGGGCAGTGGGGACAAATTTTTCCTGGTGTAATTGAGACAAATTCCTTGAAGTGTTGGTACAATGAAGATTTAAAACATGAGCTGTTTCTACCTTTTTAGCTCCATGTAACATTGTTTTTTTCACTACAGATCCCAAATGCCAGAGATTCAAAGCAATAAGTCAAGCTATATTTTTGGAAAGTTTTTCATATTTTCTTAAGATTTCTAAAAAACAAAACCCAGAAAATTTAGAAATAGAGAACATTGAAGAAACACACAGATAATCTCACATAATTCCACCACACAACTACTGATTATCTTGATGTGTTTCTTTATACATTTTTACCCCTGTACTTATTTACATAGTTGTAATTCTAGTGTATTCACAAATTTATATCCTGCTTTTATATGTAAATGTTTATCAGTCACACCTTTCTATATCTTCCACAGTTTGCTGGGAGAGTCCATTAAGTGAACATACCTTAATTTCTAAACTGTGTAACTAAATCACTTTTAGAATAAGAAAATGAATAAATAAAACTACATATGTAAGTTAAATAACATTACTCTTTATCCTAACATTGAACCCTTGGCAAGGCCTCCTATCTGGGAGTTGAGAGTTCTGTCTCTGGAGTCTGATCTGATTTAAATCTCAGTTCTGCTACTTGCTAGCTGTTTGACTTTGGACAAGTTACTTAACCTCTCTGAGCTTTAGTTTCTTCACCTACACAATGTGGATAATGGCGGTGCTTACTCAATGGAATGGGATAATGTGCACTGAAATACCGCAGACCTGTCACATTGTGAACTCTTAATGAAAGCCAGCCATCATTGCTATTATGATGATCATCATCATTATTGTTTAAACTTCCATGTACTTCCAAACATGATTTTGGTGGAATGAGCACTGAATTAGAAATCCGAAAGGTTGAGCTTGGCCAGGCATGGTGCCTCATGCCTGTAATCCCAGCACTTTGGGAGGCCAATGCCGGTGGATCACTTGAGCTCAGGAGTTTGAGACCAGCCCTGGGCAATATGGTGGAACCATACCTCTACAAATAATATGAAAAAATTAGCCAGGTGTGGTGGTTTGTGCCTGTAGTTCCAGTTACTTGGGAGGCTGAGGTGGGAGAATTGCTTTAGCCCAGAAGGTTGAGGCTGCAGTGAGCTGAGATCACACCACTGTACTCCAACCTGGGCAATAGAGTAAGACCTTGTCTCTTCTCTTCCATATATATGTACATATGAAAGGTTGAGCTCTAGACCTGGTGAGCCACATACTTGTTCCTAGTGTCCTTACCTATAAAATGAAGTGTTAAATACCTGTCTTGTCTCTTTTAAACATAACTGTGAAAAAGGGAAAAAGCTATGTAAATCCAAGACCTCATGCACATAAGCATTGCTCCTCGTGATCTGAGAGGCACAATCCGGTGCTTTGTGGCTGGCATTCTCCATGCTGCAGGAGAGCCAGGGGGCGGGGTAGGGGCGGTTTCTGACACCTCTCTGATGGCCGGGCCTCATTACAGAGCCAGCTTTGCTCCTTAGAACAATGCCGGCAGAACACAATACTGTGCAAAGCTCGGCAAAGGCGTTCCTGCACATGCTGGGTATCTCTTCTTTCCTTTCCTTTCCCTTGCCTGGTCAGCAAAGGTGTTCCCGCCGCATGCTGGGTATCTCCTTTCCTTTCCTTTCCCTTGCCTGTTCACAGAAGGCTCGGAGCCACATGGTTCTGCTGTGTTAAGGAAATCCATACCTCAGGAGTTTTTTTTTTTCTTTTTGCTGTATTCATTTATTTTAGGTAGTCCATCAACGCCATTTGCACTGTTCAGGTTAGAAGTTGTCAGCATTTCCCACTTAGGCTGCTATTTCCAGGGAATGATGATTTGATTGTAACATTTGTTCCAGGCAGCAACGGGCCAAGGAGAGGTCTTAGCTCAAAAGCACCTTCCACCTACTTAAAAGCAACAGCCACCACAGCATACTCCTTATGTGACCAATTTAAAATGATGGAAATCAACAACAACAAAACCTCTGATATTTTGAGTTCTGGAGGACAGAAAGGGTTGTTTTGACAGCGGTGTAAAGTTTATGACTGCGGGTCATCAAGAGTTCATTGTCTGCCATTCTGGCATGGGCGTGATTGCAGGAGCTGCCAAAATGTCACTGAGCGCAAATGTGAGCCAGGTGCCTCCTCTGGGGTGGACCGATTTGTAGGTGTTGCCTCCTCCTTGCCTTTTCTCTTCCTCTCCTGTCTCCTCTCTTCACAGCTGGAAGATGGAATAAGTGGAGAGAGGAGGTCACAATCAGTTCTCTCCTTTTTGGGAGTTTGCCCAGTGAGGAGAGCAGGCTTGGCAGCAGCAAGAGAGAGAGAAGAAGGAGACACATTATTATAACAGGCTGACCCTCCACATTGCACATCATTACACTTATCACCTGAGAAGCCTGTTAGGCATGCGGCGAATGATTGATGTTGCGGAGCTCATTCCTTCAAGTGCTATTTATTGAGCGCCTACTAGGCTTCTTGTGTTTTGTGTCTGGCTGGGTACGTGAAGTTGAACAAAGACATGCTGTCTCTTCCCAGAGAACCGCAGCTAATGTGAAGACAGTCAAAAGTGAATGTGCAATTACACACCAGGCTTAGGATTCCAAGGAGGTGCCAGACGGGGATACAAGGGGCATAATTTGGACCGTCAGGATAGAGAAGCCCTCTCAGAGAAAGTGGTGTTTACCTGGAGAAAGGAAGGTGGAGTCAGAGGCGTGGGGAGTGCCTGAAGTATGTGCTTGGGGCACGTACCAGGTGTCTTGAATTTTGTCTGAGCCAGCATACAGTTGGATGTGAGAATCAGAGACCTCTTCAAACAGGCTTAAACTGGAAGGGAGTTTTGTTAAAAAGAGGAGGGGGGAGATTTGCTCGAACCCATGGGTAGAAAGCCTGGCTAGAGCTCACAGGGAGTGGACTGGGAAATGAGTGGCTTCTCCCCTTCTCCTTCTGGAAGCGGTATGACCAACTGCGTTTTGAGTAGGAATAGGAGTAACCTGTTGCTGATGGGGAGCCATCTAGGCCTGGGTGGCAGCCTACGGGAAGAGTCATGACCACAGGACCCTGTGCGGGAACTCTAAGGACTTAGCATGGCTATTGAGCTGGAGTCTAGGATGCCTGTGTAATAAGCCAAGGAAGCGGGTGATAGTGGAGTGAAGCTGCAGGAAGGTTAGCAGGGGCCACATCATAAAATGCCTGTATGCTCAGCTGAGGTGTTTGCTCTTGGCCCTGAAGGTTAAGAGTCCATGAAGGAAAGTGAAATAATCTGGTGAAGATTGCATGTGGAGGATGAAGGGCGCCTGGAGGCAGGGAGACCCAGGAAGAGACCCTTCTCCATCAGGGTTTGAGACACCCATCTGCTATTTGTTTGAGCTACCCGGCATCTGGATGCACTTCTTGTTTATTTGGGGGGATTTCTCACTTCATGAGTATTGATTTGGGATAAAGACAGCCTCCCCTGCTAGAAGCTGCAAAGATAAACATTCACTTTCTCAGCCTCCCTCATAGCTGGGACACAGCCATGTAACCTTAGCTTGGCCAATCAGAAGGTCCTATGTGACGTTTTAATTACTCTCTCTCTTCTCCTCTTCTTCTCTTTCCTCTTCCTCCTCTTCCTCTTCCTCCTCTTTCTTCTTCTCCTTTTGTCCTTCTTCTTTTTCTTACCCCACCTCTTCCCCTCCACTTCCTCCTCCTCCCCTTCTTCCTCTTCTCTCTATCCCTCCCTATCCCTCTCTCTCTCCTTCTCCCTCTTCCTCTTTCTCTTTCCCTCCTTCCCTTGCACTCCAGCTCTCTCTTCCTCCCTGTGTTTCCCTTTCTCTCTCTCTCTTTCGTGCAGTGGAGGCTGCAGACACTGAGAATGCAGTAGTGCAGACTGTAGTATCCATGCATATGGTGGTGGCTGCTGTTTCTTCTGTTTCTGATCAGGCCTTCACCCTGGAGTTGGTCATCCTTTACCAAATCTTATCCTCAAGCTCATTCTCTAATACTCCAGTGTCAACTGTGAAATAGTCAATAATCTTATTTATTTATTTATTGCTAAAGATGAGGGCTTGCTATGTTGCCCAGGCTGGTCTCGAGCACCTAGCCTCACCTACTTATGTGCCAGGACAACAGGCCTGAGCCACTGCGCCTCCCCAGTAATATGAGTTTTAGACTTCATTTAATTCTGTATACATTTATAGGAAGTCATAAAGATAATACAGGGAGGTTCAATGTACTCCTCACCCAGTTTCCCCCAATGGCTACATTTCAAATGACTGTTGTAAAAACTAGAAAATGGATGTTGGTAAATAAGTGTGCATAGTTTTATGTCATCTTATCACATGTGTAAATTCATGTATTCACCACCACAATCAAGACACCTAACTCTTCTGAGCACTTCTCACTCCTAAATGGTCATTCTCCCGGCCCCAACCCTCCATTCCCAGCTCATTACAACCACGAATCTGTTTTCAATTTCTACTATTTTATCATTTTGAGGATGTCTTTTCAGTTGCCATCATACAGTATGTGTTCTTTGAAGAATGACTTTCCTTTTTACTTTGAGTAATGCTCTTAAGATCCATCCCAAGTGTTGTCTATAACAATACTTTATTCCTTTTCGTTACCGAGTAGCAGTCATTGTATAGATGTAGATGTACCACAGTTTCTTTAACCATTTACCTATTGAGGGATACTTTTGTTGTCTTCCATTTTTGGCTATTGCAAATAGTGCTGCTATGAACAATCATGTTCAGGTTTTTGTGCAGTTATGGGTTTTCATAACTCCGGGGTAAATGTCCAACTGTGCAATTACTGGTCATATCGTAAGTATAGGCTTCGTTTTTCCTATTTTTTTGTTTTTTGAAACTGCTGAACTATTTTCTAGAGTGGATGTGCCATTTTACATACCCATCTGCAATGCATTAGAAATCCAATTTCTCTGCATCTTTCCCTGCATTTGGTATTGTCACTGTCTTTTATTTTATCTCTTCTAATAGGTGCACAGTGATAGCTCACTGTGGTCTTCATCTGCATTTCTCTAACAGCTGGTGAGATTGAACATCTTTTCATGTGCTTATTTGCCATCCATATATTCTCTTCATGGCTTTTGCCCATTGTCTAATTGAATTGTTTTTCTTTTAATGACGAGTATTGAAAGTTCTTTGTATATTCTAGAAATGAGATCTCTGTCAGATACGTGGTTTGCAACTATTTTCTCCCAGTCAGTAACTTGTCTTTTACCTCTTAATAAGGTCATTTGTAGGGCAAAATCTCTACATTTTGATGAAGTTCAATTTATCTATTTTTTATTTTATGGGTTGTTACTTTGGCATAATAGCTAAGAACTCTCCACAAAGTCCTAGATATCAAATGATTTTTCCTATAATATTTTCTAACAGTTGTATAGTTTCACATTTTACATTTAAATAAATGTATAATTCATTGAGTTATTTTTGTATAAGGTGTGAGGTTTAAGTCAAAGTTCTTGGGGTTTTTTTTTGTTTGTTTTGTTTTGTTTTGTTTTTGAGACAGAGTCTTGCTCTGTTGCCAGGCTGTGGTGCGATCTTGGCTCACTGCAACCTCCGCCTACCGGGTTCAAGCGATTCTCCTGCCTCAGCCTCCTAAGTAGCTGGGACTACAGGTGCGCACCACCACACCCAGCTAATTTTTTGTATTTTTAGTAGAGACGGGGTTTCACCATGTTGACCAAGATGGTCTTGATCTCTTGACCTCGTGATCCTCCCACCTCAGCCTCCCAAAGTGCAATTTACTTTTTTAATCTGTGAATATCCGATTGCCCTACTACTATTTGTTGAAAAGACTATATACTGCCTCAATTAAATTGCTTTTGCATCTTTGTCAAAAATCAAATTTACATACTTAGAATTGTTCATTGTATTGCCTTATTGTCTTTTTGATGACTGCAGGATCTGTGGTAATATACCAGGCCTCATTTCTGACTTTATTGACTTGTGTCTTCTCTTTTTCTTTGGCAGTCTTACTTGAGATTTGTTAGTGATATTGATCTTTCCAAACAGTTAGATTTGTTTCATTGATTTTCTCTATTGTTTTTCTGTTTTCAATTTCATTGATTTCTGTTCTTCATTATTTCTTTATTTCAGTTTGCTTTTGGTTTATTTTGTTCATTCGTTGTTCTAGTTTCTTGAAGTGGGAGCTCAGGTTATTGAGTTGAGGCTTTTTCTTTGTATAACACTAAGCATCTAGTGTTATAAATTTCCTTCTCAGCACTGCTTCAGCTATGTCCCATAGACAATTTGTTCAACATATGAACAAAATTCATACGTTGAAGTCCTAACTCTTAGTACCTCAAACTGTGACTATATTTGGAGATAAGGTCTTTAAAGAGAAAATAAAGTTATATTGAAATTATTAGTGTGGGCCCCAAATCAATACTGAGGCACTTACGCGAAGAGAATATTAGAACACACATAAGTACAGAGGGAGGACCACGTGAAGCACAGGGAGAAGGTGGCTATCTATAAGCCAAAGAGACTGGCTGCAAAAGAAATCGATCATGCCAACACCTTGATTTCAGACTTTTAGCCTCCAGAATGGTGAGAAAACAAATTTTGTTATTTAAGCCATCCAGTTTCTGGTACTTTGCTATGACAGTCCTAGCAAACTAATATAACCATGTTTTAAGATTTCTTTTTTTCTCGTGATCCACCTGCCTCGGTCTCCCAAAATGCTGGGATTATAGGCATGAGCCACTGTGGTTAGCCTGGCCAACATGGTGAAACCTTGTCTCTACTAAAAATACAAAAATTAACTGGGCATAGTGGTGGTCACCTGTAACCCCAGGTACTCTGAAGGCTAAGGCAGGAGAATTGCTGGAACCCGGGAGGCGGGGGTTGCAGTGAGCCGAGATCGTACCACTGTACTCTAGCCTGGGAGACAGAGCTAGACTCTGTCTCAAAAAAAAAATTCCTTTTTATTTTTTTGTTATTGATTTCTAGTTTTATTTCATTGTGGCCGGAGAACATAATGATGTCAATTATTTTAAATGTGTTGAGGGTTTTTTTTAATGGCTCAGGTTATGGTCTACCTTGAGATATGTTCTGTGAGAACTTGAAAATAACACATATTCTGCTGTTTTGAGTTGAATGTTCTATAAATAATCATTAGACCTGATGGCTTGATGGTATTATTGAGTTCTTCTACAACCTTGCTGATTTTCTGTTTCATTCCTATTAATTTTGACAGAGATGTGTTGAAGTCCTCAATTATAATTGTGGATGTGTCCATTTCTCTTTTCAGTGCTACCAGTTCAATATATCAGTATCATGTACTTTGCAGCTTTATTGTTTGGTATATACACATTTAGGATTGCTATGTATTTACCACTGTGTAATGTCCTTCTCTGTCCTTGGAAAATTTATTTGCCCTAAAGTGTACTTTATCTGATAACCACTCCTGGATTCTTTGGATTAATACTCACATGGAACACTTTTTCCATGTTGTACTGCCAATTTATGTATATCAATATAGTTGAAGTGGAATTTTTGTGTGTATATATAATGTATGCATATAGTTCTGTTACTTTTTTTATCCACTCTTTCATTCTCCATCTTTTAATTGGTATATTTAGAACACTTACATTTAATGTAATTACTGACATTTTAAGGCTTAAGTCTGCCTTTTGATTTTTTGTTTTCTGTTTGTTTTCTGTTTTTTTCTTGTCTATTTTATTTTTCTTGCCTTCCTTTGGATTACTTAAACATTTTAGAATTTTATTTTCATTGATCCATAATATTTTGGGTGTATCTTTTGTGTAGCTTTTAAAAAGTTGCTCTAGGGACTACATTATATAAACATAACTTATCAAAATGTACTGGTGTTGATGTTTTACCAGTTGCGTGAAGTATAAAATCCTTACTTACCTTTATGTCTCTTCACTTTCCTCCATTACCAATAATTCTTAAATATTTCCCCTACATACATTGAGAACCACACTAGTCTGTTACAATTTTTGCATTAAACTTCAAACATAATTTAGAAAACTTAAAGAAAGTCTATTGTATTCACACATATTTTTACTCTTACAGTGTTCTTTCTTCTCTCTAATGTTCTAAAGTCCTTCTATTGTCATTACTTGTCTGTTTACAGAACTTCCTTTAGCCATCTTTTTTAGGGTAGGTTGGCTAATGACCAATTCTCAGTTTTATTTCATCTGGGAATGTATTGAGTTCCCCTTTATTCCTGAAAGATATTTTCCCTGAATGTAGAATTCTGGGTTGACAGTTCTTTTCTTTCAACAACACTTGAAAAATGTGGGGCAGATGAAGTGGCTCACACCTGTAATCCCAGGAATTTGGGAGATCAAGACAGGGGGGATTGCTTGAGCCCAGGAGTTTGAGACCAACCTGAACAACATAGTGAGATCCTATCTCTATAAAAATAAAAAATGATAATTTTTTTAAAAAGGAAAATTTGCCACCTCCTTCTGGCCTGTGTGGTTTCTGATGAGAAATCCGTTGACATTTGAATTGTTTTTCTACTGTAGGTAATGTCATTTCTCTCTGACTGCCTTCAAAATTGCTTTTTGTCTTTAGTTTTCAGAACTTTACTCTAGGGTATCTTACAGTGAACTTTTAAATTTTGGTTGTGGTTCACTTGCCCTCTTGAATGTAAGTGTATGTCTTTTGCCAAATTGAGGACATTTTAAGCCATTATTTTTTCAAATATTTTTTTCAGCCCTGCACTCTTTTTCTTCTCCTCCTGAAACTCTGATGACCCAAATATTAGATCTTTTGTTATAGTCCCACGGAAAAGTGAGGCTTTGCTCTTTTATTATTTAGTCATTTTCTTCTCTGTTATCAGGTTGGGTAATTTCTATTGTTCTTTCTTCAAGTTCCCTGATTCTTTCCTCAGTCCTCTCCATTCTGTTGTTGAGCCCACCCGCTGGGTTTTAAAATTTTAGTCATTGCCTTTTTTAGTTATAAAATTTTTATTCGGTTCTGTGAGTCTTCTATTTCTGAGACTTTCTTTTTTTTTGCCAAGTCTTAAAAAATTATTTTAAGCATGCTCGCAATTGCTTGTTGAAACATTTTTGCTTTAAATTCCTTATCTAATAATTCTAACACACGCCATCTTGGTGTTGATGTCTATTGACTGCCTTTTTAAATTTACTCTGCGCTCTTCCTGATCTTCAGTATGAAGAATGATTTTTTATTGAAGTCTCAATATTTTTATTTTTATATGATACAACTCTGGATCTATGTGTAATAAATATTGGAATTTTGCAGGCCTCCTCTGACTTTGCTCTGCCGAGTGAAAGGGGAGCAGACCTCATTATTGCCAACTGGGGGTGGGAGTCCAGGTTTTTCTCTGAGGGGCTCCATGGTACTGCAGGGTGGAAGGGGTTTTTAGGCTCCTCACTAGGCCCCGATACCTGGGAGGGGGAGGGGCACATTGTGACTTTCGCTGACACTGTGGGAGAGTGACCTTGTTACTACTGGGTGATGGTGAAAGGATGGGGAAGGGTACCTCATTATGCCTGGGGGTGGGGTGGGGTGAATATTTAGCCTCCTGAATGGCCTCCACCAATACTGCTGGAGAGGAGTCATTACTGCCTGATGCTGAGGGAGATACACATCTTGGCTCTGTACTTGGCTTTCTCTGATACTACCCCAGGGAGGAAGTTGGGATACCTCACTACAGTCTGGCAAGAGTGAGAGTCTAGGCTATAGGCTTTTGCAGGAAAGGTAAGTGTGGGGCTGCAGGGCTTTTCGTGTGTGTGTGTGTGTGTGTGTGTTGTGTGTGTGTATGTGTTGTGTGTGTGTTGTGTGTGTGTGTGTTGTGTGTGTGTGGTGTTTAACTAGGGCGGTTATTGTCTAACATTTTCTGGTGTGTTTGGTTTTCCCTGTTCTGGTCATATGGCAAAAGAAAGCAGGTTACCTTGGGGATGTTTTTGTCTATACTCATTGACATTTCCGGGTTTCCAATTTCTCCAGTATCCAATCTAGGGTATATGAGGCAAAATAAAGCCCATGTCAAAATAAAACCCTTATCACCGTGTCATTCCTTGGATCTCAGGTTTCCTAGAGAGTCTACCTTCTTTTTTTCACCTTTTGGAGACTTCTTATGTTTATTCATATAATGTTCAGAGTTTTTAGTCATACTTGATGGGAGGAATAGGGGAAAGTATGTCTATCTTACTGAAAGCGGAGGCAATTCATCATCCTTTAACTCAACTACTTTCAACTTAATCAATCAAAGTCAGCTTCTGTTGTTTAAAGCTAAGATCCTGTCTGACATAGAGTTCTTAGTAACAGAAAACCACTCACAGTAGTTTTAGTAGCGCACAACTTATTAGAGGATAGCAGACAAACCCTAGAATTTCCTGATATTTTTTCCAGCTTTACCGAGGCAAAATTGACAAGCTAAAATTGTATATATTTAAGGTGTACAAAGTGATGTTTTTATACAGATATAAATTGTGAAATGATTACCACAATCAAGCTAATTAACACATTTATTACCTCACATAGTTACCTTTGTGTGTGTGTGTTTTTGTGTGTGTTGAGGACATTTAAGATACACTCTCTTAGCAAATTTAAAATATACAATACAGTATTATTAACTATAGTTACCATGCTGTATATTAGATCTCCAGAACTTGTTTATCCCAAATAACTGAAACTTTGTACCCTTTGACCAATATTTTCTCATTTTCCCCAATCTCCAGACCCTGGAAACCACTATTCTATTCTCTGCTTCTATGAGTTTGACTCAGACTTCATATACAAGTGGTATCATGCAATATTTGTCTTTCTGTGTCTGGCTTACTTCACTTAGCATAATATCCTCCTGATTTATCCACATTGTTGCAAATGATGGGATTTGCTTTTTAAAAAAAGCCTAATGATACTCCACTTTTATGTAATCGAGCTTATAGTATAAGTTCTATTATTATTGCAATGTCCCTGTATTAGTTTATTAGTTCTAAGAGTTTTTGTTTTTTTTCTGGTGGAGTCTTTAGGGTTTAGGATACTTGATATAATCTCAATCTTCTTAAATTTACTAAGATTTGTTTTGTGACCTAATATCCTGGAGAATATCCTAATATCCTGGAGAATATTCTGTGGTCAATTGAGAAGAACGTGTGTTCTGATGCTGTTGGATAGAATGTTCTATATATGTCTGTTAGGTCCATTTGGTCAATAATGTTGTTCAAGTCCTCTGTTTACTTATCAATTTTCTGTCTTAATAATCTTAATTAATTTCCACCTTAATAATCTATTCATCATTAGAAGTGGGATATTGAGGTCCCCTCATATCATTGCATTGTTATCTATTTTTCCCTTCAGCTTTGTTAATATTTGCTTTATGTACTTAGATGCTCCAATGTTGGTTGCATATATATTTATAATTGTTATATCCTCTTGATGAATTGGTTCCTTGTCATTATCTAATGACCTTCTTGGTGTCTTGTGATAGTTTTTGGCTTAAAGTCCATTTTGTTTATTGTGAGTATAGCTACTATTCCTCTTTTCTGATTACCATTTACTTGGAATATTTTCACCCATTTCTTCACTTTTAGCCTAAGTGTGTCCTTAAAACTGAAATGAGTTTCTTGTAGGCAATATATAATTAGATCCTATTTGTTAAAAATATTCCATTCAGATAATCTTTGCATTTTGAATGAGGAATTTAATCCATTTACATTTAAACTAATTATTGATAGGTAAGAACTTAGAATTGCCATTTTTTTAATTGTTTCTGATTGTTCTGTAGTTCCTTTCTTCCTTTCTTCCTCTCTTGCTGTCTTTCTTTCTGACATGAATAATTTTTTAAAATATTGGCATGCTTTGATTCCTTTCTTTTTATCTTTGTATAGCTATTACAGGTGTTTGCTCTGTGGTTATCATGAAGCTGATCTAAAACATCTTAAGGTTATGACTGTCTATTCTAAGCTGATAACAACTTAACTTTTACCGTATACAAAAACTCTACACTTCAACTTTCCATTCCCCAACATTTTATGTTATGAATGTCACAGTTTACACTTTTATGTTGTATATTTATTAACAAAATATTATAGCTGTAGTTTTAAAAAATATTTTGTCTCTTAACTTTTATACTAGAATTAGATGAGATTTACACACAGCCAATATAGTACTATAGTATTCTGCATTTGACTGTATTCTTACCTTTTCAGTGAGTTGTATCCTTTCATATGTTTCTATATTGTTAGCATTCTTTTACTTTAACCTGGAGAACTCCTTTTACCATTTCTAGTAAAGTAGGCCTAGTGGTGATGAACTCTTTCAACTTTTATTTGTTTGGGGACATCTTTATATTTCTTTCATTTCTAAAGGACAGCTTTTCTGGCTATAGTATTCTCAGTTAAAAGTTTTTTTTCTTCTTCTTTTAGCACTTTGAATATATCATCCCAATTTCTCCTGGTCTGCAAGGTTTCTGTTGAGAAATCTGCTGATATCTTATGATGGTTCCTTTTAAATGACAATTTTTTTTCTCTTACTATTTAAAAAATTCTCTTATTTTGACCCTTGAGAATTTAATTGTAGTGTGTTGTGGTGAAGATCTCTTCATGTTTAATCTATTTGAGGTTCTTTAGGATTTATGAAACTAGATGTTCATTTTCCTCTACAGACTTGAGAAGTTTTCTGTCATTATTTCTTTAAATAAATTTTCTTCCCCTTTCTCTTTTTCTGCTCCTCTGGAATTGCCATAATGTATATGTGGGTCACTTGATGGTGTCCTGTAAGTTCTATATGACTTTTTTACTGTTTTTAATTTTTTTTCCTTTTTGCTCTTTTGACTGGGTAATTTCAAATACCTATGTTTTAGCTTGCTGATTTTTCTCCTGCTTGATTAGGCCTGCTATTGAAGATCTCTATGGAATTTTTCAGTTCAGTAATTGTGTTCTTTACCTCTAGAATTTCCTTGATTCATTTTTTAAATTTAAATTTTAATTAATTTATTTTATTATTATTATTATTTTTTTTTTGAGAAGGAGTTTCACTCTTGTTGCCCAGGCTGGAGTGCAATGGCGCAATCTCGGCTCACTGCAACCTCCACCTCCTGGGTTCAAGTGATCCTTCTGCCTCTGCCTCCTGGAAGTAGCTGGGATTACAGGCACCTGCCACCATGTCCAGCTAATTTTTTTGTGTTCTTAGTAGAGATGGGATTTCACCATGTTGGCCAGGCTGGTCTCGAACTCTTGACCTCAGTTGAGGATCCACCTGTCTCAGCCTCCCAAAGTGCTGGAATTGCAGGCTTGACCCACTGCGCCCAGCCTCCTTGGTTCATTTTTGTGTTTTCTATCTTTTTGTTAAACTTCTCATTTTGTTGATGTTTTGTTTTCCTGATTTTGTTTAGTTGTCTATTTATGTTCTTTTGTTGTTCACTGTACTTGAAGATGGTTATTTTGAATTCTTGGTAAGGCAGTTTGTAAATTTCCATTTCTTCAGGGTTGATTACTGGTGCTTTGTTTCTTTTGTGGTGTCATTTTGTTATTATTAATTATTATTATTATTATTCATGATCTTTGCATAAGTATCTGTGTATTTGAAGAAGTAGGCAATTCTTTTAGCTTTTACAGATTGGCTTCAGCAGGGAAAGCCCTTTATCGGTCAGCCCATCCAGAGATTCTGGATGGGCCAATTTGCGGCTAGAGTGCTTGGGCTGGTTGGCCTGGTGCCTGGACCCCTTGAGTGGATGGGCCTGATGCCTGGGTTTACAAGGGTCAACTTGGAGCTTGGATCCACATAGCCAGGCATGGAACCTGGGTCCAGTGGTTGGGCCTAGAGCCTGGATCCATGAGGCTGCCCTGGAATTTGGGTCCATGGGGATTAACACAATCCTAGAGTGGGCCTTGAGACTGAGCCTGTAAGGGTGGGCCTAGGGCCCAGGTCTGCAAGGACTGGGGGTTCAAGGTTTGACCTGGCACTGGGGTGGGCCTGAAGCTTGGCTCTATGGGTTGAGCCTGGAGCCCCGGGCCATGGGTCCAGCCTGGTACTTGGGAAAGCTTGGTACTCAGTCTACAGAGGCCGCCTAGAGCCTGAGGCCATGAGTGCTGGCCTAGGGTGGTGGAAGATAGCCTAGTACTGGAGTGGGCCTGGAGCATGTGTCTTCAGGGATGAGCTGGGAGCCAAGGGCTGTGGAGGTCCAACCAGGAGCCTGGGTCTGTAGGGGCCAGCCCTGACCCTGAGGCCATGGGCACTGGCTTATTGCTGGGGCAATAGGGGCCTGGTGCTGGGATGGGCCTACTAAGGGGATCTGGAAATATTATAAGTGAAAACCTATACTTAAAAAGCAAATGGAATTGAGCCCAAAATTTGCTGTGATATTCCTAGGGAGAAAGAAACCAGAGAGAAACTTATGTTGCTGTAAACGAAATTGTGTCCCCTCAAAATTTACACGTGAAAACATTAGTCCCCAGTGTGACTGACTTTAGAGATAGAGACTTTTTAGAAGTAATTAAGGTTAATTGAAGTCACAAGGGTAAGGCCTTGATCCTATAGGATTAGTATCCTTATAAGAAGAGACACAAGAAAGCACTCTCTTTCCCTGTCCACCATGTGAGGACACAGAGGGAAGGAGGCCATTGGCAAGCCAGGCAGTTAGCCCTTGCTAGTAACTGACCGTGCTGGCATCCTGATCTTAGACTTCCAGTCTTCAGAACTATGAAAAATAAATGTGTTTTTTCAACCTCCACTCTCTATGGTATTTCATTATGGCAGCTTGAGTAGACGATGACATGCGTACTGTATATCTCCAATTATCAAGAAAGCAAACTGTTATCCAGTTCTGAGCTCTGCAAGTAACCCAACATACAGGTTGCTTCGATAAGAGACATTGAACAATATATTAGAATTTGATAGCAATTTCTCAAAACACATACAGATGACCTTATAACAGTTCCTGATAAAAAAGCATGTGCCTGAAAGTTAAATCATAGTTCTTTGAAAAGATTTAGAGAACTGAGTAGTGTCACACAGGCTCTGAGCTTTTTGGTGATGGGACTTGATAAAAGATGTGTAGCAATCAGCAGTGAGGTGGACTTCCTGTTAGTTACTGGGAATTGGCATTATTCCTAGCCCATATTTTCTGTGCTATAACCCATAATATGGGACAAGCATGAGAGTACAAGGGTGGCATATGTATGAATTTCACAAGTGCCAAATGACAGAGAGGTGATGAACATGGCTTTGAAGAAATGTCTGATCAGGGTCACTGTTTTAGTCCATTCTCACATTGCTATAAAGAAATACCTGAGGGGCCGGGCACGGTGGCTCATGCCTGTAATCCCAGCACTTTGGGAGGCTGAGGCAGGTGGATCATGAAGTCAGGAGTTTGAGACCAGCCTGGCCAACATGGTGAAACTCTGTCTCTACTAAAAATCCAAAAATTAGCCGGGCTTGGTGGTGCATGCCTGTAATCCCAGCTACTTGGGAGGCTGAGGCAGGAGGATCACTTAAACCTGGGAGGCGGAGGTTGCAGTGAGCCAAGATCATGCCATTGCCCTCCAGCCTGGGGAATAGAGTGAGACTCCATCTAAAAAAAAAAAAGAAATACCTGAGAGTGGGTAATATATAAAGAAAAGAGGTTTAATTGGTTCATCCTTCCACAGGGTATACAGGAAGCATGATGCTGTCATCTGCTCAGCTTCTAGGGAGGCCTCAGGAAACTTACAAATATGGTAGAAGGGGAAGGCGAAGCAGGCACATCTTACATGGCTGGAGCAGAAGCAAGATGGGTGCAGGTGCTACACACTTTTAAACAGCCAGATCTTATGAGAACTCTATCATGAGAACAGCACCAAAAAGATAGTGTTAAACTATTAATGAAGGATCCACCCATATGATCCAATCACTTCCCACCAGGCCCTACCTCCAACATTGGGGATTACAATTAAACATGAGATTTGGGTGGGGACACAGATCCAAATCACATCAGTCACAAACTCAAAAATATGTTCAGGAGCCAGAGGCTGTGTATGGAGTGACCCAGAGAGTGTACACCTGGTCAAAAGAGAGTAGCTGATCTTTCAGAAGTCAAAAGATGCCCTGCAAGAATATTGTGCATGTCGAAAGCCATCTAAGGGCAGAAGTCTGCAAGAGGATCCCCAGTCAATGGGTCGCACAAACTGCAAGACTATTAATTCTCAGATATTAATTATCCTATCCAAATCCTAAGTAATAATTAAAACGAAGATGGCTGCTGAGAATTTGGACTTCAGGTAATGTCAAAATACTTAAGGTTCCTCAAAACAATTATTCCTTAAAGTAGTAATGACCATGTCAGGACTTTATCACAAGAGTTTGGAGGATAAATATCCTTCCCAATGCTGCAGAGTGCAGTTTTCTTTTTTCTTTTTCATTTGCTTGGGCTTGTTTCCCAACCATGTGTCCTTCAGTGGGGTTTCTTAATGGTTTAACAATAACACCCTCCAGAAGAAGTGCTTGGTCAGGATATTTGTCACTTTTTTGCAGCCATGGAAAATGCACACAGGGATTGAAAGGCCCAGTTCATGCAACATTGCTCAAAGGATTTGAGGATTCCATTACTGCACAAATCCTTTAATTAAAGCCGGTTCCTCTAGGCCCCTGTTGCCCGAACCCAATCCAGAACATCCCAGGTGACCTTGGGAGGCTTGATTAATTGACAAGTTGGCAGTGCAGCCATTCCCTCTAAGATCCCAAGATATATCTGCTAAAACAAAAATGCCCCTGGACACCATTTGGTCCCGTGTTTGTGGCAGCTCTTAAAATTTATCTGCAACTTCTCCCCTGTGTGACTAATGCCTGCTGCCTTCTACTTAGTGGCTGTTGCGACCTGTCACCCTTCTTTGTGGCAAAGAACTCTTCAGCAAAGAGGTATTTTTGGAAACTCAAGAGGGCGTTTTTGCAATTTGGCAATAGGAAGTAACATTCTCTACTGGGTTCAAGTCACTGTTGATATCAAAATGACCAGATTTTTGAAAAATATCTCTTCCTTGGCTTTTCAAAGCTTCAGCAATAAGCAATTATATCCAAGAAGCACCAACCTCTAGATTCTGCTTATCAGAAGAGTGAAGTGAAGGTAAACCGGATAATGTAGAAAAGCCAAGCATGCTACAGATGAGAGTATTTCCATGGAGACTCTTGAGGGTGGCTCTAAATGTCTCTTCTTTTTAATTCTGGGTATTCATGCTTTATCAGCACCCTATGGATAACACCCTAGTAATACTGAGTTTTAATTCATCTTTTCAGAAACTACAGAAACAAAGGAATTCAACCAAAGGCAAACTTTTAAAACTGTCTGAAGGAGAGTGGTCCAGTGATGGGTCAGGGCATGCATATTTGAAAGAAGCAGCTTGATAAAAACTATAATAAAGAGAGAAGAATTTGGAGTTCCCAAGGCAATCCCAGAGGAAAGAGATAAGAAGACTAGGGAGGAGAAAAGAAGGAGGAGGATGCCAGGGAGGCAGAAGTCTGTAACATTATGTTATGATTCCTCTCTGTGAGCTACACCTTCCGTTCTCAGCAAAACCTATCAAGTCAGATGCTCTTACAAAAGCCAAATACATTTTGGAGCCTTGTGGGTTAGTCTCAAGTGGATGTCATGGGCAAAATAATGTCATCCAGTGCATTGCTCACTCCAATGTTTACTTGAATATCTGTAATATCATAAAAGGAAATGCAGATCACAAATCACATGGGGAGGAGGATAGAACAAGGATTCTCAAGTATGGAATCTGGGCCAGGCAGCCTAAGTTTGAGTCTTGGCTCTCTCGCTTACAAGCTGTGGAATCTTGGGCATGTCGCTGAACCTCTCTATGCTTTGGTTTTCTCATCTGTAAAATGAGGATGATAATAGTACCTACTTTATAGGGTAGTGATGAGAGGTAATTGCATTAATAATTGTTATACCCTCAAGATAGTACTAGGCACCTAAGAAGAGCTACATAAATCATTTCTAAATAAATAATACATCTTAAGATATATTTTCTCTAACACTTGACCTAAAAGACCATTTCTAGTTTTCCTCTCTCTCTCTAACCAGTTTTCTACTCTTTTCTTTTACTCTCTCTTTGGAATCTCTGCATTTTCCAATGCAGTCCCCAACCTTTGATTCTCCAGCTCTGTAGTACCCACATTTGCATAATAAGAGCCCACAGTGGGGTGAGAGAGGAATAAGAAAGAAAAATGCAGAGTATATCACATCCAAATTTTCCCTTTAACTCAGGATGAGGGGGCGGTAGAAGAGCTGTGAATTGGCATTTTTGGATAATATTTTCTGGTTATATTTGATGTGAGTGACTGTAGAGGGAGAATCGGAAGAAGGACCTGAGTTTCACAGCAAGCAGCAGATCTGAGGCAGCATGAGAAAACATGGACTCTGCAGGTGACCTCAAGAGCCTGTAGTCACATAGGAATTCACAGAATCCTCCGCACCTTTTGACTTCCATCAGTTCTTGGAAACGTAGGAAATGTGATCCAATTTCTTTAACATTTTGAGAGATGTGAAGTCTTGCTCAGTATATAGAAAAGGGCAGAAATGGATTTCTTTTATATAAAGATACACATTTGTCAGGACCCTTAGTATAACAGAGGGATTGATGGGGAGTGGTCAAGAATTTAATCTTTTGAACAGTAAGGAGGACAATTTATTAGGTTAAATAATGCGTTTTTAAAGTGTGTTTGGTATGCATGAGATGGCACATATACAACATTCATTTCTACATGCAAAGAATCATGTGCTTATGAATGTGGAAATGAGCATATACAATATGTGGATTTAGATGAATATGTTTGGTTAGTAAGATATATGAATGATGTAGTAAAAATGTAAGACTTTACAATCTGGCGACCCACCGAATGAAGTGAGTTAAGGACACAGATGAAGACTGTGATCTTGTAGGCTAGTGGTCTCAGCCCTCTTGGCTCCCCAATAGTACGTCATGCTACTGACATTATAATGAGCAAAAACACGTGCAAATAAAGTAAATGGAAAGGATGAGAGAGAACAAGTGGTTGAGCGACCAACCCAAGACATATAGGTATGAGCTTGGATTTACATGGCTACTGTTTCTCCTTCTAGCCTGATCAAGACCAAGGTAAAGAAATCAAAAGGTGGTGCCTCCCACATTGCCTTGCCCATCCTACTTGTTGAAGCGTCCCTGGACCACAGGGTGGCAGAATGTCTCCTCCTGGTGGGTTTGGAGGCTTGGTGTGAATGGCCTACAAATGTAAGCCTTGACTACTCTCCCTTACCCTGCTGCCTCCAAAGAGGCGTAGAACATGCAGGATGGCGGGTGGACTCAAGTGACCTCTCATGTGTATTTATATTTATGTGATGGGGGTAGAATTACACAACCAACCTTGTCTTTCTTTCACCCTCCTAGTAGAAACGCAGGCTGGTCCCATTAGCTCTTAGACAGTAAAACTTTCTTTGGTCACCTTTAATCACAGACACAGATCAACTTGGGTACTTTAAAAATGTTAACTCCTGGCCGGCCACAGTGGCTCATGTCTGTAATCCCAGCACTTTGAGAGGCTGAGGCAGATCGCCTGATGTCAGGAGTTCAAGACCAGGCTGGCCAACATAGCAAAACCCCGTCTCTACTAAAAATACAAAAGCTAGCCAGGCAAGGTGGCAGGCGCCTATAGTCCCAGCTACTCAGCAGGCAGGAGAATCGCTTGAACCAGGAAGGCGGAGGTTGCAGTGAGCCAAGATCGTGCCACTGCATTCCAGCCTGGGCGACAGAGCGAGACTCCATCTCAAAAAACAAAAAAAGTTCACTCCCATTGGAGGTAAAGATTAGCCTCATTTTTTCAGGTAAGAAAAAGAAAGCTGAGAGACAGTAATTGACTTAACAAAGGTCCAGGAAATGGGAAAGCCAGCATTTAAACCCATGTCTGTCTCACTCAGCAGGCCATACTTCCCCCTCTCTACCAGGTGCCTCCAAAGAGACACCCTTACTCTCTCACCTTTCTCCCTTACCTGCTGTATCAACCCCTGAGCAAGTGATGTGTGAAAGGTTGCCAACCAGTTGCATCCTGTTCTTTTAGTATGTCCTGCATGGGTGGTATTCTTAGAGGTAGAACTCTGAGATCACATGAAAAGTATCGTCTACCATTCTGTCACACCAGGAGAAGAGAAGAATTGTTTGCAAACAGTTTCTTAGCCTGCAGTCCGTAAATAGCCTCCTGGTGGGAAGATAGGTATTTTCTTTAATTTCTTTTTTGTGCTAAATTATCTTTGTGAAAGTAATGTGCTTTTTAAATGTAAAAATATTGTTGATGTGTAGTTCCACTGCAAATGAATGTAGGATGGAAAAGATGTTTCTGTATGTGGTTAGTAACAGATATAATAGTAATTACTCTGACATCCCATTGATGAGAGGAGATTCCTATTGATAGGAATGCATGACAACACACCCTATCATTGTGAATGGGCACTCCTGCCTTTGCTCACATCAGGTCTAGCTTGAATGGTAAAATATCAATGAAAAGGGATGAGGTCCAAATTTACATATATCCATTGTTTCCATTTATATGACTGAACATGATAAGGATTCCCTACCTCCCCAAACCCCAGTGCTTCTTGTGTGGCAAAGTTAATGTTTGTCCATCCTGACATTGGACAATGCAGACATTTTTTCATGAGAAAGCTTAATTTTAAAAGGCTGGACCTATATTTAAACTTGTATCTGTCTCAACACAAAATCCTTTGGTTGAAACATCTTACACAGTTATTTATTTACCCTTCAAATAAAATCAGCCATATACAGTTGAAGAGATTTGGGGAAATCCTTGTTCTGTTGGAGCTGACGTAGCTTATTTGAGACTTGAGGTAGATAAAGAAAATAGAAGCAACAGTTCTGTCAGATGGAACCAGCCATCTGGAATTATCACCATTTCTTTTAATGTGATGGCCTATGAAGATGTGTTGCTTGGAGTTGCTGCAGCTATCTTGTGACCATGAAGGGGACATGAAGAGAATTACAGAGAAGCTTACCCAGAACTTTGATGCTGCTAATCTGCTGAATTAATAGTGAGATTTTCAGACTTATTTTCAGACTTATTACCTGGGAAAAAATACATTCTTAGGGTTTAAATCAATTTATTACATATTTTGTTGCTTTTTCTCCATCACAGCTTAAAAACTGTGGATAGAATCTTCGATTTTTCATCCTCTTTTGGACAATGCTGGTGCTCTTTGGCACAAGTCTCTCAGCAGAGACTTTGGGAGCACTGATTCTTTTGTGAGTCAGCATTTAGTATCTTCAAAAGGAAAAGTCAGACTGAAAGGATATCAAAGATCATGTCAAGCTGCATATTACCATTTCAACTTCTCATTGAAAGCAAGCACCATCATGTTTTAAAAATTGATTTTTTTTAGCATATTTAAGTTGGATTTTCTTTTCTTTTCTTTTCTTTTTTTTGAGACAGAGTTTCACTCTTGTCACCCAGGCTAGAGTACAATGGCATGAACGTGGCTCACTGCAACCTCCACCTCCCGGGTTCAAGCCATTCTCCTACTTCAGCCTCTTGAGTAGCTGGGATTATAGGCATCAGCCATCACGCCTGGCTAATTTTTGTATTTTTAGTAGAGAGGGGGGGTTTCACCATGTTGGCCAGGCTGGGTGGTCCGCCCGCCTTGGCCTCCCAAAGTGCTGGGATTACAGGTGTGAGCCACTGCACCTGGCCTAGGATAAACTTTTATTGTGCATTTTTTTCTTTCTGGAATGAGCCATTAATTGCTGCATCACTGAATAAAAGTGAGAGACATGATATATTAAACCATAAGGCTGAACATTTATAAAGTAAGTCCATTTCTAGTGTACTAATTTTTCCCTCTTATGTTTTTAATGAGCATTTTTCTGGAGAAGAAGGGTTTTATACCCTTCATCGGATCCTCAAAAAAGTTTGGGACAGAAAGAAAAAGTTCCCTTGTGGAAAGTCTACCTGATGGGCTGTTGTGTGAGAGAGTTACAGTAGCTTGTAGCCTTGTCGGAATAGAAATTTGGGTTAATGGAGGCAACGTGGCACCATAGGTGCAAGTGTAGCTTTTGGAGTTTGACGTCACCTCTGAGAGCCTCTGTTTTCTAATGCAAAAGATGGGATCATAAGGATTCATCTCATGGGTGTAATGTGGTGTATAGTAATTCACTGAATACAAAATGATTTTATCGTGTCTAATGCATTAGCATAGTCATTAGCATCTCAAGGTCACAACCAATGACCTTGAGAATCACCTGCAGGGCTAAACTATTGATGCCAGTGGAGGGACCTGAGGCAAAGATAGGAAGAAAGCACAGGTGAAGGTCAAGAGGTGGAAGTTAGCACAGAAGAACAGAGCACACCTTTGGCACTTACTCCTCTGTGACCTAGAACAAATGACCTCCTTTCTCTGAGCCTAAATGTCCTTATCTTCAAACTAGAGATAATAATGTTCACCTCATGAGGATATTGAGAAGGTTAGATAAGAAAAGTGTGTGTGGACAGCAACTGGCCCAGTGGGGTGTTCAGGAAATGAGCTATCCCTCCCTTCTATGGTCCTCCTCCCTCCATCTCAGTTCTGTGTTTGCTCCTAACAGGTGACCTGAATATCCATGCACAGGTATGGGTGAATACATGGAATAGTTCCATCAGTACAGATGCACAGGGAAGTTGAGGCCTCAACAGTGTTTACATCGTAACCCAGGCCCTGCTGGAGGCCACTCTTGTCCTGCCTTGGGCTGACCTGCCGCACTCCGTGTCCTGTGGGGCAATGGTGCAGCAGGAGCCCGGAGGCACTGCCCAGTATCTGAGGTTCACATTGTGAGGAAGGAGTTGGATCAAGGCGGTGGCGGTGGGAGAAAGGTGTCAGCGCTTGTGTTTGTGAAAATTGTTATTGTTGTTGTTATTTTGAGGCAGTCACATTGCCTTCCAGAAAGCTTTAGAGAGCTGAGGAGGCGATGAAATAAAATTTGAACGGAATAGCATTCAACTCATTCAACATCCTCTTGAGTCCCTCACTTCAGTTTAGTCAGCCTTAGTACCCTTACCCACTTTATTTTATTTGTTTTAGCACATAAGCCTTGAAATGTAAGTATATATGTTCTACTTGTTTGTCATCTGCCTTCCTTCTAGAAGGCAAGCTTCATAATGGCAGGGACTAGATCATGTTCACTGAGCCTAGAACAGTGCCTGGAGCATTGAGGATAACATAACCAAATTATTGAATAAACATAGGTCTGAATGTTTAAAGCAAACTATGGGTTATAGGAAAAATTTTTTTTGAGATAGGGTCTTGCTCTGTTGCTCAGGCTGGAGTGCAGTGACATGATCATGGCTCACTGCAGCCTTGACCTCCCAGGCTCAAGTGATCCTCCCACCTCAGCCTCCTGAGTAGCTGGGACCATAGGTGCACACCACCACACCTGGCTAATTTTTTAACTCTTGTAGAGATCAGGTCTTCCCATGTTGCCCAAGCTGGTCTTGAACTCCTGGCCTCAAATGTTCCACCTGCCTCGGCCTCCCAAAGTGCTGAGATTACAAGTGTGAGCCACCACACCCAGCCCCTGTAGAAAATAATTTTAAGTGCTGTGACAGGATTCAAAGTCTAAATGTTTGCTAGAATTCCATGTACTTTTTTATTATATACGGAAATTGGCTTGAGCCAAGTTCCTGTACCATGGTCCCTTCCTACACCTCCAGTCTTTATGGCTGTGGTAAGATGATACATCCCCATGCCATTTACTCAGTGCAGCAATATGACTTGCTTCAGTCTATGAAATGTGAGTGCAAGTAACGTGTATCACGTCCAGGCAGAAACTTTGAGAGCGAGTGTATTGTTTGCTATACTCCTTCTTTCTTCCTCCTGATCTTAGAGTCATGAGTCCAGATGGAGCTTCTGCCAGCCTGGGTTTCTGAGTGGCTAAGGTGGGTATAGCTCGCTTGTCAACCCATGATGGATGGATGTGGGCTGTGGTGAGAAATGAACTTGGTTGTTTTCAGCTGCTGAGGTTTTCAGGTTGTTATTGTAGCACAACCTAGCCTATTCTGATGAATCCAGAGCTCACTTCCATCTTTCCTGCTTTATTGACTCATATCGTTAGCCCCAAACACAGGTAACTTGGAGCCTGGGAATGGAAGGGACTGCATTTACAGAACACTTTCCAAGTGCCAGGCTGGTGGTGGCAGTCATTCTCAAGCCATTTTTTTTTTTTTAAGAGACAGGGTCTTGCTATGTTGCCCAGGCTTGCCTTGTACCTCTGCATCCAGTTCCAAGCCATTTTATTTCAACCTCTTTACAGTCAATGAGATAGGCAGGCACTCCTAGCTTCTTCAGTGTAGGGCTGAGGAAACTGAGGGCCGGGAAAGGCTAAACACCTGCTGCAGGGCTGTTTGGTTTCCACTCCCAAGCTTTCACTCTTTCCACTACAGCAACTGCCTCCCACTGAAATGCAAGCTAAGGTCATTCTAGAGTGGGCGTTTGAATCTTAAAAAAAAAATAATAACCTTTACTAATGACCTGGTAATTGTTTCTATAGCTTCCCAACGAAGTGTGAAGTGTTCTGAGAGACAACACAAGACAATTTCCTTTGATGGTGAAGTTTTCCAAAGAACAATTGCCTCACTCTTCTGGTCTGTTGGTGCCTTGGCTTTGCTGTGATATTATACTGATGCTGAGTGCAAGCCTGGGAACTTTGAAAAAGCTGCCGATGTTAGAAAGAATGTTGGGCTCAGCCATGCCTTTATTTTAAATCATTAATCCTGTCTTACTTTTATAAAAATGGTCACATAATAATATATGAACCAATAATAAATAGTGACATCTATCAAATTCTTATGCTATCCCATGACTGGGCTCTCAGCACTTAAAGTCACCACCCTCTTCATCCAGATCCCAGCAAGCTGCATGGTGCAAGGCGAGGGCTCCATAAATATCTCTGTAATGAATGAATTATCCTACAACAAACATTTTTTGGACCTGCTGCTTTGAGTCCTGCTCAAAGGCAATGACATGTTTTCTATGTGAAAATTTATTGAGGGGAGGAGGGGAAAGGCTAGTGTTCAGACAACTTGGTCATCTAATTCATATTCAAAAGCCATTCTAAATCCCAAGAACAGTGTTTGGATGTGAATTGGATGTGATTAACAAGAAGGCAAGGAAATTAATTCTAATTGAAAACATTAATGATTTTGTTAGCTAACATATTAGAGTTAGGTCAAACTTATGACATGTTAGAGTTGCCTTTTATTGGCTTTGGTAAAAATAATTGGACTCAGCCTGTCCAGAGCACTATACTCTTGTAGGATAATGTCTTATGTTGAGACATTTTAAAGTTTATTTACAAAGCCCTTCCCAACAGTTGCTTAATTTTATTCTCACCTTTCCCCTATGAAGGCAGGGCAGATACGTTCAGTATGAGTTGCAGCTGTGGAAGTTTAGAGATTCTCAGGAACCTGCCTAAAACCACACACTAACCCAAAGGCAGAGGGGGCTGGAAACTGGGACGCCAGCTATGATTTCTGGTAGGTTCCGAGGGGGCTAAGCAGGTGATTGTTGTACCTTTTGTGTTGTTGTTATTGTTGTTGTTCCTTTTAAGATAGCATGTTGTAAGTCTAAGATTTATTCATTTTGTTTTGTTTTGTTTTTTGAGACAGAGGCTCACTCTGTCGCCCAGTCTGGAGTGCAGTGGCATGATCTTGGCTTGCTGCAGCCTCCACCTCCCAGGTTCAACCAATTGTCCTGCCTAGCCCTCCCAAATAGCTGGGATTACAGGTGCCTGCCACTATGCCTGGCTGATTTTTGTATCTTTAGAAGAGTTGGAGTTTCACCATTTTGGCCAGGCTGGTGTCGAACTCCTGACCTCAAGTGATCCACTCACCTTGGCCTCTCAAAGTGCTGGGATTACAGGTGTGAGCCACCACACCTGGCTTATTCAATGTTTACTGCATAGATTTTCCCTGAAAACCTGTATAAGATGAAAACCTGAAATAAGATGACATACTGGTGATGATGAATTTTATGTGTCAACTTGACTAGGCTATAGTGCCCAGCTGCTTGGTCAAACACCAGTCTAGATGTGGCTGGGAAGATATTTTTTTAAGAAGTGATTAACATTTAAATCAGTAGACTGAGTAAAGCAGGTGATGCTTCATAGTGGGGGTGGGCCTCATCCAATCAGTTGAAGGCCTTAAGAAAAAAGACTGAGATCCTCCAAAGAAGAAGGAATTCTGCCTCCACACTGCCTTTGCACTCAAACCTGCAACATCAATTCCTGGCAGAATTTCCAGCCTGCTGGCCAACCTTACATACCTCAGACTTGCCAGCCCTCATAATCGTGTGAGCCAATTCCTTAAAAATAAATCTCTTTCTATGTCTCAGTCTCTATTCTATCATGTATAATAGGATATATGCACACACCCTATTGGTTTGGTTTCTCTGGCGACCTCTGACTAATACAATACCTTATGCCTTTCTGGTAGATGAAGATGATGATGATAATGACAATGACAGTGCCCATTTTTTAGCCCCTACTATATGCCAGATACTTTTCTTGAGCTATCACAAATGAAGACATCAAAGTGAGTTGAAATAACTTACCCAAAGTCAGAGAGCTAGAAAGCGACAGAGAATGGAGCCAGCTTTCTGGTCCTAACCACTGGAACAAATATTTCTAAGATTCCTCTGGCAACTCATTATCTAAGCTGTCTAAGGATGCTTTACAGCAAAAATTAGGCAGCTGACTATGTTTTCCAGATGTGATATCTTATTCTTTGAAAAATGATAGTCCATTGGGCAAGTCATATTTGTGTAGATGTAGTATAATATTTGGAATTAAAAGAAAGAGGAAATCTTTCTATTTGCTTCCTTTCCAAATTCATTACCACAACAATTCCAATACCTGTCACCTGGAACTCAAAAACCAAGTTCCATCTGGATGACAGAAGACAAAAGACTATTCCTGTCTTTTTCCATTGGTTTTGGGTTTGGAGATGTTTGGGTTTTGCATGGGGGAAGAGTGATGATAAATGATCCTGAAGCCCAAACTTTCTCTTTGCATGCAGCCTGGCCCTCAGGAGCATAAGCTAATGTTCCAGAGAGATGAAAAAGAGATAGAGTTTGAGGGCGGCTGCCACCTGTCCCCGTGTAGTACGTGCACTACAGGTGCCATTTATTTCACCTGTCACACATATACAAATGTGTAAACCTCAGGAAAATCAGCTTTCCATCTTTCTCTGAGAAACTTGATGTGAGCTTTTGGAAATTTAAAAAAAAAGGTGGGGAGCATCCTTCACATGCTCTTATTTTTAGCTCCTCTCTCCTTTGCAGAATGGCTAACGCCAACTCAAACTATTTCTGCAAAGAGTTGCTGGGGACAAAGTGGAGATGTGGGTAGGCCTCCTCAAGCCAGGCTCTCAGAAGCAGGTGAGATGCAAGATAAAGCAATCGCTTTTCAGCCACCTTTGACGTAAGTGCTCGAGATTTCTTCAATTAGCTTAATCCTTTCCTCCTGACATGCACTTTATAGGAAAGCAAATGCCATAATTATCCTCCCCCATCCTCTCTAATCCCTGTCTGCGTGGCATGCCGACAGATGCTTTTCTGCTTGCCCGCGCTGCCAGCCTCTTGGAGCCCAGTGTCACAATGAGGCGGGCTGTGTGTGACAGATTGCTAAATCTGGCCTCCTCCAAGCAGGAGACTCGGCGTTCAAGTGGTGCCGGCTGCTCACGCCTCCCTGCGGGGCTGATGCAGGCCTGGCTTCAGGCAGGCCTAGAAAGTTCTGGAGGACTGCCTTGTGACTCACACAATCCCTTGCAGAGATGATCAGCCCTGCACCAGTGGCAGAGCCCATCACGGGTAGCTCACCTCGTTTAGGATTTAAATCTGGGACCCTGCCACAAAAGGCCTTTTTCCTCCAGGGAAGAGTGTCCGGCACCCAAATGCCATGGCAAGCATGGGGTTTCTGTCATTTGATAGCAACAGGAATGTTACCTGATCCTGTCCCACTGACTAAATGCAACAGCGGTCCATCTGTTGGCAGCCATGTACTCATCTATATATATCTGTTATTTACATGCTTAACACATTATATATTTTTTGAGGTCATTGTTTTGGTTCCAGGAACTGCTGTTAGAATTCAGTCCTACTTCTGACTTCCTATGTAACCCTTGAGTCACAGCCTCTGAGCCTCAGTTTCCTTATCTGTATGTTTGTAACCGTTTTCTTTTGCAAGATCTTTGTGAAGATTGAGTAATATCATCAATACAATGCAGCTAGTATGTAGTGGGTACTTAACAAATGTGATTTATTAATGAGAGTAACTATAGCATAGTAACACTACTGCTACTACTACTAATGTACATTTTGCTAGTGCTTTAGTTCATTCTAGTTTTCAAAATAATTTCATATAACATTTCTTCATCTTCTAAAGAGGCAGATATCATATCCCATTTTTTTTTTTTCAGATAATGTTTGAGATGCTAGAGATCATAGAGATTAGGGGTTTGCATACTAAGGCCAGTGGACCAAATCCGGCCTGCTGTCTGTTTGTGTAAACAAAGTTTTATTGGAACACAATCATGTCCATTCCGTTCTGCATTTTCTGTGGCCACTTTTGCACTGCAAAGGCAGAGTTGAGAAGTATAGGCTCACAAAACTTGACGTATTTCCTATCTGTCTCTTTACAGAAAATGTTTGCTGGCCGGGCGCGGTGGCTCAAGCCTGTAATCCCAGCACTTTGGGAGGCCGAGACGGGCGGATCACGAGGTCAGGAGATCGAGACCATCCTGGCTAACACGGTGAAACCCCGTCTCTACTAAAAAATACAAAAAACTAGCCGGGCGAGGTGGTGGGCGCCTGTAGTCCCAGCTACTCGGGAGGCTGAGGCAGGAGAATGGCGTAAACCCGGGAGGTGGAGCTTGCAGTGAGCTGAGGTCCTGCCACTGCACTCTAGCCTGGGCGACAGAGCGAGACTCCATCTCAAAAAAAAAAAAAAAAAAAAAAAAATGTTTGCTGACCTCTGACATAGATGATAAGTGGTAGAACCAGGACTGAAATAATGCACCTGTCTACGGATGCCTCAATCCAGGGTTACATCAGGAATATACCTTCTCTAAATGAAAAAAGCAATGGTGGCAGCAGACAGCAAAATAATTCTGAAATTGTTTTTGAATGTTTTTAATCTACCTAAAACATATTTCTTCATCTTTTATCATAGTGTGCACAGCAGTGTCCCACATCCAGAGCTTAAGGTAGTTCAGAACTTGGGCTCCCAGGCAATGCCCTGAACTAGAGTCCACACATCAAGCTCCTGGCAGAACCAGGGTGGGAACTGCAGCTTCTGATTCTGGAAGAATTTCTAATGAAGGCTTGTTTCTCATCATTATCTCCATACAAATATTTCTTGTTACTTATTCTATCTTCTTCCCACTCACTTTTTCCCCTATTCCTGAACTCAACTAAAGTCTAAGCATCCCAGAGTGTTGCCATGTGGTCTGGCGTTGCTCTCAGAGGTTCAAGGGTACAAATCCCACAGGCAGAAACACAGCTCTTGTGGCCCCTTCCTGCTTTCTCTCCTCCCCCAACATACCATATTTTGCAGAAGTCTACTGTGTGCCAAGCCCAATCTTGGATGCTGGGGAGACGTCTGCAGAGGACAAGACATGACAAGAAGCACACAGTCTAGTGGGGAAAAGTGGGCCAGAAAGTAAAGGAGTCATGATAAAATAGGATCAATTATTTGCTAAGGGCATGCAAATTGTTTAGTGGGTCTGGAATGAGAATTTGAAAGAAAAACTGTGAGACATGGTCGAAGTTGGAGAAGTACAGAAGGGGAACGCTCCCTTGGGGCCTTATTTCAATGCTAAGGGGTTTGCATTATTTCCTGAAAGAAGTAGGGAGTCTTTGAGGATTGAAGACAGGGAGCAACCTCAGCCTGTCCTCACATCTGCAGGGCCTACAGCCTGCTGCCTGCTTCTTGTCTTTTCCATCCCCAGATTCTCCCGACTTGGGCGGGTGTGTGTTTTTACCATTCTGTGTCCAGTCTCCCTCCACAGCCCACTCCCAGGGAAACTGCTACCCCTTGACCACACTTCAAGGCCTGGTAGTGTGGACACTAGCAGTGGCTCCACCGTCAGGGGAGGAGTGCTGTGCAAGCCCAGAATTGGCTCAGGGCTGGAATATGAGGAATGCATTCTAATGGGTATCTGCATTCTAATCTGGAATCCTCTGGGGGTGAAGGAGGAGATAGCGCTTTGTTGGGAACATTCATTTAGCCTGCAGACTCCTTGTTCCATAGGGAGGGGTGCAGCTGAGACCCAAGAGCCCCGAGAGCCAGAGCTGGGCCCTCTATAGTACAGAATCCAGGAATGAAGCCCAAGGCAAAAGACTGTGCCTCTTGCCTCATCAGATTGGGCAGGACAACCCTTGAGGCAGGGCCAGTTAAAAGGCTGCTAACGTATTTTATGGGATATCAATGGTGGTATGAAACGGGCAGGAAACAGGGTTGAAAGGAAGAAGACCAATTTGAGAACAATTCAGGGAAATAAATGGACAGGTGTGGCCAGGCACAGTGGCTCACGCCTGTGGTCTCAGCACTTTGGGAGGCCAAGGTGGGTGGATCACGAAGCCAGGAGTTCAAGACCAGCCTGGCCAAGATGGAGAAACCCTGTCTGTACTAAAAATACAAAAAATTAGCCAGGCATGGTAGTGGGCACCTGTGATCCCAGCTACTCAGGAGGCTGAGGCAGAGAATTGCTTGAACCCGGGAGGTGGAGGTTGCTGTGAGCAGAGATCATGCCACTGCACTCCAGCCTGGGAAACAGAGCGAGACTCTGTCTCAAAAAAAAAAAAAAAAAGGAAAGAAAGAAAGAAATGAACAGGTGCAACCCTCCTGGCTGGTGCTGTGGTCTTGCCCCTGTCGTCTGACCACGTTCCATATTGTAGCTGAAGGGCCTGCTGTGTGCAAGCCCAGGGCAGCCTCCAAACACAGAGAATGACAAAGGGGAAATGCAGGGTTCTAATTAAAGTGTATACCTCTGTGCAGAAGTGAGCTCTGAAGGGTGAGTGTGAGTCAACCAGTGAAACAGGGTGAGGTGGCAGGTGAAGGAGAGAGGAGAGTGGTGGGGAAAAGCATTCCAAACAGCAGGACTGTCAGGAGGTGAAGACACTGAAATGTCTGCAAATATTCTCTACAGCAGGGGTGAAAGAGGGAGGTGGCAAATGGCAAAGGTAGGCTCAACCCAGACTGTCTGTGGCATTAGTGCACAGCTGTGTGTGTGTGGTGTGTGTGTGTGATGTGTGCACATGTGCACACTTAAGTGGGGAGGGAAGGCGCATAGGAGATACATCTCCAAGCAATGCATTTAAAAAGGTTGCACATCTCCCCAGCCAGTTAGAGGACTATTGGCCTCAATGCTCACCTCCTCTCTTTTGCATGGGTGTGTAAAAGTGCAGAAATAATTTAATCTCAGAGATGAAGACAAGAACATCACAATGACAACAACACACACGTGCCCAAAGCAAAATGAGCAAGAGCTTCAAACAGCTCTTCATCCCACACAGATGAAAATAATTTGATATTTGCCACAATTAAGTATCTAAAATGCAGGCAAGAGTGACATGACTTAGATGCCAATCATGCTGCTTTTAATGAGTTCTTCCGTTGTGTTTATGTTTGAGGCCGCAATAGCCCCAGAGGACTCCTGGGTCAGTTACCTATAGTTGGAACATTGTGTATACTCTCTTTGCACAAAGCAGGGCCCACTTCCAAGAAGATATTATGTTTTCCCCATCAATAAAGCTTGATTTTTATGGTTGTTTAAAACCATACTAGCAAAACGCATTGGTATTATGGGTAGGTGTTGAACCGGTTCCAGGATGCAAGTCAGCCATCGTCTATCATCCTCATGAGCTCAAATGCCCTAAAATATTGCCCTTGAGGTTCTTCCCAGAGAGACCAGCCTTGCCAATTTTGCAGTATTGTTGAAATAAGAAAGAATTTCTGGAAGATTGTAAGGCATTTGGAAAGAACCATGCATCTTCTTGAGGGGGCGCTGACTGACTCTATTTTTAGTTGCCTTATTCAAAGGCCACTTCTATCTCATCTCCTTACTACCAGTCCTCCTGTTTTCTCTTTTAATGTTCATGTGGTTTCTAATATGGGGTTGGTGTAAGGCTTAAAATTAAGGTCCAATATTATCTGTACCTTAACATCTGGTAATATTGGGAGGGTCTCAAATGCCTAATCACAAGTTCCCCTTCCCACTCTAGAGTCCCACAGATAGAGTCCAGTGACCAAAGGACCCTTCTTGTTAAATGAGCCAGGTGTATCTCTTGCTTATCCCTGAGTAGCAAGTTTCAGTTCTCTGCTAGTCTGCAGAATTATCTAAACAAGCCAATCTATCCTCTCATGGGAACCAAGGGGGACCCCACCCTCTTAATACTACACAGCCTGCCTTCCACAACCTCTTGTGGTTCACTCTGTGCTCGACTGCACCTCCTGTGTGGCCCTGCATGGTGCAGCAATTCTTCTCTTTGAGTGTGAGCATATGTCACTAGTAAACTGCTGCTGATCTTAGCTGTCCAGTGTTAGGTGTCTCATGTTCAGCTATTCCTATAGCCCTAGGGAGAGAATCTCCTTGTCATCAGTGGGCTGAATAGGAGGTGATTAAAATAATGAGAGGTAGACAAACCCTGTCTTCAAACCCCTGTCCTCCCCAGTTTTTAGCTGTGTGACCTGGGAAATTGTTTAACTTCTCTGAGTTCCCTCAACTGTAGAGCAGCATCTGCTTTATGAGTTTTTTGGGAAAATTAAATGGGATCATTTACTTAGTTAATCTTTTGTTTGTTTGTTTGTTTGAGATGGAGATTTGCTTTTGTTGCCCAGGCTGGAGTACAGTGGTGTGATCTCAGCTCACTGCA
>NW_012114555.1:4240316-4246562 GCF_000951035.1 Colobus angolensis palliatus | reverse complement strand
TTTAAATGCATAAGATAAAATAGGATTATCAAAAGAAACAATTATGTACAAATTTTAAAACTTGTGAAGAAAAATACACGCTTCTGTATTAAAGCATTGATATGGTTTGGCTCTGTGTCCCCACCCAAATCTCATGTTGAATTGTAATCCCCAGTGTTGGGGGAGGGGCTGGTGGGAGGTGATTGGATCATGGGGCAGATTTCACCCTTGCTGTTCTTGAGATAGTGAGTTCTCATGAGATCTGGTTGTTTAAAAGTGTGTGGCACTTCCCTCTTCACTTTCTCTTCCTCCTGCTCCAGCCATGTAGGACATGCTGGCTTCCTCTTCACCATCTTCCATGATTGTAAGTTTCCTGAGGCCTCCCTAGCCATGGCTTCTGTATGGCCTGTGGAATTGTGAGTCAATTAAATCTCTTTTATCTACAAATTACACAGTTTCAGGTACTTCTTTATAGCAGTGCAAGAATGGACTAATACAGAGAATTGGTACCAAAGAAGTGGGGTATTGCTATAAAGATATGTGAAAATGTGGAAGTTACATTGGAACTGGGTAATGGGCAGAGGTTGGAACAGTTTGGAAGGCTCAAAATAAGATAGGAAGATGAGAGAATATTTTGAACTTCCTAGACTTGTTGAATGGTTGTGACCAAAATGCTGATGGTGATATGGACAGGGAAGTCCAGGCTGAGGTGGTCTCAGGTAGAGATAAGGAACTTATTGAGAAATGGAGTAAAGTTCACTCTTGCTATGCATTAGCAGAGACTGGCGGCATTGTGCCTCTGCTCTAGAGATCTGTAGAACTTTGAAGTTGAGGGAGATGATTTAGGGTATGTCATGGAAAAAATTTCTAAGCAGCAAACATTCAAGATGTGGCCTGGCTGCTTCTAAAAGCTTATGCTCATTTGCGTAAACAAAGAAATGACCTGAAACTAGAATTTGTATTTAAAAGGGAAGCAGAACATAAAAGTTTGGAAAATTCACAGCCCAACCATGTAATAGAAAAGAAAAACCCACTTTCTACAGAGGAATTTAAGGCTGTAGAAATTTGCGTAAGTAAAGAAGAGCTGAAGGTTAATAGCCAAGAAAATGGGGAAAATGACTCCAGGGCATTTCAGAGACCTTTGTGGCAGCCCCTCCTATCAGCGGCCTGGAGATCTAAGAGGGAAAAGTGGTTTGGTGGGCCAGGGCCAGGGACTCACTGCTCTGTACAACATGCTCAGGACATGGTGCCCTGCATCCCACCTGCTCCAGCTCCAGTCATGGCTGAAAGGGGCCAAGGTACAGCTTGGGTTATTGTTTCAGAGGGCACAAGCCCCAAGGCTTGGTGGCTTCCATGCGGTGTTGGGCCTGCAGGTGTGCAGAAGGCAAGAGTTGAGATTTGGAAGCCTCCACCTAGATTTCAGAGGATGTATGGAAATGCCTGGATGTCCAGGCAGAAGTCTGCTGCAGAGGCAGAGCCCTCATGGAGAGCATCTACTCAGGCAGGCATAGGGGAAATGTGGGGTTGGAGCTCCTGCACAGAGTCCTCACTAGGGTATTGCCTAGTGATGCTGTGAAAAGAGGGCCACATTTTGAAATGTCAGAAGGACATAAGATTTGGGAGGGGTCAGGATGGAATGATTGGAATGATATGGTTTTATTCTGTGCCCCTACCCAAATCACATGGTGAATTGTAATCCCCAGTGTTGAGGGAGGGACCTAGTGGAAGGTGATTGGATCATGGGGGTGGATTTCCCCCTTTCTATTCTCACAATAGTGAGTTCTCATGAGATCTCTTGGTTTAAAAGTGTATAGCACTTCCCCCTTTGTTCTCTCTCTCCTGCCACCATGTGAGGATGTCCTTGCTTCCCATCCACCCTTCTGCCATGATTGTAAGTCTCCTGAGCCCTCCCAGCCATGCTTCCTGTACAGCCTGTGGGACTGTGAGTCAATTAAATCTCTTTTCTTCATGAATTACCCAGTCTCGGGATATTATTTATAGTAGTGTGAGTACAGACTAATACAAGGGGTATGGCACATAAGGCCTAGTGTGTGCCTTCCTGAGGAAACCATCCAAAGTCAAAGCCCTCTCACTGCAACTACTGCAGTGCATTGCTGGAAAATACAACCTCTGTAATTCTGAAACAGAAGGGATGCAAGGGGGTGAGCTGGAAGGAAGACATGATGACTTCCTGTCTGAACCAGTGTCTGAACCATGAAAGGTTTGACTGGAGAGCATTTTTAAAGAAATGCAGCTTTTCCAGAGATCAGAACATAAAGACAGCTAGATCAAATTTTGGCAAACAGAGATCCTGTTGGGAACTGTTGCTGTGAATAATTAATAACCCCACTTGAAACTACCACCTCACCTGATGGAAATACCATGTTTCTTTCTTTCTTTTTTTTTTTTTTGAGATGGAGTTTTGCTCTTGTTGCCCAGGCTGGAGTGAAATGGCACAATCTCAGCTCACTGCAACCTCCACCTCCTGGGTTCAAGTGACTCTCCTTCCTCAGCCTCCCAAGTAGCTGAGATCAAAGTCATGCACCACCACACCTGGCTAATTTTGTATTTTTAATAGAGACAGGGTTTCTCCATGTTGGTTGGGCTGGTCTCGAACTCCTGACCTCAGGTGACCTGCCTGCCTCAGCTTCCCAAAGTGCTGGGATTACAGGCCTGAGTCACTGCGCCTGGCCTGAAATGCCATGCTTCTATTAGTTATTTCTGAAGTTCTATAAGAGTTCAATTTCTTCAGTGCTTGGTTGGGCATCATATCTCCCTGGATTTGCACCCAATCTCCATTACTTTCTAGGTACATAGAGCTTGAACCAAGTTCTTAAGAGCATAAGCCTCAGTTTTCTCCTCTATAAAATGGGGATGATGATGATGATGATTATATTGGCAGTACCTATCTTAGACGGCTTTTGGAAAGATTAATCAAGACAATCCCTGAGAAACTCTTAGCATACTATGTGTGACTCTGATAAGAGTCCCCAGTGTTAATAAATATTTTCTGAAATATTGTTTACTATTAATTGCTTTTTTTTTCAATACCCAGATTAAAGTCACAAATGGCTTTGGTTTGACTTGATATTCTGAATTATTGGGATGTTACTAAATGAGCATTTCCATTGTCCATCTGCTCAATGTTTCTTGATGTTAAGTGGATTTATGCAGATTTTTTTTGTGGGTGCCATCCTTTAAACTTTCTTTACACTAAAACAATACAGCATTTTATTTTAATATTAATACAGGTCTGCTGTAGAAATAGAAAATACAGACACATATTCAGAAGATAATAAAATCATTCATAATTTCACTCAGATCTGTACCCAGATCTGTCACTAATGTTTTTCCTTTTAGACTTTCCTCTATGAATTTTAAAGCATAGTTTATATTTTATATGTATTATTTTTATTCTCATTTAAAAGTTGGCATATTATAAACATGTGCATCTTATTTAAAAATTCCATAAACATTTTAAATGTCTACGTAATATTCTATTATTTGGATTTATCATAATTGTCTTAATAGTTTTCTTACTTCTGGCTATTTGGGTTATCTTTTATGATATAATTTTCTATTATGTTATCTGTTATAAATAGTGCTGGGATAGCAAATGTTGACATCTAATGCCCAGCTCCACAGATATGGGTCTTTAATCAAAGATAATAATTTCTTTGATGAGTTTCACAGTAAAGAACATTGCTACCTTATATGGGGAAGAAAATACCTCAAGTGATACAGGATAGGGGTTGGAAAACTATAGCCTGTAAGCCAAATCCAGCCAGCAGGTTTTTGTAAATAAAGTTTTATTGGAACAGCTAAGTTCATTTGCTCCCACATTGTCTGTGACTGCTTTCATGCTGCAAGGGCAGAATTGAGAAGCTCGGGTTTGTAAACCCTAAGACACTTATGGTCTGGCCCTTTACAAAAAAAAAAAGTTTGTGATTTCCTGGTACAGAGTGTCAGAGAACTAAGTAATCTTATCCAAAATCCAGCAATCCTAAATCATACATTTTTGCTAATATTTTTAAAAGTCTCTCTTTAATTTTTATATTAAAAACAAATATAGGCCAGGCGCGGTGGCTCAAGCCTGTAATCCCAGCACTTTGGGAGGCCGAGACGGGCGGATCACGAGGTCAGGAGATCGAGACCATCCTGGCTAACACTGTGAAACCCCGTCTCTACTAAAAAATACAAAAAACTAGCCGGGCGAGGTGGCGGGCGCCTGTAGTCCCAGCTACTTGGGAGGCTGAGGCAGGAGAATGGCGTAAACCCGGGAGGCGGAGCCTGCAGTGAGCCGAGATCCGGCCACTGCACTCCAGGCCGGGCGACAGAGCAAGACTCCGTCTCAAAAAAAAAAAAATGTAATAATAAAACCAAAATAAAATAAACTTCCAAATGCAGACATCGTGGGTGTGCCCAATTCCAATCTCCATCCCTCCTGCTCTACATCTTAAAAGTTTGGATCAGGCGATGATTGATACAATAGAACAGAAACTCAGGGGAGGACTTGGGTATGAATGGAAAGTTTGCCATAATAAAGATGGCATCAGAAATCAGTCCATGGGGAAGGAAAGGATTACTCTGCATATGGTATTGGCATATGGTGTGAATCAGGAATTTGACTCAAACCATATACAAAGATGAACTTCAGATTAAGACCTAATTGTGAAAGGTATAGCTATAAAACAGTGTTGTTAATATATAGCTTTTTGGTAATCTGAGGAAACTATAGACTCCTCAGAATAACATTTTTAAATGCATAAGATAAAATAGGATTATCAAAAGAAACAATTATGTACAAATTTTAAAACTTGTGAAGAAAAATACACGCTTCTGTATTAAAGCGTTGATATGGTTTGGCTCTGTGTCCCCACCCAAATCTCATCTTGAATTGCACTCCCTTAATTCCCAAATGTTGTGGGAGGGACCCAGTGGGAGAGAATTTGAATCATGGGGGTGGTTTCTCCCATATTGTTCTCATGGTAGTGAATAAGTCTCACGAGATCTGGTGGTTTTATCCTTCTGCTTTGCATCCTTCTCATTTTTCTCTTGCCACTGCCATGTCAGAAGTGCCTTTTGCCTCCTGCTGTGATTCTGAGGACCCCCAGCCATGAACTGTAGATCCAATTAAACCTCTTTTTCTTCCCAGTCTTGGGAAGCATGAAAATGGACTAATATTTGTGAAAATGGAATAATACAAGCATTACTCAGGTCTGGCAGCAAATCTAACAACTATCGCAATTTTGAAATGTGGCACTCAAAAACAATTTTGAAATATATGCAACAATGGTAATGTAAGCTAAAAATATACTTTTTTTGGAGACAAAATTGAAAGCCTACTACTACCACTGTGGCTTGTTGCCCACATTCATAATCAGAAGAAATACTAAATGTCCATTAGAGGTTACTGAAAATAAAAATGTATTTTTTTTCCCACCCAAGTTCACTGACATCTTGAATTCCAGGTTAATGCCAATCTGGTTAAAAACCACTTCAATAAAGCTGATAACAGTAGAAGAGATTATTTTTGAGTCCTTAAAGCTAGGGAAGAACTTCTAAGATAGTGGCCCCAAAATGCACAAAGAATTGATGGATTTGTTTCCTTTAAAATTCAGAAATTTTGTTTAATGAGATGACAGACTAGGAGAAAACATTTGCAACCTTCAAAACCAACAAAGGGTTAACATCTAGAATAAATGAGGAGTTTCTGCAAGTCAACAAGGAAAAGGACAAGAAAACCAAGTAAAAATGTATGAATAGACACTTCACAGAAATGAAAATCTTGTATGTGTAATAGCTATGTGATGAGATGTTCACTCACTTGTAATAAATGAGTGGAAAATTAAAACATCAATGAAGTAGATACTGAATACCATCCTATTTTTCATAAATAGAAAGCCTGTTACCACTGGTTGGGTGCGGTGGCTGTAATCCCAGCACTTTGGGAGGCCAAGGCAGGCAGACTGCCTGAGTTCAGGAAGTTTGAGACTAGCCTGCACAACATGGCAAAACCCCGTTTCTATGAAAATACAAAAAATTAGCTGGACATGGTGGCGTGTGCCTGTAGTCCCAGCTACTTAGAAAACTGAGGTGGAAGGATCGCTTGAGCCGGGAAGCTGAAACTGCAATGAGCTAAGATTGTGCCATTGCACTCCAGCCTGGGTGACAAAGGGAGACCCTGTCTCAAAAAAAGAAAGAAAGAAAGAAAGAAAGGAAGAAAGGAAGGAAGGAAGGAAGGAAGGAAGGAAGGAAGGAAGGAAG